>NW_020884891.1:1135664-1730607 GCF_003945725.1 Corapipo altera | reverse complement strand
GGGGGGGGGGGGGGGAGGGGGGAGCACCTCTCCCCTCCAGGCTCAGGGCCTGAAAAAACCCCTGAGATACCCCTGGAGTTTCCTTTCCCCATCCCTCAAAGCGTCGCAATGGTTCTTCAGATGGAGACGGAACTAGAACTGGGCCAGCCCCACGCCCGTGGATGGGGAAAGGAATCCAGAAGAATTCTTTGGTCTTTTCACTTCATTGCATTTGTCAGGACCAGTCTGTGGTTTGCAGAGGTTTTAACCTCTTGAGTACCAGGCTGGGCCATTGGAATGTGTCTGGTGGTTTTTATCAGGGTGGATTATCTGATACCCTTAATTTTCCAGCTTTGTGCGAGCAAGCAGATAAAGAAAGCAGTTCTCCTGTGGCATGTGCATATGCAGGGAGATATGCATGATTTACAAAGACCTCATGCTGCAAGACAGTCTTGTAATATATTCTTGTGATATGAATATTAGGATATGGAAGAGTAGATATTAAATGATGCAGAAACAAACAGAATGCAACATCATGTGTGTTTAATGATCAAATCTTTACAAAGGTTTTCAGGCACGTAGCTTACCCATTCATTCCTATTTTCAGTAAAAACAATGAATGCAATTATTTGTATGAGGAAGATTTTGGGTTTCTTTTCTGTTCCTGGTTGAAGGTTTCTTTTAGTCTCTGTCATATACAAAACCTGTCACTATTCTTCATTTAATTTGACTTTAGTAGGTAAAATGACAGTAACATTTGTTTTGTTAAATCTCTTAATTTGTGGGGTTTTTTAAGTAGTTCTTTTGAGACTAAGCAAATACCACATTAGGTAAAAATGTCATTATAAATTAAGGTTTTAAGAATGTGAACTCTCTGTTTCTAAAATAGGGTGGATCATTAGTAAAGGTCTGTCTGGTTTTTGAGGTTGGAAGGCACGAGGACGTTATTCTGACTGTTGTAGTTTGCACATCAGCAGGACACTGTATGAATGAGTGAATCCTGTGCTTTTGGGTTTTTGGGATGCTGCCAGGGCTGTGCATATTCTAGGTGAGGTGGGCAGTACCAAAACCACCAAAGGAACACAAAAAAAATTCAGAATGTCAAGTTACAAACAAGTTAAAATTAGCTCTTTTTGTGGCACATAGGTTTTACAGGTAGTCAAATAAAATAGTTGATGTGTTTTAGGTAATAATTGAAGCATTGGAGCTGCCTGGGAATGAAAACTGAATGGGAGAAACTTTGATCTTTGCAGATTCGGAGTCAAGAAACTCCCCAAATGGATTTAGTCCCTTCATGAAAGCTTTACCTTCCTGACTTTTCTCCAAGAACTTTAAGGAACTCTCACATGATAATAAGACCCAGAGATTACATCTGTCAAAGATAAATGTAGCTCAGAAACCCTGGACAACCTCAGCTCAGAGGTTACTTTAACAGGCTTTGACATCAGAAGTCATTACATTCTAAGCAGTTTCCAAATTCCATGTATTTATTATAAATCAAACTCCAGTGCAGGTGTCAGTGATCCTTAGAATTTTAGTGAATGCCTATTCTTTGACTGAAACTGTGCTTTTTTTTTTTTTTTTAAATTATTTTATTTACTTTCTATTAAGTCTGTAGCTCATACTTCTTTATTATTTTAGAAACCTCTTTATCTCACAGGGACATAACAAACCCTTAACCCAGCATTCTACTGTTCTTGAAGCTTTCTATTAGAATTGTTTGAATTTCACAGAAAAGTAAAACTGCAAAACTTGCCTTTATTACCTGAAGGTCTCAGGAGGTCCTAAAACAGGAATACTCACTGATGTTTCAGTTTTCTTCATCCTGGCCCTGACATAAAGATGACAGGTACAAGACTTTAAAAGAAGTGTACAATGGCTAGCAAAAATAGATTAACTTTGATATTAAGAAGGGACCATTCCTTTAAGGAAACCTGTCAGACAAAAGGATAGAGTAAAAATATTAGGAATGAGACACCCTTTAGTCCTTGCATTTCCAAAACACAATATGTGTATCTTTTCAGTCCGGGTTGCTGACAAGGGCTACCAAACTCCCAGAAAACCAGAATTACCCTGCTAATAATCATGTGCCCCTTTTACTTTGCAAACTTAGTTATGCATATTAATTTTTATATAACTTCCACAGTTCATCTTTTTAAAATCTGGATTTATATTCTCTAACTTTCAATTTCACTATAGTATTGTGACCTATTCTACATTTAGTTTTAAAGTTCATATTATTAAAAAGAAAGCATAGTATAATTAGAGGAATAGCTTTCATGCTGACAGAAAATCTTGTAAATTTTATGATTCAATATAAAATCCAGTTGGAAATCTTGCAAATACTGTAATTTTATCTTCTGGTTCTCCAAATCTTGTTTGCTGACAAGTCTCAGGGATCTTGTGGAATAAATTCAAATAAGATAAAGATCTGTTTTCTTCACTTAATTTCAATATGTCATCTGAAAAGGGATATGCAGATTGATTTGGTTTTTATTTCTAGGGATTGTACTTTTTTCTCACCAAACATAGGCCTTTCACTTGTCTTTTAGGAAAGTGAACCAATTTTTCACACTTAAATGTGCACATTTGAAGCAACCTCTTCTGTTGAATTTTTAAAACTCCAGTTTCTTTTTAATTCAAATTTTACTACATTTAACTGCATTGATATTAAATTTCAGAAACCTTCTGGGAAGCCTTCCAAACTCTGCACTGTCTCTCTTTTCAACACGTTGAAGGTCTGAAAGTTGACACAATAATGGTTTATTCACATCTCAGACTACTAATTCAAGGCAGTTCTTCAAGGGATGCAGACTGATCCCTGGTTGGCTTTCGTTGCAAGTGCACACATTTTGAATTGAGTTGGTAATTAGGCCAAGTTTTTATTTGCCAAATTTAAATAATCACCCACCATTTATTCCTGTTAAAGAAGTCACTGGCATTTTAATTTATTAATTCTTTGCTTTAAAATATTTCTGAATATTTTACAATGTAAGATGATGAATGCAGAAGTCACAGTAGCTCTGCATATTTTTTTCTCCTCTATCTTCTGCTGCTTCTCTTTCTTGCTTCTGTCTTCCTAATGGGTTGACTTCTTGTTAGTTTGAGCCTGATGACCTCATCCTGAATGTTTCAGAGCCAGACTCCCCTGTTCTGTCTGGCTCTCCCCAGTCTTCCCCCACTGCTGCTATTTCGTGTTCAATAGTTGGTGTTAAAATGGCTTTTCATCCCCTGTCCCAGTGATGGAACCCTCAGCTGCACAAGTAATTCGAAATCCATTATTACAGGAGGGTCAGGCAACTTCCATGGGATGTGTCACATGAGACAAGTCTGATGAGGAGCAACTGAGGGAGCTGGGGAGGCTCAGCCTGGAGAAAAGGAGGCTCAGGGGGGACCTTCTGGCTCTGCAACTCCCTGACAGGAGGGGGGAGCTGGGGGGGGTCAGGCTCTACTCCCAGGGAACAAGGGACAGGACAAGCCTCAAGCTGTGCCAGGGGAGGATCAGGTTGGACACGAGGAGGAATTTCTTCATGAAAGGGGCTACCAGACATTGGAAGGGGCTGCCCAGGGCAGTGGTGGAGTCCCCATCCCTGGAGGTGTCCAAGAAACGACTGGATGTGGCACTCAGTGCTCTGGGCTGGGGGACAAGGTGAGGATCAGGCACAGGGTGGACTCAGTGGTCTTGGAGGTCTTTTCCAACCTTAATGATGCTGTGAGTCTAGATAGAAGAATTCAGTCAACATCTATATCCTTCCTATAGATTCCAGCAGGACTGGCTTCACTTCATGGTTTCTAATTTTGTTAGAAATTTTGTTAGGACTGAGTGTAATACTTTATGTATTTATTAACAGATGCTGTGCTTTGTAGTCTTGCCTAGTGGTGAAATGGTTGTGCTGGAAGCTTTGCCCATCTCAGGAAGTTCTCCCTGCTGGGAAGCAGAAGGACTGTTTATGTTGTCCTTTACCCCTCTGCTCAGCACCATTTTGTCAGAGAGATTCTGAGAATTCTCTTTGAGTCTCTGAGTTGTCCTCCAGGCAGTTTGTCATGAGAAGCTTGTCACCCAAACACAAGCCACTTAGTAACTCTCACTCTTAGTGCCTTGTAGTCTTGGCCTGAAAGAGCTTCTTAAATACCCAAATTTCCTTTGGCTTTGCTGAAACATTATACGACAGCTTTGCAAACAGGCTGCGTGGCTTTCATTCTTATGGAAGGGAAATAAAAGCTTCTACTAAGAAATATCTATTTAAGTGGCTTTGCCTATGAATAAATGATATTTCTCAAAAAAAAAGGAAAAGAAATATTTAATATTCTGCCAGAGGGCATCATGTTTCTGACTCCTACATTGCATATTTCTTCTCTGGGTCTATATTTGTGGTTTCAAAGAGATCTCAAGAGCAGTGACATTAAAACAGAGGAGGTAGTGACCGAATTGAGAGATGTTCAGAGAAATAAAAGATAACATATTTCATTACTTTTTCACCTCCGGTTTTGCTTTGCCTTAATTTCAAATTTATTAAGGTTTGCATTCTGAAAACTAAGGATTAATAAGTAAATAATAGTGCATACTCTGAGGAGAGAAAGGCAAGAGCAATTAGAGCAAGGTAGCTGGACAAGGAACCAGAAAATTCGAAAAGGAGAAGCAGGAAAAGGGGCATTAAAATACAGAGATAAATCTGAATACACTGTAGGATCACCATGGCTTGTAATTACTGTCCCAGTGCAGGGACTTCGTGTTCTGCTTCCTGTAAGAGTTATTGAAAGGACACTAGTTTTTAGCTTTGATTTCCCTGCATATGAGTGATGCCTTTTTCCCAAGCAGGGTATGTTTACTGTCTGTGCAGCCACGTTTGCAGTGTTCCTACACGTATGGAAGTGTAGCTGCATCCTGCACTCAGAGCAGGAATGACAGCACTTGGAGTTAGGATGACAGCTGGTCTGTGATCCGAGGCTCTGGGCTCAACAGCACTTTAATCTGTGAAAAGTGAGGGGAGCTTTCACAATGCACTTCTACTGAGACAAGAATCTGACAGAAAATCTGTTTCAGTCAGTCTTTGATTTCCAAATTATTTCACCCTTGTGTAACAAGGCCCTTGCCAAAGTGATTTGTGGAACTGGAGCCTCCCTGACCTGGAGGGTTCCTGTTCCCTTCTGGGATCCAACCCAACACCCCTCCTAAGACACCTTGTTCTGAAACAGGGACGGGTGAGCTGCTGCCAAAATATCAGAGCTATCAAGAGCTTGGTTTCTCTTTGCCCTGTGTTAAATCTTCTTTAAAAAGTTTGCAGGACAACAGAAGAGGTTCAATAATTCCACAATAATTCAAATCAAAGATTTTTTTTTTTTCTGATTGGTTTATTTCTGATACAAATTGGTGTCCAGCACTCACATTCAGAGAATACTATCAGGTCATCTTTCAGTGCCTTCATTCTGGTTAGCACAGGCCAACAGAGGTGTTTTCTGACATTAATATTAGTTAATAAGTAATTCCCCAGAGCTTCCATCCACAGTGTATATTTTCCTCTATCTTTTGCACAATAAATTCTGGGTATGTGTCTGAAATGGGGGGTTTGGGGTGGTTTTTTGATTCTCTATTTCACAAAGGCAATTATCTCTCTTAATGGTCAGGTGAGAAATAGCCTGAGACCAGAAATACAGTTAACACTTTTTAACTGGGAAGAAACAAAACAAAAGCACCTTTTGCTCATCTTTAATAAATCAAATTGAACAGATATCTTGGAAGCAAAAGGATGAATGTCCCATATCTATTACCCTTCTCAGCATGTTTCCTGCTAATTAATTACTGCAACACTCTTGGGAATTCTGGCCATGTAAATAATCCTCAAATAAGCTGATTTGGTTTAGATAAAAAAAGGTTTTCTGGTCATAATTGTTATAATACCTGAGAAGGTTTTGGAGACTGATGGTACAGCTGAAAATTTGGAAGATAAAAGGGTTGTCTCACATTCTATTTCAAGTCATGGATAAAACCGGTATAAAAATAAAATATACAGTAGTTGATGAAATATCTTATGGCCTAAAGTAAAGTTTAATAATGAAATTATAGAAATTGAAACTTCCTTCTCCTTTGTCTTACTGAGGTATGAATTTAACCATGAAAAGGTAGAGTAATAATAAATTAAGTGTGGGACATGGAGCCTTTTTCTGTCATGTGAATGTGTAGTGTGGGGCACCAACCACTGGTTATGCACATCTTAAATATCAGCTTTCAGCAGCCCCATGTGCTTTGCTGTCATTCTTTAAGTAAATAATATTGATGAGAGAGGTATTTAACTTGGATGATTTTTTTGTAGTTTCATAGTTGTCTTATTCTTTAATAGAATTAATTGAATAAATGAGAGGCATTTTTATATAAAAGATTAATAAAAATTTCACTGAGTAGTGGAATTAATATCTTGCTCACGTAAATACAAAGGGGTTTATTTATTTATTTATAATTTGAGGATAGCTGTAGCAGTGAGCATTATTTAGAGAAAAAAAAATCCATTTTTTTGACTACTTACCTTGAAATTTAATTCTGCTTCAGTTATATAACATCAGCACAAAAAAACCCAAAGCAGACAATATGTGAGTCCTGTGCTTTATGAGAATATTGTAATTGCAAAAGGAATATTATCTATCCGATGCTGAACTGTATCTAGGCCTCCCAGGGTGATGCAGCTGCAGGATTGCTGTTCAGGAGGGATGGAGGAGTTTCAAAATTAACTCCATATCAGGGTTTGGGACCTAATAAAGAGCAGAAGCTCTGACGTATTTTCCAAAGGATCTTTGTTCATCCTTTAACTGGAGCAGGTCCATACTGTGTAAACCTTAGAAACCCTGTAATGAGAGGGTTATACAGACAGAGATGAACACTGCTGATGAGACTCTCTCTAGTAATGCTTTTTTTATGGAGAAGGAGACCTGGGAAGCATCAAAGAAGTAGGAAGAACAGTTCTGTGCATGATCTACCTTGATCTTTTAGAAACAGAAATTGATTTTCATACCTTTTCAAACTATACTAAGAACTCAAGCTCACAATTTGCTCCTCCTCAGATAATTAGAAATTGAAATTTTATATGATAAACTAAAAAAAAAGAAACCAAAAGCAACAAAATCTTAAAAAAATTTCTAATCCTGACATATCTATGTATGGCAGTAGTTGGCAGTAGTTTTCCTGGCCTTCTTAAGAGCTAACTCTCAAGATTGTCAATGTGTTTTGAGAACAAATTTAGATATATTTTATGATAGAATTAAGATGCTTTGGTTTTCAGTTCTTGTAAATCATTCTGTGAGCAACAGTGAAGAGAAATTAATATCATAGAATTCAAGTGGTTTAGCAGAATTGTATTTTCAGTGGTTGTCTACCTGTCTGAATTTAACTTTTCTCTTAAACATTTGTGCTGTTTTTACTGATATAATAAGCTGAGAGATAATAAACACTGTTTTCAAACAAATTCTGCCCACTGGTGAATAAAAAGAAGGCAGGTAGTTCATGGTTACAAGCTGATCATTCTCTTACCCATACAGATATGAATCCATTAGAATAGATGGAAGTAAATTGAATTAATTCTTATTTATTTCAAACTGTGCCACCTGAATATTGAAAAAAACCCAAAAAACAGAGTAGTGAATGGGAACTTTTATTTAGAAATTTACCTCATAAGATCTGTAATTAAAGTAATTATTTGTGTTGATGTTCATTGAGGAAAAGACTGGGAGAGGTGTGTAAGTCCTAATTTGAATGAGACTGAGGCTTAGGTGGAGCAAACATGTAACATCACTTTAGGTAGTGCATGAAAGATGATATCCAATATCCTCCTTGTTCTAAGAATACATTTATCAAATAATATACATAACAAAGATAAAATAAAAATAAAAACATCTATATAAGCAATGTTTATGAACAGTGTTTTACAGATCTTTATTGACTTAGAACTTTAAAATGAAATAAATATTCAGATTTTTACCACTTAACACTCAAAGGCAGTGGAGAGGTGCACAGACACAATGGTACAGTAAGAGGTGGGGTTTTGTTTCAGCTTGACAGTCATTTAATTAAAAAGTCTATTTGTTATATCTGTTAGGAAAAGTTGTTCAATATGTATATCTTTTTTGTGTCAGGTTAAGCTGGAGTTTTCAGCTGCTGCCTAAATTTGATTTTGAAGTTTATCCCTGCTACCTGTTAGGAATTGTTTTGAGGAGGAAATGCTAAGTGTATGGGAATGGATCTATGAAATACATTCATTAAAACTTCTTTAAGAGAAGAGACAACTGTCTAGTCCAGATGAGAAATCCAAATGCAGTAGGGAATCTTAAGGAAACTAAATTCGGTAGGATATGTTATAAATCTATTAGAGAGCTAAATTAAAAAAAAAATATATTGTTGCCACTGCTGTTTCCTGCTTTGCAGAGTTTAATGTTGTGGCAACACTGCACAGAAACCTCATCAACATGACTTTGTTTGAATTACACCAGCTGTTTAATTGCCTGTCATAACACAAAACAAGACCTTAGGAACTACAGAACAATACCTCATCTACCAAACTGTAATAAATATTGCTGATTGTGTAAATATTATCATATGTTTTAGAGACATGTGCCTTAAGGAGTCAGTGCACTTCTCTTTTTTCTATATAAGAGTGAAAACAAATAACATCCGAAAGAGGCAGCAGGCTTTTTCTTTTGTAAAATTGGCATATTTTGATAAAAATGTTAAATTTGATTTTTATGAAATGGGAATAGCTGTAAGTTAACCCACTGCAGTATGATAGGTGTAGCCAATGAAAAGTTGTGCTGGTGGATTTATGTCCTGTTTGCAGTTTGCATTGCTGGTCACAGCAGCAGACCAAAGACAGAGCTCTCAGAGCATCTTGGTATTCAGAGCTTTCCCCCAAATCAGATCTGTTTTCTGAGTTAGCAATCATTTTCTGATATTATCAGCGTTCTGTTGTGTTTGTTCATTTTCCCCTCTAGCATGACTGACAGATTTATAACATTACAGGAAGAGAAATTAGATACTAGGAAAAGAGTGTTAAAAAACAGGCTATGAAAACATTCCAAGGGACTTTTTACATTGTTACAAAATTTCCTCTGTATTAAATTTTATAAAAGTAAGAGCAGGAAGATTGTTGTAGTAGATGACTGGCCAATATTTTTGTTTGCCTTCAATCTTTTGCCTTTTATATTCTAGCTGCATCTTTACATACTTATTAAAATAAATTGCTGACTATTTGTTTCAGTTTCCCTCTCAAAAACCCCCAATATTCATGCTGGGGTTGACCAGCTCCCACCTAGGCTTGGTCTAAGATGGGAATCAGCTGTTCTGCCATGGGCAGGGACATCTCACTTTGAGCTGACCTGAAAAGTTTGTACTTTTAATATCTGTGAATTCTAGGTTTGATTGGTGAATTCGTATTTCACAAGTCTTTAACCCAGTAGCATAATTTGGCTCTTTAATATCCAGGGTTTTTTATGATTTTCTTAAGTGGAGAGGAGGAGGTGGGGGATAACCAGCAGTTCTTTCTGCTGGAGAAAGCGTGTCCTTAATTAACTCAAAGGAATGTTAAGAGAGTTAAAGATGATGGTGTATTAAGAAAAAATAATTTCTACCTTTTAGAAAAAATATTTGGAAGTACAGACAAGCCTGTATAGATAGTTTTATTAGAGTCCCTGAGATAACGCCTCATTTTTAGTCTAGACACTGAATTACCACCCACAGCGTATGGTAAGAAATTACCACGAGGAAAATCTTTTGAAAATTTGTCTTCCCATCCTTTTGTCTTGTACAATGAGAGAAGTTAAAACATAAAAGTAGAGCTTCAGATTTTCTCTGAAAATTAAAAAGTGTTTTAAAAGATCTAGGGGAAAAAATGACTTTTTTTTTTGCTAATAACTACATTAGTCTATCCAAGACATCACTTTAAAGAAAGGGCTAGATCATGTTGTATTACCATATGGGGTCACGTGCTATTAATAACCTTTAATAAAGAAAATGTAAAAATATAAACTTTACAGTTTTGTTTTTCTGCATTCAGAGGCACATTGCTGGCTAAGATGGGAGAAAACAAAGTTAAAAGTTTCAAAGCTCTGTGAACGTTGTTTGTGATAAGCATTTGCATTTATGAAATTTGTTAAGCTCCCATATGTCATGTTGCATTCTGGAAACTATTATGTATAAAATTAGCATATAGAAATTCTTTCTAAGCAAAATCAAACTTTCTAGAAAGGTAAAAAGTGATTGTGTGGTCTACAAAGGAAGTTTGGCTGCCAACCAAAGTTCCTCAGCTGAACAAAGGATGTGGGGGTACATCCTATGTTTTTTCTGATGAAGATTCAGAGCATTTCCTCTGGGAGAAAATCAGGATGTACACAGAGGGTCTGGTCTGGACTGGACACTGTGAAATGGATCCTGCAATCTGAACATCACCTTTCCAAACAGGATGTTTGGATGGATCAGCTTTTCTTCTGAGGACAACACCGGAATAGCTTGATGGGTGTTTCTCAACTTTGTTTATGGTCCCATAAGAGGTAAAGACATTTCACCTACAGAGAAATAGGAGAATACTGACAACTATAAAACCATATACTAATTATATAACAGACATACGCAGTGCAGGTGGAGAGATTAAGTTTCAAATAAGTTACTTCTACAAATCTCATTTACTGTTAATGGCAGTTGGGGGTTGCCTATATTTTCTGCCCTTGGTGCTTTCTCTCATTAAGGGAAATGAAAGAGTTGAAATTATGGATCTGTAATTGCTCTTTAGGTAAGGATTATTCATTGTCTTACTGAAGAATGTGATGTGGAATAGAGCATTGGCATGCCAAAAATGATTCTCAAGCAAAAAACAACTGCATTGAGCATTTTTAAAGATGCTGCACATGATTAATTCACCTCAGAACAGTAATATTCTTCATCTGCAGTATGACGTTAGTCAGGAATCATTGCTACTTTTCTTAATGAAGTTTTAATAAAGTGTTTAAGCTGCTAAAGTTACCTGGAGGTTCAGCTCTTTGCTGCTCAAAGCATATGCAGCACATTTTACTGCAAAGAAGGATCAAGGAGGATCATGTGAGAAGTGTGTGGAGAGTGGCTGAACGTGAGCCCAGGTGTGCCTAGGTGGGCAAAAGGCCAAGGGCACCTGGTTTGGATCAGGAATAGTGTCACAGCCCCAGGGCAGTGCCTGTCCCTGTGCTGGCACTGCTGGGGCACCTCCAGTGCTGGGGGCAGTTCTGGGACCCTCAGGACAAGAGAGACATTGAGGGGCTGAAGTGTGTCCAGGGAAGAGAACAGAGTTGAGGAAGGGTCTGGAGAACCAGGAGCAGTTGAGGGAGCTGGGGGGGCTCAGCCTGGAGAAAAGGAGGCTCGGGGGGGACCTTCTGACTCTGCAACTCCCTGACAGGAGGGAGGAGCTGGGGGGGGGTCAGGCTCTGCTCCCAGGGAACAAGGGACAGGAGGAAAGGAAACAGCCTCAAGCTGTGCCAGGGGAGGGTCAGGTTGGACATCAGAAGAAGTTTCTCCATGGAAAGGGTTATCAAGCATTGGAACAGGCGTCCTAGGCCAGTGGTGGAGTCATCACCCCTGGAAGTGTTCAAAAACCTGTGGGTGTGGCTCTGGACAGGGATTAATGGTGAACATGGTGGTGGTGCTGGGCTGGTGGTTGGGCATGATCTTTTCCAACTTGAATAATTCTCTGATTCCCTGTGCATGCATTTATGGGCAAGTAAGAAATGAAGAAAAATGTAAAAATAGCATTTTTTCTCCGTTTACTTCAGCAGCTTCAAGGTAATTCTCTTTATAAATACTTTACGGTGCTGTTAAAAACACACCATTGTTGGACAGCATAAGGATCCTTTTGTAAAAAGAAGGATAAACTGGTGTGGAAGCCACAGTGTGGTTCAATGGGGTTTGTGTGTTGCTGTCTTTGGAACAAAATCAACCTTTTTCAGACACATGATATATTTGCTTTCTAAAGTTGCCTGCATTGTCTGGGGATGAGGATTAAGGCTTAGACTTTTTATGTTTGATCTGTCTGTGTCCAGGAGGTATTATTTATATGGCATGGGATTTACTACATGATTCACATTTCCAGAAGGAATAAAATCATTTGCTTTCAGTGGGAAGGTTCAGCCTGCGAAGAGGCAGATTATAAAATTGTGATACAATTCTTTTGAAGGAAAAAAGTATATGTAAGAGCTTGTAGTTAGACTTGACAAGCTAATTAAATGTTGTCCAACCCCTAATTATTGGGGCTCTGGTAGAAAAGGAATGTATAAGTATTTTGTAAATCTATATTTGAATGAGAAATTTTATTTTTAAAGTTATACATGTTTGGAGTTTTTTTTTTGTTCTGTTTTTATTATTAGGAAGACCTTAAAAACAGAGCAAAATTTAGGAAAAATAAATCTGTTAATATACATGATATTATGAAAAAATTCGTCCCTGTGAGTGTGATGAGGCCCTGGCACAGGTTGCCCAGAGAAGCTCTGGCTGCCCCTGGATCCCTGGAAGTGCCCAAAGCCAGGTTGGAAGGGCTTGGAGCAACTCGGGATAGTGGAAAGTGTCCCTGCCCATAGCAGGGGGTTGGAATGAGATGAGCTTTTAAGGTCTGTTCCAACCCAAACCATTCTATAATTCTGTGATTTTTTTTCCAATAAAAAGCTCTTCAATAGACAAGGATAGAAATCCCTCTTTCAAAGGGGAGATAAACTGAGACTGGGATAAAGATATTGAGTAGAGAGCAAAAATCCAAACCCTTGGGCATGCAGTGAAAACTATTCCAGAACAAACACTGGAAATCTGTCTTCAATCATTAGTGTGCTTTTTTGTGTAAAGTGATTTCCATTAGCTGGACACGCTCCAGGTTCAGCAGCCACCACCATCCTTCCAAGCCTGTGGAAATAGTGATCTGCCACCTTTTTTTGTCTGATGTGGGAGAGAAAATCAGAGGAAAGACTTGTCCCAGTGCCACCTGGCAAAGGACAAGGACTATTAGATTAGACCAGGGACCCTGTTTGATATCCAGGAATAGGGAGCATTGCTGACCAAGAGGAACATGCCTTACAAGTGGGGATTCCAAATGGAGTTATGCTGATAAAGGAAATTAATCTGAGGTTTTTGGAGCTGCTCCTGGTAGATATTTGTTTCGCACAGGAAGGATTATGTGAGAACTTGGAAGGAGGTGTTTATTTAGATTTTTTTTCATTAGTTGACCATATTTGTTGTCTGTGTTTACACACAGAACTGTTGAACCAAGAATAATTGAGAATATGTGATTTTTCTTTTTTGAATGTGTACCTCTACCACAAAGGTATTAATTTGTAAAATGGTTGTTTTTTGTTTTTTTTTTAATATCCAGTAACATCCACTGGTATCCAAATTGCAAAAGTAAAACTGGTAATTATTGGGACATTTTGTGTACATATTATGGAACTATAAAAGCTAGGGAAAGTCTTATGAAATAGCAATGATAAAAGCGTTCACAAAAAAGGAGAATACTTTCCATTAATGAAATCAAGAGGTAAAATATTTGAAGCAAAGTAATGTAATGAAGTATGACTCAGTTAATCTTAGCACTATTAAAAACTTAAAATATTAGAAAAATTCTATAAAATGAAATTATAGCCTTGCAGTAACATCCTTTTTATTCAGTACTATTTCTCATTTATCAGGTTTCTGCTAATGACCTTAGAGATTTAGAGAAAATAATCTGAGTGGTGTGCTTCCAAGGGAACTCAGTTAAGTCTGCCTTTTGGATTATTGTTTTGGGATCTGGATGATTTAAAATGAATAAAACCTCCCTGTGTAACAGTGATAAAGATTATATGGTTAGCACAGTATCTTTCAACATACAGCATTTAGGGGAATCTAAGAGTGTAAATTCCTCCAACATTTGTCATGAAATGAAATAAGGATTTGGATCCAGTCATAATGGAAAAAAAATCAGCTTCTATCAAATTTTTAATAAAGAAAAGCACTTTATGTTCTTGCACATACCCTGAATGAGTTGTGTTCTGTGTTTCAGCACAAGGTGCTCACATTTGTCCTAAGAAAATGGAAATATTGCACTGAAAAAAATACTTCTTATTTTCATTTTCCAAATGGCATCGTAGAAAAAGGCTAGATTTTTCGGTATTGCTCTAAATTGTTTTACCAATTAATGTCAATTTTTGGGTTGTACCGTCTTTGGGGACCCATTTCCTGTTAGTGAAGTGAGAGACATGAGAACAGACTGCCCAAGCTTGGGTGTGTTAAAGCAGGAGCTAGACAGTATGGAAAATGGAAAAACAGTGTAAAATTCACTGTTCTTTGCTGATCAGGTCAAAACATAAATAATTTCCTTAATCAGAATATTTTTGGGAATATGTACCATTGTTATATGGTACTTCCTCACTTGAAGTCAGCCTTGGCTTTGTCTTAGATGTCACCCCTGCAAAAGCTCTTCATTTGATGTTCCATATACAGCAAATATGCATAAAGTTCCATATATAGTTTTAGAGGTATATTTTCCTGTCAACAAGTGATATATAGTGATATATTTTGCTGATATATAGTGATAAATTTTACTGCCATATATTGATATATTTTACTGCACCTGCACTTATCTGCAATGAGCAGCTTTTAAATGGTGACTGTTATGAGGATAATGAATACCAGCTTTTTTTCTCTAGGATATTTATCAGAGGAAATTACTGGGTTTGTACTGTCTAATACTTAAATATTTTCAAATATTTAACAAATCACATGTTCTCAGGGCTGAGACGATTCAATCATTTAATCCAAGAGAACTAAAGGCAATAAAATAGAAAATTCAGCAGTAACTTTAATGGATGTGGCTGTTGTTGTACAATAAGCTTTACAAAGTCATTCCACTATTTTGCTGTTTACATAATTGTTTCCATCCCCTGTAAGTGTTGTAAACTATTTTCAGTAAATAACATTATTTTTGTTAGGTAACATAACTAACAGCTTTCTTTTTGAAGTGCTTAGAGTGCTATTGTTTATGAGACAAAGCAATCTCTAAATATATTTACAAACCACAAAGCAACTTGAAAGTTTCCTTTTGATCCGTTTGAGGTTCTTATTCAGAACTGTGTGAAAATTATCATATATGACGGGTTCTTTGGCTGCAATGACAATATATTATGGAAAAGCTTGAAATGCTATGAAAGGCTGTCTCATCGTGTTTTTGTACTACAAAAGGCTCTCATTTCAAGCCTGGGCTCTGAAAGTCTGCCTCATCCTGTGTTTCAACAAATTAAAGCCTACCTTCTTCCCCCTGCAATTATTTTATAATTCTTTAGGTATACAGCCTCTTGTAAAAGTATATAATCTAATTTCAAGCCTAGTTTGCTTCTAATTATCTGTTTATCAGCAATTGAGTTTTTTTTTTTTCTCCTTCCTCATAAATTTGAGGCTTTGGGAAGAAAAGAACATCTGGTATCGAGAAAGGAATGCATTAATTATCTAGTCTCTAATTTACTATTTAATTTAATTTTTACTTATTTTAATTATGAACATTTAATTTTTGCCTTATTTTAATAATGGTCAAAAAATAGTTTTGAGACTGCTGTTCCCAGTGTTCAATTTTCCTCTTAAAAAGTGGGCTCTGAAGTGGATGGAAGCTTTATGTGTTTGTTTGTGTATCATAAATCAATTTCTTGATAGAAGCTATGACTAATTCTTTGCTTAGCAAGCTAAGCCTCTTGGTTTTCCTGTGGAGGGTTTTTATTTGATCCTTCTGATGGGCTGCTCATAGTCACAGTGTTGCTGAATTCAAGAGGCGTGAAGATTTTTGTCTGTTTTTTCTTTTTTTTTTTTTTTAATTTATTTTTGTTGAGTGAAAGGCATTGTGTGAACAAAAATACAGTAATCCATTGTAATATTGTCCAGTTTTACTGGAGATTTGGATTCCTCTATCCCCTAACCAATACTACATTTTCCCACTAAGTCATAGAGGAGTTAAGTGACCAAATTTCATCCCAGTCTGCTATGTATCTCTAAAGTGCAAATCTCAGGATAATATCAGTTCTTTCTGACAGATTCCCATTTTAAAAGCCAAACCAGAGTCCAAAGGCTGATCTCTGCTTTAACCTTTCCAGTTGCAAGATAAGTGTAGAAGTCAGGACACAAAGTGGTGCACAATGGCTTTGGCAAACAGAATGACTCAGTAGAGTTACCAATCCATGAACAAGTGTACTGTGTAATTATCTAAAAAAAGGGAAAAGCCTATGGAGAAAAAGGCAAAAACCCCAGACAACTTTCTCAACTGAGCACAAACTGTCCCTGTGCATCCAACGCTGCTGCTCTGGCCCACAGGGTGGTGGGCAGTACCCAGGAAGGGGGTGGAATTAGAAGTGGGACACAGAGAAATATCAGAAATAAGACACATTTCAGTACTGTTTCACGTGTATATCAGGAAATATTGAGAGAAAATACAGAGAACAACTTGGAATTAAGTCCAGCTTTTTGTGTAAGAGTAGAATACATGCATTCTTTAAAACCTGTATAGGTCAAAATAATTTAAATGTCTACAGAACCTTTATTGATGCATTGATTTGCTAACATGATGATGAAATATCTCTGTCCACAGTTTTGTTGTGGATAAGGTTTTGTTAAATGTTTTGTCTTTTTATCTAACCCTGTAACAAAAGTTCTACAATATCTCAAAGACCATTTTCCAAACACTTCATTGGACAGTGGTTCAGGAATTCTCTGATGCTTGGTTTATTTACTCAGTATTTACAACTGCTTTTCTAAGTAGGGTGTGTATAGAACCCAGATGCAAAAGTGTCTTGGTATTAAACTGAATGATTTGGAGAATGGTGAATATTTTTATATGAAAGACTTCTTAAGAATATTAAGGAGTGATCTTTAGCTGAATCCAAAAGTGAAAAATATAGGTTTGTAAGTTAAACTTTTTGGAAAGATAAAGTTGTTTCTCCTGCCAAATTTTCATTATCCACTCTGCCTTGGAAGGAGGGTGAAAAGTCTGTGCTCAGACATTCTCTCCTTTCTTGGTCTTGGCAGCACTAAAGGAAATTACTTGCTTTGTAATATTTATGAGAAATCATATCAATCTTTTACATGATTTTGGAAAGTAAATTCAACTCTGCTTTCGAGAAAGGACAGAGAGCTCGATACAGTAAAAAATATGCAAAATATAATAGTGAAAATCATATAGAGATAATCAGGTCCTCAAAAAGGCGAGGCAATGTAAAATCAGGCATACAGAGTTAAAAAAAACCTTGGTTCTAAATTCCTTGAGATTTCTGATCTTATTATTTTAGGTGTTTTTAGTGGCCACTGCTAAAATTAGAATATATTTCCTATTTTAGCATTAAAGTCAATTAAATAGAGAGACTTACAGTTCAATAGGCCAATGTTTAAACAAGATTTGAATGTCAATTAAAGTTACAGACTCATTATCACACACAGACTTCTTGGATTTTCTGCCATTATTCAGTGTATATGTTATAATCCATTATACCAAATACTACCACAAAGTCATTATTTTTAATATAATCTTTAAAAAATGGATTATTTTTAATTTTCAAGCATTAAAATTATTTCATTTATGTTTAACTGATACACTTGTCACTGTCAAAATCTTGGTGATCCTTTCCCTTCTGCCTTTAAAACACTCACTGAAAAGCAAAGCACAAAGGCACAAAACCTTACCTGGCCCAAATAGTTATCCCTTTCAGCAATGAATTCTTTCTGAATAAGAGTTTATTTCATGGTCTGCATGAACGTTAATGCCTTCAAGACCTGTTTTGGGTGAGAGGAGGTGATGAAGGAGAGCAGAGTTCAAGTGGCACCTGGGCTAAAATGTGCCAGGCAATTTCAGCTTGTTCAGAACTGTTTTATTTGAGACAGAAATCAGATTAGAAGAAAAATGGAGACTATGTTAATGTATTAAAATGGTTGTATGGAAAGAGAAGGAACAAACAGCAGTAATAGACTGCAGAGGCAGAGAAGGTGACACCAATTGTGATTTTCGATGCATTACTGAAATCTAATGTGCTGGTTCATAGAAATGGAATATTAATGAAAATGAAAATGAGCAACTGAAGGAGCCATGTAAAAGAGAGATTTGGAGAGGCAGTATTATGTCAAAGAAATCTTGGTTTCTGGCATGCAAAATGAAACTCCAGGGAACAGAGCAATGAAATCTTTGGGAAGTGGGAAATAATGCACAGGAAAAAAAAGCTGGGTTATAATTTCCCTCTAACTGCTAATGCTGAAGGACATAGAAATTGGAGGAGGTATCTGAAAATTTATGGAGTTTGCTTAGAACTGACCTTGTAAAATAACTAAGATCAAAGGAGGGAATATACAGAAAAAAAAATTAACACTCATTTCTGAAAGTCCAGATTATGTGCATCCTTTGGGTATTAAGGAAATTAGCTGGAAATACCCTGTGTACCACTGAGAATTTCCTTGTGAAAAGTCACGTGTTACTGGGAAAGTAAGCAAACATTAGAACAAAGAAAATGAAGTGACAATTTTCAGAGGACAGAGGAGTGAACCTGGTAATTAAAGATAATTAATTTTGAAAGGCCAAGGCTTAGTTCAAAAAAAGGCATTTAAAGTAGAACTGGGGCAGAATACAGTTAGTGTTAGTTGTGTCAAGAAGTGTAATCCTTCTAATTTCTGCCTGAATGTGAAGAGACAGCAATCAACCAGTGCTTCCAAGTGCTCCAGGAAGATTTATCTAAATCCTGCTCTGTTTTCTTACACAATACTGTACTGTTATATTACAGCTTAGACTGGTTCACCCCTTGCCCTTGGTGAGGTCTGTAGTTATTCCAGCTCCCTACTACTTGAAAGGAAAGACCAGCTATGCTCACAACATACCTGATACCCAAAGTTCTTGTCCTCTTCATAGATATGGATCTGCGGATGACCAAAGTATCACCATGCCTAGAAGAATTCAACATAATCTGGCTATAGGGTAAAAAAAGATTACCTGGAAAACTGAGATCCTGAGAAAAGCACGTTGTTGTTTTCCCCTAGAGAAGCTGGTCAGGCTGAAAGAGTTTAGATGGTCCAGTGGTTTCAGAAGAATTGGGACTGAACAGTGGGATAGTAAAGAATATAGAGCACAGTAGAGGTCAGGGTTGATGTGAAAAGAAAACCATAGTTAACCAGACAGGTGAGGGCATCCTCAACTCAGTAATCAATCCCAAGAGACAGAATGAGTTATGTTCAGAGTCACAGACATCTGTTTTGGGTGCTCTACATGCTTCCATATGATGACGAATGTGAACACAAGAATGAAAATTATGCATATCTTCATGTGATTTTGACAGCAGCAACTTCTCCATGAGCTCTTGAGTGAAATGACTGATTTTCCCTGCGAGAAAACTCGCCTGTGTGCCCAGGTTTCAGAGCTGTCATGTGTGAGACACAGTTATTCCCTCGACTATGAAAGGGTGAGCAACCAGTGGAGCCAGCATTCCTCACTTCCCAGGGCCTTCTCCACTCATGTGCAGAAATAATTATCATACTCTAATTGTGATTCTTTGAAATCTTCATTGTCTTATGTCATATTTTCAATAGGAAGGTTTTTAGGGTGGTGTAAAGGAGCAACTTGAAATGTGCATTTAAAGCAGCTTTGAACCTGCCTGCTGTACCTGTGTTTTGACTCTAACATAGAAAGAAAACAGAGTTTTTCAGGTATGTTACCACACTCATTCTTTCTAAATCAAGAGATGGACAATCACTCTAGAACTGTTTATAAATTCTGAATCCTGACAGGAGGCAGAGAACTTCTTGAACCCCCTGAGCTTAGCATGTAAACCTCAAGAGTACAGACCTTTTTCCTTAATTCAGGTAGAACCATTCTGGGGTTTTCCCAGTCAATGCAGCAGAAGCTGTGAATACCATTCAGAGGTATATAATCCCTCTAGACACAGTCACTGACATTGAGGATGCGGATTTCAGTGAGAAATCTAAAAACTTAAGTATAAAAAGTAAAAGCAGGAAAAAATAAATCCTATGTTAAACTCCAGTTAAATTGTGGTTGTAGCTGAAGTCAAGATTTTTGTCTGTAATGGCAATTCTGGGGTTAATCTAAGAGTAATTAGGACCTTTAATCATGTGATAGCTTTCATGGTGATGTTATTCTGAATGCAGTTTGCATAATCCCTATTAAACAAATTGTGAATAGCAAATAGTGGCCATCAAGCAAATGGCATCAAACAACAGCAGATGAATCCAGCCTTGAACCAACCTGGCAAGGGATGTCTGGGAGTATAGTCTCAAAGAGAGCAGATTTGCATGCTCAGGACCTAAACTGTTCTGTCTGTCTGGATGTGTGATGACAAGCTGACAAGTGTGCCTGAAGTATATTCGAATTGCAGCATTTCAGGAGCAAAAGAACAAACCAATTACAGTGGAGGAACAAGGTTCAGAGCAAGGAAATGGAGTGAAATGTCATTCAGGAACTCGGATGAAACAGGATGTTTATTTTCTGAGTCATAAATGACAGCAAGATTTCCTTAACAAAATATTTATGATTTCTTGGAATTACTCATAAAATGAGGCTCAGAAGAGTACAGACTGCAAAATTATATCTCATCCATGTAAATTTTCCAGATATTATATTCAGGTCATGAAGTATAATGCCAGAATAAAGCATAATAGCAGTAAATATCAGAGGCATTTGTTGGACCATCTCGATAATTAGAGAATGTATTCCCAGGAGAGCAGAATTACTGTAATGTATGCAAGCAGTATGTTTGAAAACAACCCTCTTAATAAATGGAGTTGACAGAAAATACACTGCAAAAGGATTATTGGCAAAGGCATGTAAAGTAACAGATTTGGCAGGAACTTTAAGAACACAAATATGCATCACTCAAAGGCAAAGATTTCTATCCGGGGAACAAGCTGTCTTTGTAAACAGGATTATACCCACAACAAGCATCTAAAAAACATATATGAATTCCACCAAAGAAAAAAAATCCTCCAACAGAAATAAGGGATATGAGGAATATTCCAGTGGCAGTCTTTTCAGGTTGTTACTCGAAATAGTTAAAATTGTAAAGTCGATTTTATTAATTTTTGAGTTTAATTGTTTATTTCATTGTTGCATTAACCAGTCACTTTGCTTCTCTCTGCCCATAACAGATGTTCATTATAAAAACTGAATACATTAAGATGATTACATTATTCAAACTCTTTGATAATTCATTTGTATTAAAACCATAAGACTCTGTTGACATTTCCCTAGGGTACATTTGGTGAGGTTAAGCAGGATAAATGTCACAGTTAGTAATGCTGTTAAGATAAAAACCTTGCAAGGGAACTACATATTATTTTTCTGCTTCATGGTCCTTAACAGCAACTTTTAGAGCTATATTTCCTTTTTAAATTATGCATTATACCTTGAAAAGTAAAATAAAAAGACCTGAAATTATGAATCTTACCCATTTCCTCGAGAATAAATGAATAGAGGAGGAGAAATCTTAAAGAGCTATGCATGCCTTTTTTTTTTTTTTTTTAAGTTTTGAGAAAAAATGCTATGCAAAGTATAATGGCCACGGTGAGATTTGGTATGGAAGAATGTAGCTTAACAATAATGTAAGATGTGCATTAATATCAATGAGAATGCCTTGAAAAAAGGAAGTGAGCCATGAAATCACCAGGAGCCAAAGAGGAATCTCAAGTACAGCACATATATCAATGTTTTAGAAATACCTCAATGTAGAGCATCACGTAGCTGGAACTGGAGAAAAAATTAGGTTGGGATGACTTGTGGAGGTCCTACATTTCATCCTCTTTCTCAAGCCAGGGCTAAATACTAAGATTAATTGAAATAAAACTATGTCCATTCCAGTTATATTTGTAAGATTTTGAAAGTAAATTTGGGTTGGTTGTGGCCTCCTCCAGGTAAGGCTTGAAAAAGTGGAAGAACTTTAATGGATTCTCCAGTTTGCACCATTTCTTTAGTCCTGGGACCCAGAACAGGACATTCTGAACACCAGGCAACATTTGCCTACCACAGTTTTCCCTCTGGAATATTCTAGTGCCTGTGAGATTTCTCAAATATTAACGTCATTTGTACCTTTTCATTAATCCCAAGGTTTTGCTCAGCCCCCAGTGAGGAGGGATCATTGAAACATTAATTGTTTATGTTTCAGTTCCTGAAAGTTTTTCTTCAAGTCTTTTTTCAAACACATAAAAAGGTAATTAAATATATCTTATTGAAGAATAATTGCAACAACTCCAGTTGGCAATAAGAATAGATGGATGTAGAGGAATATAAAATGTTTTGCTTATTTTTTAATTCAGGAAAATTAGCAAGAAGCCACTGAATAATGAAAGTTAATTTGATACTGCTCAGCTACTTACAAGGGGATTTTAGGTTTGATCTATTTTTTTGTGTCTGGGTCATGCCCAATAACTGAATAAAAAATTAATTGCATATATTACTGATTATCAAACAAGTGACCACTTTGCAGTTGTCTTTAATCACAACATCTTTGACTATACCAGGCAAAAGAAAGTCAGTCCTGAAAAAGAATTATTAATAAATAATGCATTTTTTGGTCAAAAGAGAGCCACAATATCAGAGGCTAAAAACATGATCAACCAGCTGAGAAAGCAAAAAAGTGAAGTATTTGGCAGTTTTGTTCCTGATCTATCAGTTTTGGAAATGGACTTCTTGTTTCTCTTTAGAGCATGCAGATGTTCAGGGATACTGGGAAAACCAGACACAGTGCAAAGGTAGTGTAAGAAGAAACCTAGAATAGAAACATCTCTCACTCTTGTGACCATTTCAGGGATATAGGGAATACCTTAAGGACTGTTTTGACTTTTTCAGGGTCTTAAATGAAACATACTTGACAAATTGTGTAGTAAACATGATCAGTAGCAAAGAACTAAGTCCTTTAGGTCAGAGAAACAACTGAAGCATCTACTCTTACCAAAATAGGGTGTAACCATTCAGACGGGGAGGAACAACTTACTGGGGGGAAAGTAGTTCATTGTTTTCCATTAGAAAACCTTTCTCCACAAGAAGTTTTAAAAGCAAGATACTGCTGATGACAATAGATTGTCAAAAAAACATGAAAGAGTTTGCAGAAAAAGGCAAGAAATTTAAGTCATTACACTTGGATTTGCTATGCAGTGTCTTAAAATTTCTAAATTATTCATTTAAAATCTACTTTTTTTTTCCTATATGCCACAGTGGAAGGTGACTGCTTATAAATTAATAAGTAATTTGAAAAATTGCTGTTAATTTCAGGGATTTTACAGGTGTCCAAATGTGAGACTTTTTAAGTAATGAAATTCAGTATTGTCTTGTATTTTAAGTTTATAAACAGCCTACTGTGCAAACATACATACAATGATTGGTACTCCCTTCAAATGGATTCTTTTTTTTCACAACTAATTCTTCTGTTTCATGTAGTGAAATGAGATCTAGGATTTACTTTATTTCAGAAAGGTACTAATTGTGTAAGACAAGATTTACCAGTGGTACAGTCTGATTTTATGAAATGTTCTGTTCTTCAAAATCAAAGAAATTGGTGATAAGTTTAAATGATCCACACAAAATAGCTCTGAAGCATTTGCTGTATTTTAATTACACTGAAATACAGGGTTTTGCCAAAAATGTCCTTTAAAATACCTATATACAATAGATTATTGTTTTATAGATATAAAAAAGAAAGTGTTTCAGTTGGTCTAAGATTTCCCATAGCACTTTCAGTGTGAACTCTAAATCTCTCTTGAAGGAAATCAGTGTTTGAAGAAAAGATTTACAGAAGACTAAATGACATTTTAGGAGTTAAATCTACATTGTAAATAGACATGTTGTCATCTGGGGGGCAGTTTAATCCATGATGGTTTTTAAAGTTCAGTGAGTTGCACAACAATGAATTACAGTGGAAACTATTTTTCTATTCTGCTCAATCTTTTGTTTCACCGAATAGAGAAATACTCAGGTTGGAAGGAAGAGAGGGAGGTGATATATGCCTGGTCAGTGAAGCCTGGAAGTCAAATATGGATTTCCACTCCATCTAAAAAGCAGTTTATTTTAAAGAGATTTCTTTACATAAAAATATCTTCCTGTAATTCTGGCAGAGCAGGTACAGAGCATATACAAAGTCCTAGATTATAGGGGTTTATCATCTGTGTTGCATGCACAAAGCTGCTCTGATTAAGTCTGATTTCAGTGGAGTTGTGTAATCATTAACATAATTAAATTATCAGCTTGTTTAAGTAACTGTTGTGGAAATGCCAAAAGGAGAGAGTGTTACAGACTATTTTAAAAACTTCAGCAACTTGCAGAAAACCCTCCACATAAAAAACATCCTTCCAAGCAATACTGATGCAAGTATTTAGTGCTTTTTTTCTACATTACAGCATGTTTTCAAAAACGTTAACAGGAAGTTTGTCAAAAACACCCCAAGCCCCATGAATTTAGATTTTCTGCTCCGTAAAAATTTTCAAAAATACAGTGAGGGAACAAGTAGATCAACAGGACAGAGAGTTGCTTATGGTGACCCTCCCCAGATTTGCATTCCTGGATTGCCATACCACTGCCCAGAGGTAAGAGCTCTTCCTTTTGTCCCACAGGGGCTCTGTTCCAGATCCAGAGTCTTTGTTCCTGTTCCCTGTGGAGATGTGGATCCTCCCATTCATACCTGAGCGTGGCCCTTTGGTTGCCCTTTTCTAGTGGTAACTGTGGAACTTGAATCATGGATTCATAAAATGGTTTGGCTTAGAAGGGACCTTAAAGTTCACCCAGTTCCAAGCCCCTCACACAAACAGGGACACGTCCCATGACACCAGGTTGCTCCAAGCCCTGTCCAACCTGGCCCTGGACACTACCAGGGTTAAATTAACTTATTGCCATGTTACTTCTTTATGGTTGCACGCCACGTGCCAAAAATTAAGAGCATTAAGGATCCATGCCAGGTCCCTAATTTCCTGGTATTTAGTCTGCTTTATCCTGTAGGTAAGTTGTAGATCAGTAGTAGATACCTTCCTGTCAAGTAGGAAGTTTTGCAGATTATTTTAATTACAGAATGAACCTTCATGGTAAGTGAAATGAATGTTGCCTTTGAAATATCCTCATGCTTGGTTGCTGCTAATAACAATGGTGGAGGGAGGTTTATCTTCCAAAGAATAAAGCATTTCCCAGTGTGCACTACACAGCTTTTTATCAAAACCCTTTAGCCCAGAGGCAGATCTGGCCAGGGCAATCTTTGATGTGCAGCTTGGATGGCACAGTAGGTTACAGTGGAGGAAATAAATGCAATACTAACCACTCAACACCCCCCAGCCCTACACAAAACTCGTATTTACAGGTTGTTTAATTTTAAATCTTCTTTCAGCATAAAAGCGCTTCAAGTTTATCACCAACTTCTGCCTCTCTTAATAATTCATTTGTGCCGCAGTTGTACAGGTTTAATTAGCTGCTTCTGCTTTGGTGTTCTCATGTCATGTTGTCTCTTTCATTAGATCTCTCCTCTTCAGCTGTGTTAGATGTTTGCACATTTTCTTGCTTTAAGCAATGAGGGCTATAATTGGGATCTAAAGTTGGAACAAGTCTTCAGTTACCATTTTGTTAATTCCTTTTATTTTCCTGTCAAAACCGTATGTTATCATGTACTGCCAATGAAGTGAAAGAGGAGTCAAAGGTAATCCACATCAGCTTTTTTGCTTCTGGCAAAGGTTTCTGTCTTTAGACTTGTTTTCTGTTATAAATGTCTCTATGAAAATATCCATATTATTTTCAGTTTCTCTTTCAATAGACACTGTGCCCAAGCATGTTACAGAATGCTGGAGGCTTTTAAGCTTCTAAAATCAAAAGTATCAGTGACACGGTTTATTCAAATTCTCTGCAAATCTTTTATTGCTCTTTTTCCTGTCACATATAAATTTAATTTTTTTTTTTTTAATAATATTAAACTGGGATTGGATTAGTGTGAAAAACTGTGTTGAAATTTTGCTAAAGTTGTTAGGTTAAAAGGTGGGAAAAGAGAAAATAGAAGGCAGAAGTAGCAGCCTCGAAGCTGGAAAATGGGATCAAACAGAGGAAGGGCAGTCTCAACATGCAGGTAGTTTGTCAGATGTGTGGAATGGGCTTTGTTTTCCATTTGGAACGACTGTGGGGACAGACAGGGACGTTTTGCAGTGAAAAAGTGTGGAGGCAGCAGTGTTCTGCAAAGCTTTGGTCTTCAGGTGCTGAAATTTTGGAAGACTTACATAAAAGTAGTAATGGAGAACACACTGTCGTTTTATAACTTAAGGGTAAAATGAGATTCTGCTCTGAAATGATTGGTTTCATCAGCTTTTCGGGGAAGATCTGTACTCTGTAAGTGTTCTTGAGGTTGAAGGTAGTTACAGGTGATTATTCTGCTGATCCAAAAAATCAAGGAACTTGCAGAAGTAAACTAGAAACATTTTAACATCTTTGTGCCATTTGATGCCATTTTTCACACTAAAACAAACAACACAAATAAATAAAAAAAATTCTGTAGGAAAATCTTTAGGATTCAGACACAGTTCTGCCACAGTGACAAATAGTTGCCTTCCAAAAATGTTCATTTCCATTGTGCAAATATGTGTGTTTTCAGCATAATGAAGGACAGGTTTTGGACATGTAGTGCCATGAGTTTACCCAGGTATACTGAACTTTATGTTTGCTGCTTGCTTATTACATTCAAACATATAATCCATTGTACTGTGTAACAGGTTTCTGTCTGTGACAAAGTTCATAAAGTTAACTTAGCTGGAGATAAAAAGTTAACTTAGTTGAAGATAACTACTCTGTAGATTATTCATTTTTCTAATTTGCTTCTGGTGTTCATGGCATGTTTTAAAAATAATTTTATTTTCTTGTTATCTGTTGTAGATTGTAATTAAGTAAAACCCACATTTGAAAATATGGAGAGGTTATGAATATTTCTGCTACTGCCATGGGGATTATATGACTTTATAGCTGAGGATTGAGAATGAAATGGCTGTGATAATGGAGCATGTTTTTGGTTTTGTGAAGGCTTGAAGGTCTTCTGATACAGTAAATTAACAACCAGCTGATATTCTGCAGTGCTGCTTAAAAGGACTCTATTTGATTTAAAAAGAGTGGAGGTTTTTTTGTCTGAAATAATCATTAAAATTAAATAATTGCAATGACACACTTGCCATTGGATGGGAACTGAATCTCAGCAAGTGTTTGAGAATTCACTTCAAGTTTAAAAGAAAATGAGCAATCAATGTCAAGTCCAGCCCCCCCAGTGCCTTTGTGCAGTCACAATCCCACACCAGGACTTACTCGTGGCAACTCTGCTCTGTGGTTTCCAAATCTCTCTTCTTCTAAGGCTGCGACAAAAATTCCTACATTATATTTGGTTCAAATTCTTCTCAATGACAACCCTTATCTTGCCACAAAGATCACCCCGAGGGGTCAGTTCCTCATATCTTTATGTGCCCCTCGATGTTCTGCACAGTCCCTCACCCTGTTTCAGAACTAATGCAGTTTTGTAGCACAATTGATGAAGGTGGTTTTGTCATCAGTTTCTGCTGCCAAACTGTGAATATGCAAAAAGTTTGATTTCTGATTTACAACAAAAAAAAAAGGAGAAGTTTCTTAAATTAGGACAATAGGAAAGATTTATAGGTTAAAGAGGTTGTGTAGCGTGGGGGCATTTTTAATTTCTTAAAAAGGAAATTTTAAATTGATTCTGGTTGAATTGACTGTTTCATTCTAAGATATTTATAGATCAATTACATGAAGTAAAGCTTTGGTTCAATATTAAGATGCAAAAGGATTAAATGGTTGGAAATGTCTATATTTTAAACTGTGATTTGCATACTAAACTCCCTTGATGAAAACAGTTAATCTTAGATGGACAGTAGCCTACCCTGGAGCCAGCATTGAGGGCCAAAACATAAAGATCTTGGTACCAGAATCCAGTAAATAATTCCTTACAAAATGTTTTTTCAGTATTTTGTCAGTTCCTGTCTCGATTCAAAACTCCAACAGGAAATGAATATAACATAGATTATGGTAACATATATTACCCCATTAATGTGCTTTAAATAGTGTCATCAAAACAACCTTTTTATAGGCCATTCTAGGTGTAAAATTAAATATGAGATTTTATTTAGTAGGAAGAATTAATCTGTTAGTGAATCAAACAAAAGACCAGAAAAAAATCACATTCATGTATTGACTACAAATACAAAGAAAATGATGTGAGAAATAACAAATACTTACTCTGACTTCGTTTTATATTATAGCAGGACACCAGATTGAATAAAAACTTTTCACTTTTCAAAGCAAAAACTTAAACAAAAAAAAAAGGTGGAGTAGAAGATGGAGTTCTAAAATATAGACAATTAATATTATAGTTAAAATAAGGCTTTAAAAAAAACATTCAGTGGTTTTAGGGTCTTTGTTTTCATTTTTGTTCATGGACCAGAAAAACTAGAGATAAATTATACTTTTTCAAGTTTCCCAAACATATGTACAGATATACAAATATGAGGAAGTATCTCAAATACATCTATGGTTCAAGGTATATGCTATAAATATATCTGTGATGTGGCACAAGGTGCAGACACACACCCTTCTCCTGTTTGTACTGTGACAGGAGACTTGCACAAGTCCATTGAATATGACTTCAAATTGAAATGTCTTGGGGGATATTTTTACCAATATTACAAACAGGCAACAACACTGTACAAATAACATGTTAAATGTTATAGATATAGCCAGAGCTCAAGTTTTATTAAGTTTGAGTATGTGTTCCTGTTCCTGTACAGGAATATCTGACTCCAACAGCGTTGAGTTGGGGTTTTTTTCCTATGTCAAATCTTCTTGGGTTTAAAAAAAACAGCAATAGAAGCGTTCTTTAAGAGCTATCCTGACTAAAACAGAGGAATTGAGGAATACTTGTTTTCAAACAGTTGGGTTTGAAAGGAAGAAAAAGAGGCAGTGGCAGACTGGTGTAGCACAGTTTGGGGAAAATAGCCCTATGGAGGTAAGAATCAGAAAACCACTTTGGGGAAAGATTGTGAAAGAACATTCTCCAAGTCAGTGTTTTGTTCTGCTCCACTTTCCATGGATGGATTGAAATAGATGCTGAGATTGTTAATGTTATGGAGAGAGGAATTCTACCAAATCTGTGTCATTACAGCAGAATTGCATCTGCACACATCGACTGGAGCAAGTGCTGCCAATAATACCAGAAACTATGGGATGTGGGATGCATTAGGCATCAGATTCCTTCATCTGGGCACTCGGGGAACCAACAGGAGGGTGCACTATCAGCTGGTCAAAGAGAATAACCTCGGAATAAATAACCGCAAATTGATGCATTTTCAGTTAAATAGAAGGATAAACAAAAACAGGTTGGTGACTGAGGTTTCTAATTCCAAAAGAGCAGATTGAGAAACTAATTAGTGAAGGCAACAGGATTGAAGTGCCAAGGGACTTAATGTGAAGGAGCTTTGGAGTCTGAAGTCAAGGCTTCAAAATCTGTCTGAACTGCAGCACAAACAAGGAAGCAGCAATTTACACAAAATGGAAACGTCTCTTCAACATTTGTTTAAAACCCAAAGGATCTGGAAGATGGTAGCTATCAAAAAGGTAAGATGGGATTGATTTTCAGAGAGAGGTCTTTCTTGAATGGCAAAGGTATAATAGTGCTGTCCCAAAATCAGACCAAATTATGCTTTACAAAGAACCCTTTGGTTAGTGGATAACAACCATAAAAAATAAAAAGTACAATAAAAGAAATGAGTAATTAATTTGATAAAGCAGATATATATATTCATAAAAATGATTTTTCAAATTAATCCCTAAAATGTTTATGTTTTGAACTTAATTTGCATGAGAATAATGAGGTTATCCAAGGCAGGTTAGTAGCAGGTTTGAGCAATCTGTGCCTTTTTGGCCTCAGAACAGTGTCAAGTCTGTCTTTCTGCCCTCCCATAAATGTGTAGCTGTGCCAGTCACAAAAATAAACTCCTGGATGGTCAAAGCAAACAAAACAATTTTTTTACAGATTATTTTTACTGTAAAAGAACAACTGTTAGAAAGATTTGTGATGTGCTTCATATATTCTGATGATTAGATGAATGTTTTGTCTTTACCACTCTATCACTTATAAGTAGTTTTTTGATTTCAGTACATACAGTTTGACAAGAATTGCTTTTAGAGGGTCCTATTTCTTAAATTTTTCTTTGAACTCTCTGGGCATAAGTGTAAATCTTGATGGATTTTGAAGTTACTATGCTAGAAAGAAGGCAGCTTAACCATAAATACTGTATTGTAATGTGAATTCATAACCTACTTACATTGTCTTTCAACCTGTAATGAGTAATATGTATTTTGGCATTCATATCTTAACCATAAAAGTGAGCTTTTAGCATCTATTGTGGTGTGCTTCAACAATTCTGTGGATTTTCCCTATGTAACCAGCTAGTTTTGGGGGTATATTTTCTCCAGATTTACAGTCAATTCAGTGAAGTTATCAGGATCAGCAATTCCAAGCATCTATTTCAGATATAATGGAAGCTGCTGAAACATCCTCGTATATCAGGTATGAGAAGAATCTTTCATAACTTGAAATTTTAATATTTTAAAGCAGTATATTAGGTCACACATTATTAAAGCACTCCAATTTATTACTTTCATGCATTTTCTTCCACTGCTATCAAGTTCCCAAATAGTAGAGCTGCCTCTTGCAAGCTGTGTTCAACTGAACAAACTCCTCCCTGGCTTACAACATCCTGGACTTGGCTGCTTTGGCTTGGTTTACTTGAGCTGTCTCATCTGTAGTCAGACCTCTATGTTCCACAGAAGTTCTTTTAGTCTTTTAAAGCCTAAGAGCTTATCTTGATATCTTCAATAATCTCAGATTTTCCAAACTCCAGATAATTGCAGAGAAATCCTTGTCTCCTTTCCATTCCTCAAGAATAAATAAAATAACTCTGACTTTTTGCCCCCCAAATGGAATTTTGAAGAAATTTAAATATTTTCACACTTGATTTTCTCATTTAGGATTGACTTCTTTTTAAAAAGGTATTTCTGCTGAATACTGATGAAGATGGATATGTGAATTTAAGAAATGCCCTATTGATGCTGATTAGAATTAAAAGTTAATATTTTTAATGCATACCATGAAATAACAGGTTTCATTAATTGAAGGGTTTTGAGAGATTAGAAGAAAAAAAAACATGTCTTTTGTAAAAGGTTTTTAAAGTAATTTACACACAAATGTAAAAGGTGTTATTAAGGTACACTTTTTGAGTGGGAAACCACTGCTTAGAACTCAGCAAAGGTTTCAGCAGGATCAGCACCATTTTGGTGAAGGATTCAGTGCACTGGCAAAATAAGGTGAAAATGAGTAAACAGTCCCTGGTATCTGGGGGAGTGCTTTGGGATGATGAGGTAAAACAACCAAAGAACTTTCATTTATAGTAGCAGTACTCTTTTTCACTACTATTCCCTACTATCCTTCAAGCTGTATTGCAATAGGATGTCCTGTGTATCCTTTCAGGAATCAGAGCTATGCCCAGTTCAGTCCAGTCACAACCCTTTTCCCTGCTGCCATCAATGCAGAGTCCAAGTAAATGTTCAACTGTGGACAAATTAGGCACAGGTCATAATTTTTGTCATTTCAGCTCATAATGAAAGACTTCTAAAGAAACTAATTTTCTATCTAGAAAAGGGCTTTGGGTCCTCACACACCCAACAGCCCATGGTCTCCCAAAGCACATTCCTGGTTAACAGAGAGTGATGAGATACCTCATCTCCTCCTACTATTTTAGTCCCTGTGACTACACCCTGCTGCTTGGCTCTTCCATTGCTGTGCATGTCCACACAGTTTCCCAGGATTTCATTCAAAATTGGACTCCTAATTCAGTGTAGATGTTTCCAGACTAGTGAATAATTTTCCTAGGACATGGATTGAGCTGTTCTGTACAAGGATGATTTATCAAGGTTTATCTGTCTTTTCAGGTTTCTTAGCATGTCCACATAAAATTTAAAGTATAGGGTGTACTTGATCAGGTTTGCAACATAATAATCACAGATGTTTGGCTAATTTTCCCTCTCTCTGTCCTGATCTTACAAAAAACCCTTTAATATTTCATTAACATTTAAAAGAATATTGGACTATAGGGAGAAAAACCAAGGTTGGACAGTGGCTTTAACCATTATTAATCAAATTATTGTTTATGACTTTAATTAAGAGAGAATAGGATAGCACAGAACTGCAGTTTTTAAAAATGGGATGGTTCTCATACTTCCTGCTGGGGCAGGAGTTAAACACCATTGGACTGTAGTATTGCTGCTGGTCTGACTGTAGGTTTTGTCTTAATAGTAGCACTGAATGCTTTATGGGCTGCAATGCAATCTTCCTCTGAATAATAAATCACTGTTCTTTCAGTGCCAGCCCTGACCTTTTCTTCCCGAGATTGTAACACATCATCATAAAATAACGTTGGCGTGATGGAGAATCATCTGCCCCGTGAAAAGGGATTCTGCATCTGGGTCCTTAAAGAGGGAGCTCTGATCAGGACGACTCTTCAGTTACGAATGGGTGACACTAAGCTGACAAACTACCTGGAAAAAACAGCAACACTCTGCCCTAGAATAAATATGTGCCTTCAAGAGCTCTGCTTCTGGAAGTTTCTGGAGGTACAAAGGAGACGAGCACACGCAGTGATGGGAGTTCTCAGAGGTACACCCAGGAGGTTCCCCTCAAAGAGATGCTGCTGTCATTGATATTAGTCAGTATAAATATTGAAATGAGGTCTTTCTTTAAAGATATTGGTGTGTTTTCAGATCAAACTGCTTTGAAAGCTCCCCATTGCTCTACTCACAGCAGGTATTTTTTATACAGTGAAATGTATTCTGGACAATGCTTGATTTCATTTTCCTCTCTGGAAAATTATTAGATTTTCATAAAGTTTTTATCCGCTGTGTGCAGGCACGAGGTATGTGAAGAAGTTCTTTGGATTGGATTTCTTAACTGTCAAATAATTTATTCTCTTCATGTAGTCTTTTGGTGTATGGATTTTCTACAAGGTTGTGACTGTGTTTGTTTTATTTATTACAAATTCCAGATAACGAAAGAAGTTCAGAGAAAGTATGGGAATGTAAAAAAGTCGTATTAATACATGTCTGTGTTGGACTCCCAAACTTACCCTTATGGTATTTCCATTTACCCTTCTACTCATGTGTCTACAAATACATACATTTTAAAATATTATATATAGTATGGAAAGAGAGAGAAAGAGAATAGGAATCTCTGGGGTGTATGGAGCCCAAGGAAGCTGGAGTGGGGTTTTCTCAAGCAGAAATTACTTTCATCTAATTTAAAAGCATATTTCTAGTTTCTTCCTTGTGTGTTTATTAGTAAACCCCAGTCCATTAGTTCTCTGTGCACTCTGGATTGCACAACACATATATATGATCTATATAAATTATCTGTGACTTAGAGAAATCGTACGAGTTATGAAAAGTACAGTGAAATTTTTCCTTTCCTTTTTTCCCCACTCTGTCATGTCCTGCTTGCACTTAACCTTTACTTATTTAATCCTACTTTAGTCATAATTGCATACTCTCTACTCCATTCATTTGGCATCACTCAATTTTTGTGTGATCTTCACATTTTGCAGTATTGGAAAGTAATCTTACAAAAGTTTCAAATGTTTCTTTCACTTGCATTATGACACAAGAATAAAAAATATCACCAAGGAAACGGTAGACTTCAGAGACAATTTATTCTTTTAAGTCAGACCAAAGTTTAATTTAGATGAAAATCCTGGAAGACATAATTCCTCACAAAGTCAGTAATGTTCTTCTCATTACCTGGTAATGATAGTCTAATTCTATCAAAAGGAATTTTTAATAATATAGCTGCATGTCTGAAACTTAACAATTTAGAATGAAGATGACACTATCCAAAGGCTTAAGAAAACACATTAACTGAAGGTAGAATAAATCACCAACAAAGAACATTGTCATTTTCTCAGCTAATATTTCACCCTTTTAGCCTCATCCCAATATAGCTTTTACATTTTTAGGTAGTGATGGGCACATCCAACCCCACAGAAGGGCAGAAAAGGTCACGTTTAGAAGTTTTCTTTGACTTCTAATGTTCTTTCCTGTTTTCTTTGTATCCATCAAGTACTATCCTGCTTTTCTGTGGAGCTTTGCCATAATTAACTCTGTTACTGAGGCAAGATCCAGTTCCTGGAGGTGGACACAGTCCTGTGGGAAACATTTATATCTTGTCACTCAGAATGGGTCTAACTGGTCACTGCAACTGGTTGGTAACTCTGATTAAACTCCATAAAGGTGATCAGAGTTCACCTGCTGCAGAGGAGTCATCAGTGGCAGCAGTTGAAAAGGGCTTTACTCTGAATTTGTCTTTAGATTAGTTATTAAAAGGGGGTTCTCTTTTTCCCATTGAAATATAGGAATACTTAGAAAAGGAACCCAAACCTTAATTTTGCAAATTCATTCACAGCTTAAACATGACTGGATTTCCAAATTTTTGCTTTATATTTCGGGTTGTTAATTTATGTTATTAACTGCAATCATAGGGTGTAAAATTTCAGCCTGAGTTATAAAAAATTTGTTACTCTCCTCGAAGTGCTAAAACACGCTTGGAAAAACATGGAAATATATTAAACCTTTCATCTTCAGACTATTAAAGTAGTATTTGTATTTTAGTGTTTTCCCCTTTGTTATTATTTCTCCTTTCTTACAAGCAAAATATGACAAGGAAGTTCCAGTTCTTATATGCCTTTTGATTATTCTTCCATACATTGCATTAATATGAAAAAGGCTGAAAGTTACCTTTTCATTTTGCATTCTTTTAATAAAGAAAATAAATTTCGTGATTCATTTTATGAGGCCTTAATAGTGCTACCCATATTGTCTACGGCTCAGAGTCAGAGCTGAATTTTCTGGAGAATCACAGAAACTTAACCTTAGAACTTAACCCATGATAAGCAGGTTCTAACAATATTAATTTTAAAGTCTGAGTTTTCAATTTTATACAATGCAGTGCCAGCAAAAGTAAATGTACATTTCTGCCCAGTCATCTGACTTTTTTTTTTAACCTGTTATCCACGTTAGTGTAAATTTTGTTTGCCATTAATAGTCTTCATCCATCCCTTAAATGATTTAAATAATTCTGAGATATCTTTTCACAAAGTTTCTACATCCTCTTACAAGTGGAATATTGAGAATGTCTGAGACTGTTGAGAATGTCTGTCCCTTTATTTCAAACTAGAATAATCAGCAGTAACAGGAACAAAGAAGGAAGGATCTATTGTAGTAATGTGAGCACTTCATAATAAGTGTTTTGTAGATTTTTATGGTAGTGATAGTTCCTCTCATCTTCGTGTCTCAAGAAGTCTTTGCTTTATCACAGAATAATTCATGAAAGAACTCATGAGAGACCAACTATATATCTCTGAAAGGTTGCAGCCTAAACATCTGCTGAAACCTGTAAATTTAAGTAAAATCTGCAGGACTGATGCTGCAGTTCTTTTCCTTTGTAAATAGTTATTTTCCATATGTTTCTGGATCATGACTGAAACGGTGCACCTGTAATTATACAGAAAATACCAGGCAGGTTTCCAGGATGTTTGAGAGAGCACTGTTCAGAGGAAGATCTAAAAATGATCCAGTGAATGGACTGATGATTGCTTGCAGTTTATGTCTAAACTTTCAAGAGATGAAATTCTAAACCCAGTATAACATGGTGAAGCATAACCTCTGTGGGTTTTGATTGTTGTGTTAATTCACTTACATTTTTCAGAAAAAATTTACCATGTTTGAATACTTGTATCTCATTCATAAAAAAAAAATCTGAATGTTGGAAATTCAAAGATGACATAATTTTGTTTCTCTTGCGTGGTTTCCATCCTAACATTCAGTGGTTTGTCCTAGTTAGAAGTTAGAAATAGTGGGTGAGATTTCTCAATTAGTGTATATTCTTTTCTGCAGGAATGTTGTATGTTGATCTTGGAGTACAAATCCCAAAGAACTGTGTCTCACATTTGATTTTATGCAATCTGGAGTTCCATGTGAGTTCATTACACCATCTTAAATCAGCTCCTAAGAGAGATGCCCTGATGAAGGAGCTTTTACAGTTCCTACACAAGAGTTTCCTCACAAATAAAAACAAATGCCATGTAGTTTTGACACTGTTTGCTGACATACACAGTGCAAGGTCCTGTTGTGTTATAAAATATTCATTTTGGTTAACTTTTAACAAATATTACACAGACTAAAATATCCAGCTATGGAAATAATTCGAGCAATGACCTGGAAAGAGGTTTCTCAGTGCCACCGTCCTTTCCTTTGCTCAAAGTGATTCTATCTCAAAAACTATCACTTATTTAAAGCTGTGAAAGTGGAATTAGAATTGTGCTAATGACTTCTGGCAAAACTGGGCCATATTTTTTCCTACAACATTATAAATGTCTGAGACAGTTGAAAACAAACAGGGTCATCTGAGGGGATAGTTGAGATGATGATCACGGGGAAAGCAATCAGAGAGGTTCCCAAACATCCTTCATTAGTGTGAGGGCAAATACATTTTACAGGACATAAATCTAAGAGGAAGTTGTTGTGAAATGGAAAACTGCCGCAGTGGCAAGAGGTTTGGAAAATCGTCTCTGGATTTGTTATAGTTAAAAAGCCTGCAGCTCTGTGCCTAACACACATCCGATGGGGAGAAACAGAACAGATGCTTTACTAAGGGCCTGGAATATAAATCAGGCTGGGAGCGTTAATCTGTGCACAGCCTAGGGTAGTTTTTTTTCTGAATAAATACTTCTGAATTAGAGGAGTTAAACAAGTATGGTTTTCCACTCATCCCACTGTGAATTGCAGGAAGTTTTATGATAAAACAGTTTAATCTTGGCTACCATTAAATCTGCGTGTGGAATGCACTGATTCAGCACATTTGTGCTGGATTAAACTGCATTTTTGTAAACATACATTCTAATTCTCCATTAATCAGCTATTCTTTTCCCTTTCCGTGAATGTAAGAAATAGAAATACATCAGTTTAACGTGATGATTGACATCAGTAATGGTTACCCTTCAGTGTTTCTTAGGCCACTGTGTTCACAGAGCCACAAGTGAAGTTTAACAGGTTTGCAATTAAATATAAACCCCCTAAATACCACATCTCATCAAATTGTAGGGAAACAACAATTTTAGTTAAATTATCTCAGTTATTAAGTTCTGACAGTGGTATATAAAAAGAAACATAGCATTTCTGTTTTGTCACTCCTCAGCCATGGTTCTACCTGTTGCCTTCTTTCACTCCATTTTCCTTCTCAATTAATTATGTTTAACAAAATAACTACAGATATCACTCCATCCTCAGCACTTGAGATATAGAAGTGTTACAAGAATTTGTGGTTGTATCTGTTGTGTTTCAAGGCCTGTTACTGTTTTTGGTATCATCTCCAAGGAATTTGAGTGTTCTTTTCACTCGTTGGGAACTCTACATTAATTCTCAATGTTATCAGTTTGATGTCTCTTCCTTTTAATCCAAGGTGGTTTATCTTCCTTAAACTAGTCTTGTAAATTAGATTGTTTTATTATTATTAGGGGTTTTAGATTTTAAAAAGTTGTTGTTTTGGGTTTGGTGTATTTGTTTTGTTTCAGAATTTTCCATACAATTAGAAAATAGTGGGATGATAAACTTTTGGTGTTTCTGGGGTTTAAACTTTTTCTTTTTTTACTTGATTGCTTTGAATTGCTTGTTGAACGTGGTATTATGCTGGAAAAAAATATTTAATATTCAAGAATTGGCTACGGTGAGTCATTTTGAGGTATAGTAACATTAAAAATGGGAGATTAATGGACAAAATAATATACATTATACACTTTTGCTTAAGGGTGCAGCAACATGAAGAAAGGTTAAGATGGAAGAATCTAAATGAAAATGCATGAGTTCTGCAGCTTCCTGGAAAAGAATGCCAACAGAATACTAAAAGTGTATTCCTATCCCCACTAAAAATGTGTTTTCCAATTTTATTTCAACATTTTAGAACTAGGAAAAACCTTTATAAAAATGTTCTTAGGATTTTTTTTTTGTTTGAGGTTAGAGTTGGAGCCTTTTGCTCTGACCTTTTAAAATATGTTTCTCTTAATGTTTATGTTTACATTTAATGGTCTCTGGAGCAATAACTAAAATATATCCGTCACAAATCCATCCCTGGTTAGTAATTCCTGTCTCTGTCATATCTTTTCTCAGAATTAGCTTATACAATGCTTAACTAATACTGTGAAGAGTTTTCCTTTGTTCAATTTGTGGAAAAGTGGCTTCTTTTAATAATAAAATTGATAACATGATACATAATTGTGAAATGAAGTATAAATTTCGGGGAAGATTTTGTGTTTTAAAAAAAGGCTGGGTAGGAAGAAATGTCATAGCAACATTCCAGACATTTTTAGAATCATAGAAAAATCTGGGTTGGGAGGCATCTCTGGAGCCCATCTGGTCCAACCTTCTGTTGAAAGGTTATCCCTGTGAAGCTGAGGCAGGAATATTTCCAGCAAGGGAGATTCCACTTCTCTGGAACTTATTCCAATGTTGTTGTTTTTTCTTGCAATTAACTGTTTTCTTATTCCAGACCAATATTTCCCCTGGAGCAACTGAGGCCCCTTGTCCTCCATCATTCTAGAGTTTCCTTTTAGGAAGTTTGTGACTGGTTTTTCCCTGAGCCTTCTCTGCTCTTAGATGAACAACAGTTCTTTCATCCTCCCTCCACATGCCAAATTCTCCCAATATTTGATTATCTTGGTGTCCCTCTGCCTTTTTTTGGTGTCCCTCCCTTTTTCCCTTTTTTCTTGTCTTTTGGAAGCTGAGGCATGAAAACTGGACAAAGGATTCCAGGGCTGGTCTGGTGAGTGTCAAATGTGTTGGAATGATCCCATTCCCTGATCTTTGTGGCTGTTTTCTTGCTGAAAAGATACTGTGAACAGTCTTGCATATTTCTGACCAACCCACTGTTTATTGTTCAAAAAAATCCCAAGCTAAACCCAAATTCCTGACAGTCATGACCTCTTAGTTTATCATATTCTAGGAGGTGCCTCCAGGCCTGCATTTGGAGACATAACATTTCCCTCTCTATGGAAAGAAACTCAATTCATCTTTGAAAACCCACATGAAGGCTTTTATTGAAACAACCAATACATTTCAGAATATGTTATTTATCCAGTCCCTTTATTTAGACTTGATAATTAGTACTAGATGCCATTGGATTTTTTTTTTTTTTAGTGATTTTTAATCTCCTTTAGTAGTTGGCCAAAGAAAATGAAGATTTATTGATATACTCTATTTACCCCCTATTGTATGTAACCTTCACACAATAATCAATCCTACCAGGACTATGGATCCTGAGTCTACCACTCAAAGGTCAAAAGTGAGAAAAATTGATCATCTGTTGTATACCTGTATATCAAGACATATAGTCTTTCTCCAACATGCCTCACATTAACATTTCTAGAATAACACTCTTTTAATAGAGTTTTTCAGCTGAAGTCTAACATCCCAACTTTTTCACCAGAATTATACCAGAATTTAAAAATTACAGTTGGAAATCACAGCAAGCTATTTTTACTATGAGAGGAACCTGTTAGTTACAGAAAGAGAAATCAACCATTATGTCATTTGGAAGTTTTTACAATTAAAAGTTTTATTCCTGGAGGAACTGAAAGACAATTAAATGAAATGCTAACAACAAATTAAATGCTTTATAGGTCAGTCATCCCATTAGGTCTCTTTAGGGAAGCTGTTCTCATATAAAGCATGCCATAACCTATTTGCATAATGATTCTATCTTAACTGTGCCTTCTGCTCTTTTATGGTGTGTTGTTTATCCTAGTGCAGGGCTGATATAGGAGAATTGCAAAGAAAGTAAAAGCTGCTATTTATGGCAGACAAAACATTGCACCATTCAGATATATTATGCAGGACAGTGCCCAAACTGCAAATATGATTTAACATACAGAGACATTATTCTCCCCTCTCATTGCAGTGACTTAATTGTGTGAATTATATATACTGTTTCCATCCTTGTTTTTATAAAATTATACACACAAAAGCAGTTCCAACCTGAGCATGTGGAAGTTTGGGAAAGAAAATACAAGGTTTCTAAAGACAGTGCTAGTGGTCTGAGCTTGTTTGAAAAAGCAAAATCATTTCCTAGAGGGGAAAAAACCACTTCTGAGAACACTCATCTCTGAATCACACTGATACAAATGTTGTTTCAAATTTTTTGAGGGAGAGAAATTTCATAAAATGAGTCTTGATTTCTGGCTTTGGATTATAGCCTTGTTGTTTACAAGGTTGGCTTTGTCTCCATGGGCAGAAAGTGAATAGCTAAAAATCTTGGTATGAAGTCAGAAACCTCTGTCTTTATTTTTTTTTAAACTCTATTGATTTCAAAATGCAAGGAAGAAACATAAGCAGTTCTATTAGTATTTTAACTCACAGTACTGTCCATTGACTTGACCAGCTGCAGGGAGTTCCTAAAGCTTATTTTCCTGAAACCTGATTTTGTCCCTCTGGCTTATGGATAACCTCAGAGTACTAGTAAGGAGTCTCAACGTGCAAAGTGTCTTTGTACCACTGTCTGAGCAGAGCTTCTTGGGTCTCAACGATATCAGTTGCATGTGGAAGGTACTGGATGCATGTTTTGCAGGCTGGGCTAGGAATTGCTGTGATTAAGCTCCACATTGGGATCACAAGTCCTCAGTGGCACAAACAGTTTCTCGCAGTTTGCCATCTTTAACCAATTAACGACAGAGTCAGTCAATTTGCGATTCCAACACAAGGGAAGTGAATTCAAGAGCAGGGCTGAACCTCTTCTTTCAGTGGCAGAAAACCATGAGACAGGTTTATTTATCACCAAGCCACAGCAAGCTGGCCTGAACAGGCTCTCCCAATGTTACAGCCTGCACCACAGCACAGCTTCCATTGAGGTTTTCACAGATGTTCAAGACTTTTGTGTCTCACTAATTCCTGAAATAGTGCTGCTTTTCTGTTTGGGAACTCAGAATGGTGGAGCTTTCAGAAAGGCCACATACTCAACAGTTCACAGTGGCTGCAAAAGTAGATATTAAATAGCTTCAAAAGTAGATGTTAAATAATCACTGTTTACAAGTGGCTTTACTCAGGAGAAATCTCTCAGATTGCTAAGAAAGGGAATGTTAATTCTTCACTTCTTAATGTTTCAAGCATCCCATTCTGTGTGGCTTTTCTGTTCTTGTGTTGATGCAATGAAATCTAGACTGCCTTCAAGAAAGACAGTTTTAAACTATATTCTGGAATATTCTGCAAAATTTTGTCTCAAGTGTCTCAGCCCTGTAGTTGGAAATACTGAGATATAACCCTTTCTGTGAACCTGCCCTGGATCCTATGCCTGGACCACTGTTGGTCACGTGAGTAAAATGATCCTACTTGTTTTGCAAATGAGGACTCTGGATTTTGCTTTGTATGGAAGGGTTTTCATGGATGCAGACCTGTCCTGCCGTTGGCATGGAACCTTGTTTCTCTTTTCCAGACCTTCTTGAGAGCATGTCATCCACACTGCAGCCAAGCATAAGTCAGCATCTATTCCAGTTGCAAAACTTCAAGACTGGATGCAGAACTACCAGACACAGCCAATATTTTTGTTGGTAGTGGTCAAAACACAGCTCTATCTTTATATATTTTGCCTGAGTATCAGCAAGGTTTGGACTTCCCTCTGTACAAAAAAATAAGGAAGCTGAGAATTGCCTCATACCCTTTAATGAATTATTTCCTTCCAACTAAATGTGTATCTCTCAGCAGGAGTATGACACTAAATGTCATGCAAATGAATTAAGCAGCTTTCTCCAGAGACCTGAAATAACTTCCTTCTGTTGCTAAGGAATTTCAAGGAAGATCCTCTGGTGGACCTCAGCAAATTAAAAAGTGCTGTTCTGGTGTCTCAGACCTTCCTCTCAGCACATATCCAGTATTTACCTCTCCTCTTTATAGTATGCAAATGTTCACTGCAAATGTAACTTGGAAAGAAAATAAATCACTACTCTTTTTAAAGACATAATCTGTAGATGAGGCTAGTGTGTATATTTAAGCTGAAATGAATGTGGACAACTAACTGCTCTTCAAGTTAAGTGCCCCAAAATGAGACTTCTCTTACTTCTTTATTTGGAGCACACCTGAAATAGGTCTTTGGGTTTAGAGGTAACTCCCTGCTGTGGTCCAAACTGTTAAGTAATGAATGGAGTATTTAACTTGCTTTTAAAGGTCTCCAGTGATAGGAAGTCCTGCAACCCTTCCATCTGCCGGGACTGATGTAGGGATTGGCTTCCCAGTTTTGTCTAGATTGCTAGAATGTGACCCTTTCTGTTCTGTTTTCTGGGTGATGATGAGTATGAAGGTATTTAAACAATTTTAGAAACTTGTAGAGCATACTCAGTGTTTTATTTGATCCACTGTCAGAGGTTTTCATGTGTTGTTACTTGTGGATGGAAAATGTGGAAAAATTTACCTGTGTCTCACAGGTAAAGATATTAGACTGTTATATTAGACTGCCATGTTTCATCATGATCTTTTAGCTTTAAGCTTATGATACAACACTTTCTCTCTGTGCATCATGTAAAGTGGAACAAACTCTCTTTTCAGTCCAACAAACTCTCTTTTTAGTCCAACAAACTATGAATAGTAAGTAAAATGTGCTCTTTCTGGTCATCTACTTTCATACTATTGAAGACAATCAGGAAACATTAAATAGAAAATACTAAGAATTAAATTTGAAGTATAGTTTTTAAAAAGTTTCTTTTACTTACTCAGTTAGATGTTTAGCACTTATTTACTTTTCCATAAATCCAATTCCTTTGTGCTACTGAATTTTTGCATATTTATTGCACTACTTTTGATTTTATTTTTTTTTATGTGAGTTCTCATACACTTGATCTTACTACAGTAAGGAATGAAGGGTAAAAGAGGAAAATAAATTTACATATAAAGTACAGGCTGGGGTACATTCTGCTGGATTGTGAATCTTTGAAGACTTTCTCTGGAATTATATTATAAACAAGATTTCTTCCAGATTAGAGTGATCCAAAGTTCTATGTAGGCAAATTTTCCTCTTCTAGTTTAATACAGAGGCTGCTTGTTGAAGCTGTATTTTATCTGCAATATACTGCATATTTTAGACAGTTATTATTATAGAAAACCTAGACTTACATGATCAGTCACTAGATTTAAAAATGGGTTGCTTAGCAATTATTTCCAGACTATCTCTGTAACAGTACCTGACAATAAACAGAGCCCATGCATGAGATATAATTCTAGAATTATGTTTAAATGCTTGAATTTACTAATTTCTGGACAGAAATTTGTGTCAACACCTTGAAAATTTGTTATGTTATGGTTGGTTTTATGAAAAGAACATTCTACCAGGTTTTGATTCATTGTTATTAACACTTAACACTCCGAGCAGCACATAAAACACCAGGCCAAATGTTCCAGATTCCCGATGTTTCCCTCTGTTGGTATCAGCAGTGCCTTCCCAGTTTTAACACACTTCATTAATGAACACCCCATGCCAGATGTGTCCCTGTTTAAAGGCCCAAAAATAACTCTTAAGTTGTTCCCTGGCAAATGCTAAGCTGACATAAAGATGAGCTTATGGCAATAATTACATTGCTGCCTTTAAGGTTTATGTTGCAGCTACGATTGAACACACAGTTTGGGATTTTTACTCCGAAAATGGACTTGAGGTTACTACCTAGGAATAGCAGAGAAAAGTTGTGATGTAAAGAGAGAAAAGCATATAATTAATTTTGTCTAAGAGTTATACTTAAAGCAGTATAACTTTTAGCAGTATAACAGAAGGACATTTTTAAATCTGATAATCCCACCACTTGCCAGCTGTACTATGTCACATATAACGTGTCTGCCTCAAAAATACAGAAAATTCTACTTGAAATGTTGGCAGGTATCGGGAATATTTTGCCGGTGTTTTGCTGTTACAGAAAGAGTAATTGCTGTTTCTCATAAAATAATGTGTGGGATCAGGGAGAAGCTGATATTTGATATTTTAGTCAGAGAAGGAGAAAGAAACATGACAAGGAATAAAATAAAACCTTACAGAAACTTCCTCCTGATGATTCATTTAACACATGGAACTTATTTTGAAGTGCATGTATAGATTACGTATTCATCCCTGGAAGTGTCCAAGGCCAGGTTGGACAGTGCTTGGAGCAATCTGGTCCAGTGGAAGGTGTTGGGATAAAACCTTTATAAAGGTCTCTTTAAGGTCTCCTTCAACCCAAACCATTCTGTGTTTCTGTGATTTAATCAGTTCTGTTCTCTTATGTACTGATGAAATATTTGTTGAACTTTAAGTCTATTTTCCCTATGTGCTTTTCAACCTGTGGATGGTATGCACAGAGGTTATCTGAGGAATGACAGGTGTTATCCCATTTAAACATTTTCTATTCCATCCAACAGGTAGTTCCATCTGTGTTTGTAACAGCACTATTCTGTGGTTTCTTTATTTTATTTATATATTTATTTATTTTGCACCTTGCAAAGATGGTTTGCCTTGCTGCTCTTCTGGATTTCTCTGCTACCAGGGAAGATGTTTATAATTTTCCAGTAAAAGTTTTTTAAGTTTTTAGTCTGTTACCCAAATCCCATTCTTGCACATGCTTTCTGTTGGCTTCCATGGGAGTCAACCCGTTGACTCATTCTCTGAAGAAAATATTAATTGTCAGTGATTTTCATTCACTGTTGTCCAGAATAATTGTGAAGATTTATTATGGCAAAGCACAGTTGTAGAGCTAGTCCAAGCTGCTGTGTCTTTGAAATCAGAATGAGGGGAAAAAAGAAAATTAAAAAAACAACAAACAAAAAAACCCCAAACCAACCAACCAAACAAAAATGTTATTCTTCTCCATGTCTTTCACTACATGAGAAAATGGAAAAAATGGGAAGAAACATCTGGAGCTGAGTGTGAATTCAAAGGTACAACCTGAAAACTCCTCTGTTGCCTCATTATACCTATTATCTGTCTTCATTTGCTGCCCTTTTTCAGCTGAATCATACTCTATTTCTTTCTGGACTGCTGTTATCCTCTGCTTCATTAGCTGCTAATGAGTTGAGATACAGAACAGTATGTCTTCTTTCTTTATTCTTTCCTAACATTTACTGAGGTGCTGGAGACTTTATTTATTTATTTTTTCTGTAGATGGAGGGCTGGTTATTTGAGAGGGAGAACTGGAGATGTCAAGGCAGATAAAATCTAGCTCAATACTCAAGGATTTGATTGTGCTTATAGCAGATTTTTGGTGCAAATGAAAATTAGCTCGATTATTTTAAATCTTAAAATCTGTTTGCTTCTCTCTTCAAGAAATCTCCTTTATACAGAGCTGTAATCTGAATGTTCTCATAATTTAAAAATTATAATGAAGGTAAGTGGAACTATTAACTTTTAATCCCTATTCTAGTCTTGACTAGCACTGGGAATGGTGATTCCCACCTTCTCTGCATTCCATTTACATGCTGACATTTTAGTTATTTATTAAAAAAAAAATATTTAGGAAAGGGTTCTATAACAAAGTACAAGTTCTAATGATCTGGTGGTTTGTGATTTTTTTTTAATTTACTCTTTGTTTTTCCTTTTTTTCTTTTCGTTCCCAATTTGATCCTCAAGGCAGGAAAGAAAAAGAAGAAAGCAGCTTTGAAGTGCTGACCCTCTTCTACTTCCAAAATGGAAATCTAAGTAAAGAAATAAAGTTCTAAGTTCTGGGACTTCTACAGAAAAAAATTAACAGAGTTTTTTCTGTAGTTCTGTAGGTAAGTTCTCCCAAAATGATTTCTTAACTGGTAATTCCCCAACAAGGATAAAACCAGTTGGCAAAACAAGTTGGAATCACTGACTCATTACTGGTATATTTCTCTGATACAAAAACACATTTCAAACACAGCACACAGGATTATAATGATATTTTGAAAGACATTTGATTGATAATGTCTAATACTGTGCTTATTCTGTCCAGAAACCATGCAAAATTTCAATGCAACTAATAGGTAATTTAAAGGTAATTAAATTTTTAAAAACATATAATTATGTATTTGACTCTTCAAATAATCCTTAATTAATGTTGAAATTTCATGGCTGGAATGTTATGTTCAAAGGTACAAATTTAGTCCATGTGCTGTACTAGCACCAGATTATGAATCACAGCAGCTTTTTAAATTGGTCAGCAAAACGGAGTCTTTCTGTGAGTACCTTTTTTCTCTTCATGTATTTTTGGAAATATATGCAAATTTGTTCTCAAGCAAATGTAATTTATGGGCACATTTTTTTCTTCTCACCTTAGACTTCATTAATGACTTTTGAAATGCAGGTTTTCTCATGCAAATCAACATTTATTACTTTATATCCCCTGGGTAGAAAGTGATGACAGGTAGATTTTATTGGGATTATTTATCCATGCATTTTGATTTATAGTTTGCTATCCAGGAGTTATGTAGAGATGTAAATGTAAACTCAAACTTTCAAGGTGTCATATAATTGCATAAAATAACAATTTCTGGGCTTAAGTGTATGTTTTACTCCAAGTTTTTGGCAAGTCCCAGTGCTGTATGTAAATACTGCACCTCTCTGTCATCAAACCTGGAAACCCAACCCTGCATTGAGAGAGAATCTCTGGTGCAAAATTCCCCTTCAGCAGCATTTCCATTCTTACCTGAAATTGGCCTTTTGTTGTAGTATTTATAGTGATTGAAGTACTTTATTGTGCTTGTGTCTTTTATAAAATAATATGGAAAGAACACATTCGAGATAAGACAGCCTTGCCCTAAACTTTGTAAAACGTGACCATAATGAGATTTCTCATCTCTACTATTTGGTGTGCAAAAAATAAATTGAGATATTTTATTGCAGCAGAACCAAGATGGCAGAGGAGCAGACCTTGGACTTGGAGAGGAACTTTGGGAAACTTCTCCTTCCCCAGGTAATAGCAAAATTTCTTTCATGAAAGACAAAAGAAATGAGGCAAAGAAGTCACTAACTAGAACAGATTTGACAGAGGCGTGAAATTGAGTTAAAATAAATTGAATAAAATCTGAACATGAGTATAAGAAATAGGAAATAGTTATCGTGGTGTCTACTTAATTTACAGACTCGGGTATAGATGTGCAGCAGATCAGCAAAGGAGTTGTCTGGAAAAAATATGAGAGGCCAAGCTCAATAAAATGTATGAGAGGTAAAATTTGAAATAATCATATTAAACCAAATTGAAAGGGCTTTAAATCTCTGAATAAAATGTATTTGCAAAAAATATGAGGAATAGTGCCCTGTGATTCCATGGGCTTATCTAAATCTAGCACATGTAAGCTCACTAAAGAATCATGTGCTTTTGACATCTGCACTTTTTATATCCCATCAGATTACTGGGAGTACAAATAAATAAGTCCATATGCTTCTCAAAATGAAAGAATCACAAAATTCCAAGATCACTGATTTGCCATAAATTCCTAATGACTCCCCAGAGTGTGGCTCAGGATTCTGTCAGGTACCTGCTCTGCAGGGATGGTTCGGTTTGGATCCTCACAGAGAAGGAAAACAAGGGAAGTAATTGCCTCGGGGAAATCATTCCCATATTCTCTACTTCGTTTTCAGGATTATGCACAAAGCAATTTACTGCATAATAGTGGTACACATTTTTCAGTGTTCAACTGTTCCTAGAAAAACTTAAGGGACAAATAAGAGGAAGAAAAGAATATTTAATGGGGCCAATAATTAGAATTTATGTTTCTTTTTACTTTAATTCTACAAATTGCAGTTTGTCATCAACCTGTGACTGTGTTGACAGGTCATGGTTGAATCATTTCTCCAGTGCAGAGAGAATCAAATATGTTAAAAGCTACAGCTTACACAATAAAAATCCTCTCTGGGTCAGTCATGAGGCAACTTTCAGAAATATCTAAATGACACTGTACTCAGACAATCAGTAAAATGCTATTAGTCATTACACAGCAACAGGCACTTAAAATACTATACCTGAATGTTAAAACTTCCCCTTAGAATGTCAATAATACAGTGTGATAATTTTCCATCCCTTTTGCCATCAACTCTCCTTTATTTAATAAACAGTCCTCTGATTCTGGATGTGTTTGGGATTTATGAGCTGGCTGTTTTTCTAAGAGAGATCTAACAAGTTCTGACACAGCCTTTCAGTGCCTGCTGGTGAGAATGAAAATTGGAGTGGCTTTACAGGAGAGATTTAATTTGAATATATTCACTACAGTACCTGTATGAAAGTAGACACAAATGGTTGTGCCTGCCCACATATGTGAGTTGAAATGGAGGATAATTTTTATGACATTGAAAAAAAAAATGTATCCAGTATCCTTTATACTTCATACTTTTTCTATAGGAAAGACTTGAGAAAAGAAGGAATAAGCCTGATAAGCAGTTTGGAAAGAAGAGAGTGCATCAAAAAATTATGAGGATTATTAAGGCAGTTGTAGTTAATTTGTTATGTGAAAACATGAAAGGAAGAAATAGGGATGATTAGTGCTGTGTTATTAAAGGCCCCTCAGAAGTAAGGTACATGGGATTTAGGGATGTTCTTGTGTGTCTCACTATCCCACTTAGTAGGTGATGGGCTTGGTGCCAAAATCCCACTAATATTTGTTTATAAGAGAGAAATGAATGAAAAAGAGCTAATTGAGAGAGTGACTGTTAGCAGCACCAAGAGATGGAGATGAGGGGAGGGAATGTGTTTAATGTCATTTCAAAGCAGCACAGATCACTGTTTAGATGGGAGAGCTTGAATTCTGCTTTCTGACCTTGATAAGACATGGAGCTCTTTCCTACCATGAAAATTTAATTAAAAAAATAAACAAAGAACTCAATCTGAAAGCAAAAGTTTTTACAGAAAATTCCTTGCACTCTCCAGTGATGTTTTTGTGGCCAGGAGAGATAAGTAATTCGTTAAGATTGACTTCACTGTCATGGTTCTGCTTATGGAGATAAAATTAAAAGTCCAATTAAACACAGTTAGAAGGAGTGAATAAAGTGAAATAATTATCTTAGACTTCCAGTGCTTTCTAACTTAAAAAAAAAAAAAAGTATTGAAATAATCAGTAATCTACCTAAAGTCATATAATAACAAAAGGAAAGAGAAATAACCCCTTAGAAAGCAAACTCACAAAAAAAAAAAAAATACCCTAAGGCTTTAATGATAAGGTTTTATACAGAGGAAAAAGGAACAATTTAACTTCTCTGATTGTTATTTTATCTCTCAGTCAAAGAACAGGTAATTAAATCAGTGTCTTCAGCTCTGTTCAGATTTCCTTTGTCAATGTATATTAGCTATGTTAAAAACAGTGTCTCACTTAGCAATTAAGTATTAGTTTCAAACTTAAAGAGTAATGAAATATGAAAGAAAAATATTAATATCTTTTAACCTGGTTTGCCAGTATGTTTCAAAACATTCATTTCAAATGGGGACAGTATATAATACACTGAGAGAGAATGGCAGGGAATGATAAAAGTTAATAAATCATTAATACAATAGTTGTCAAAAAAGAAATCTAGTTTTCCCAGTCATAGAATCACTGCTTGATGAACAGGTAACTTCTTTAAATCTGATTGTATATTTTCCACAGATTAATAGTCTTTGATTTTTCACTCTGTCAAAAGAAATTTCATATGTTCTATATCTCTGGCTGTGGACAAAGCAACTTTCTTCAAAAATATGTCCATCTTAATCTTAAAGCTTTCATGATTTTCTTGAATGTTGTGCACTGCTAATAAGCATAGATACATTAAATTTATTTAATTTAATAGTTTAAATTTATTTAAAGAATTCTATTTGCTTTCCATATAAACTTGTTTTTGAATGGAAGCAGACGTGTTTTCATGTTTTGCATGTGTAATTCTTTTCAAGTTCTCTCATCTTAAGTAGCTTTTTGCAATGATAGTACAGACAACAGTGTGTTTAAAACCTGTTCAAACTGTTCAGATGTCCACCTTTTAAAGTTCAAATATTTTAGAAACAGTCCTATTCTACTGCTCATTGCCTCATTTTCTTGTAAGTAACAAAACCTTATTTTCAGGCTGTTCTTTCAAAAATTTTAACTGTATAACTTCTTTTATAACAAATTCAGATCTGTATTCATAGGCAGTTTTCTCTTGTGGAAGTTTTTGGGTTGGTTTCCCAACAAAAACAAAAGGATAAATGTTTCTTTCCTTGTTCTTAAAGGTCTGTTTAAAAATATCACGAGTCTAAACTACCAAAGAAGTTTAAGCTCCTGAAAATGCAGCATTGCTGCAAAACAGGTGGCCTTAGAAAAAAGTTAGGATGGTCTTTTCAGTTCAATCTCATAAAGTAATGGTTTTTATTAAAAAAAAGAAGTCATTTTACACTCATTCAGCTTTGAGTAATGGAATTTATTTGTTTATTTGTCTTTATTTCTACCAGTTAAATCTATGACCTATGATTTGTTTAAATACTTATGGAAATGCTCTGATTTTGTTTTTTACTTTATCTCACTCTGTATTTTATTATTCCTGAACATCAGCATGTCTGATGTTCCTGAACATCATGTCTGTGTCACTTAGAGGCTTCTGCTCAGTCAGTCACAAGTCAGGGACATGACCCACCCCTGGATGTTCTTGCTTTCCACAGAGTTGTCATCATGAGGCTCATTTTAATTTTCACAGATTTACTCACTGTTAATTAACTCTGAAATGCAGAGCACTGAAGCCTTTTATTTTCATATGCAAAAGTGAATGCTTCCATTAGTATTTATCCTGCAAAACTAACAACTCTGGAAAAAAAAAAAGGAGCCTAAGCAGCCAAAAATACTATATAAAATATGCATTGAGTCAGAGGAGGGAAGAAAATCAATAGAGTTCTTATAAATTCTGTTAGCCCAAGGGCATCAGTGATTTGCAGAATAAGCCAATGAATTAAGTGCTTTGTTTTGACAATTTGCTTATAAATAAATTTATACTTTCTCAGCCTAATAAAGGAGCACTAAAAATTCCAATGCTGGCACATGGATCTCCCCTTTAACCTCTCCCTGCTGTAGTAGAGGTTTAACCTCTAACCTGCATCTGTACCTGTAGCTGTTTCATAAATGCCATCATGACCTCTTTCAGCATCTGTGATTTAATGAAAACAGGTAAAAACACGTATGCAGATGGCATCAAAGTTGTCATAAACTGAGGCATAAGGGATAAAATAGAAAATAATTATAAAACAATGCAATTAGTTAAAAAAATGGCTGCATTTGCTGCAAACAGATTTTTCTTTCAAAATCAGCATTTCAGGTATAAAGTGAGCTGTATTATAAAAACTAAAATATGTGTTCCTGTTTAAGATACTGGGGCATGGTTACCGAGCAAGAACATCCTGATACAATCACTGTTTGAACTGTGTTTTTGGAGCAATTAATCCAATGTTCTATTTATGTCTACTGAAAGAAGTGAACATGACAGACTTTAATCAAGCTCCAACAAACACATTTATTTTCAAGAAAAGTTAGCTATGCCTCTCAAGTCAAGAAAATTTTTCTATCCTTTGGTCCCCTTTATTTACCTGTCAGCCACAGCTTACAAAATGTAGTTTTCCCAAACAAGGTGGAAAATGATGTTTGCTCATAGTTGCAGCCAATTTTCAAAGCAGCCACAGCTTCAGCTTTTCATACAGAGAGGATGTACTTCTGTGGGATAAAATAAAATAGAACAACCATAAAAAGAAAATAACCACCACAATCCAACAGAAAGTGGGTCTGACAGTGCTTTTCTGTTGAGAGCTTGTTGATCTATCTGTTGATAGTTCTGTTTCCAGGTCAGTCAGTCCCTGCCCTCAGTGAGATCATGTAGAACCACAGAATGGTTTGGATTGGAAGGGACATTTAAGCTCATCTTGTTCCAAACCCCTGCCATGGGCAGGGACACCTTCCACTGTCTCTGGTTGCTCCAAGCCCTGTCCAACCTGGCCTTGGACACTTCCAGGAATGGGGCAGCCACAGCTTCTCTGGGCAACCTGTACCAGAGCCTCACCACCATCACAGGGGTGAATTTCTTTCCAATATCCAATCTAACCTCTGGCAGTGGGAAGCCATTCCTTCTTCCCCTGTCCCTCCAGGCCATTGTCCAAAGTCCCTCTCCAGCCCTCTTGGAGACCCTTTAGGCACTGGAAGGGGCTCTAAAATCTCCTCAGAGCTTCTGTTCTCCAGGTGAACACACCCAGCTCTCCCAGCCTGGCTCCAGAGCAGAGGGGCTCCAGCCCTTGGAGCGTCTTTGGATGTTATCTTTGTTCTCCTCTGGACTTGCTCCATCAGCTCCATGTCCTTCTGATGTTGGGGGCCCAGAGGTGTGTTGGTTGGCCTCATGAGATCAGAGCAGAGGGGGGGAACTACTGTCCTCAACCTGCTGGCCATGGTTCTCTGATGCAGCCCAGCACATGGGGGGGTTCTGGGCTGCCACAAACATTACTGGGTCATGTGGAACTTCTCAGGCACCAACACCCCCAAGGCTTCCTCCTCAGGGCTGCTCTCCATCCATTCTCCACCCAGCCTGTGTTTGGGATTGCCCTGACCAGGCACAGGAACTTGCCTGTGGTTTTGTCAAACTTTATGAGGTTTGCCCAGTCCCATCTCTCCAGCCTGTCCAGGTCCCTCTGGATCCATCCCTTCCCTGACAGCACCACCCAGCCTGGGGCTGTCAGCAAACTGAGGGTGCCCCAATCCCACTGTCCCTGGCACCAAGGAAGATGTTAAATGTGTCTCTGTGTGTTTCTCACTCTGCCTTAAGCACAAATAGCTCATTGCAGATGGTCTGACTGGATGATCAGGATACAAGAGATCCTTTAATTGTAAATTAATTTGCAGTGTCAGACTGTCAGTGTCATCTGTGTTACCACCAACACTTGCTGAGGTTTGCCAGCAGCACTAGGCCTGCTGTTATACCCCTGTATCTCGGTGGCCTTGATCTTACTGAGGAAAACTTTAAAAAAATGTTATTCTGAGCTGACTTTATTACAAAATAAACCCCCAAGCACAACTGAACGGTTCACAGTGGCCCTTTCCAGTCTTCAAATCTGCAAGGAGAGAGTGCTAATAATTTTATCCACCTGGTAATGTTTCTCTGCCAGGAACTTTGTGATTTTTTTCTAAATTTAGTTCTTAAAATCTAGGCACAGGTACATTAGAAGAGGTATTACTTTTTCTTCATTTTTTCCTCAAAATTAAATACAAAGTCCCTAGATAACATTGCTATTACTAATTTTTCACTGTTGATACTAAATTTAAACATGTACATCACTACCAGACTGTTCTTTTCATCCCAAGACAATAGTAAACTGAGCTTAGTACTTCTTAAAGAGTTTTTACTCATCAGTTTGTACAAGTAATTGTCCCTGATATTGCTGTCCTGCACTGCTTGTTTTTTTCTATTAGGTATCAATAGAAATATTTTTGTATCAATGTTTTTGTTTACTTTCAGTATTGTTGAATAGTAGAGGTTTGGTTAGTTTCGGTTTTTTCTTTCTGAAAAGAGCATTTTAGTCTGGAAATCTGACATTACAACTTCCTTTGAAAGGAACTTTTCTTCTAAAATAACTACAGGAAATATTATAGATGGATATATAAATTTATATATTTAATTCCTTTACTTCACATTTGTAAAGCTTTTTGTACAAGTCTACCATATTTCACCCCAGAGGTGACCACTCTTCAGTAACATATGTGTGATGCTACACTACATTTCAGAGGTTTTTTTCTCTGTTTAACCACCTTGATTTTAATATAATTCTTTTATCTGCAGTTTCAATCCAGGGAAAAGCATGACTGAAGATGTAACTTTTACTTCTCATTTTAACCTTTCTTAGGAAGTGTCTGTTTTGCTTATATTCCTTCTGTTATAGGAAGAACTCTGGAGTTCTTTATGCTGATGCACAGGTAGGATTTAATAACAAAAGGATGTGATTTATGTTTGCTGCTTGGAACCATAGTGTTTGCAAACAACAGCAGCATTGAAATGACAAGTAAATGTACAATTTATTCTCTTCAAACAGTGTGGGTGTGTACAAAGCTGACAAGGCATAAACTGTGAAGTGGTATCCCTTTTAACCAATATAGCACTGATGTACACTGATATAACACAAAGGCATAATGCAGCCTTTCAGGAACTGAAACTGTAAGAAATATGTAGAATATTTGACCATTAATTCTACTCTTCTGGTCTAAAGTGTACAGGATTATTTTATTTTAATGACTAGAGAGTTTGAACTTTTTTGGGCAAAGAGTTAGAAAGACTAATAAGGAAAAAATAGTTTAGAAATTGGACACTTAAGTGTTATAGCCACAGTTGTCATGTGTTCAGCATGTGGAATAGAAAATAAATTTATTCAAAATGCCTTTAGGTTGAGACTGTCAGAGAAGCCACAGGAACTCAGGAACAAATATCCCATTAAAATACATATGCTTTCAAATTTTATAAAGGCTAAACTCCACATATAAGACACGTGAAGAGAGTCAAAGTTGAATTATTTCTAAGGATTAAATTAATAAAGCTTTAGTTCTGAAGTAATGGGTACAGTTTAAGATATATTATTAGACCAAGAGCACTGGTTCTTGATTTTTGCCAAGTGCCATATGCTCTCTAAGTTACTGATATAATTAATGTAACACCTCACTGTTTGCAGCATTTTGAACACTGTGTTTTCATGCTGCTCATTTGCTGGTGTCTGTGTGTTATGTGAGATTTTAATAGGTTTTACTGGACACCTGGTACAATTAATGGTAAAAACGATGAGTTTATAACCTAAAACAGAGAAAAGGAGAAATGTTAAATTCACGTACCCAAGTCTGTGTCTCAGGGTCTACCATGGTGAGTAACTGCAGTAACTGTGGGTGTTTTAGAGGTACTCTGGGGGAAATATTTTCACTTTTCAACATTTTTTTAAAGAAAGTTTCATATGTTATTTACTATGCAAATTGAAAAAGGAATTAAACATATAAGATTCATCAAAATTTAAGCAATTTACAAAGAAGTAAATATTTACCTAAGGAAATTGTTTCTTGTATGTGCTATATGTAGTGGAATAGAACAATTAGGTCTGTAGATTTTATAAGTTTTTATTCCTTAAAAAGAAGGAAGTGGGAAAAAATAATTAGGAAAATAGTAACCAATTTTGAGTATTTGTCCCTAATTTCTTTTAGTACAGCATGCATTTCAGCCTTAGCTGTCAAGCTTAATGCCAAGCATACTGGTTTTGATCACAACTTGAATTCTGGCTTATTAAAGTTCTCCCAGCTTTACACAATAACCTTTAATAATTAAAATTTAGTTCACCACTCTCTATCAACAGAAGTTTGTTTTCAGTACACAGCATTTGCTGGATGTGAGTATGCAGAAATTCTTTTCTTTTACAGGAATGCATCTTAGCAACCATGTCCTCTGGATTCCTTTGGGTCCACAGGGGAAAGAAATTAAAGTTTCTTTTCTAATTAACATAATGCAGTTAGTCCAGATTGACGAAGGGGTGGCTGTACATCTGTGACTGAGGGAATAAACCAAATATGTCAATTTGGATAAAAAAGTAAACATTCCTAGTTCAGCACAGAACTTCAGATTAATTGTCAGCACAATAATTATGTAAGTGTAATTAGTGTTTAGGCTCAGGAGTCGCTGGAGTACCGAGAATGCCCCAGTACAAAGCTGGAGTGTTGTCAACATTTGTGTAAGTGCAGGAATTTTAAGGGTGCTGTTACATATAATTAAGTCAGCAAGCTACCTGCTTATCAGCTAAATAAAATGATTAATTGTTATGAACCCTGGTAAATTTTTGACAGTCACCCCTTGTGAGTGTAACAAGGCTGTTTTATGGAAGGGGGGATTTTGACTGCATGTTGACCTGTCAGTTGTGTCTTTGCTTTCACCTTGCTGTGCAGGCATCTCCTCCATCTCAGAATTACAACTTCAGCTAAAAAGGCAGTTGTTAAAATTTTCAGAATTAGATATGTTCTTTCTGCAGTTACTTGGTGCAGACTGAAATATGGGATATTTGTTTCAGCACAAGCTGTAATTTTTAATGTCTTGACTTCAGGTTGAATTTGTACACTGAGCTGCTCACAGAAGAATTTCAGTCCCAAGTTTTATTTCCATTCATTTTTAAAGAATACAAAAGATGTTATTTAGTTTCTGTTGAAATAATATGTAAGCCTTGGACAGAGGATTTATACTTAATGAGTTCATAAATCACATTTGTTAAAGGTGGCAGTGGGAGAATAAAAACAAGGCAGCTGGGGATTCCACTTTGTAGGAGCACAGCAGAGGGTGCTCAGCTGAAGGGCATTTGTGGATAGGAATATGGCAAACTGAAAGAAAAGACAGAGACTGAGTCATGAAGGCACCCTCATACAGCTGAAGGGGAACACGGAGTCTTTTTTGCTTTGTTGTGAGTCCAGCAAACAAGGAATAAAAGTTAGAAGAGCAGAAATCTTCAGAGAAAAAAGTTATTCTGGTTCTGTTTGAAATTTATCCTTAGAAATGACAAGATTAAAAAAAAAAAAAAAAGAATTATCATTATAGAGATGAAAGTCAAAGACTCAGAAATATGAAAATGTGAAATAAATTACACTAATTAAATCTTATTTTTTCCTTTCAGAGCCTGTCTTTAGTCCATATGCCAGCCACAATTAGGTTCTCTAGAATGCAAGGACTTGCTTTGGAGGACACTCCACTTTGATCAGCTCATGGCCAAGTGCTTTATTGGATGTAAATGACTTCAACTGGTGTGGAAAGTCAAGCTCACTTTACAGCTCCCAAAGGCAACCCAGACAGCCCAGAAAATCTTCCTGGGCTTCAAACTGTGGTAATTTGCTTCCCTGGCCACAGCACAGGGTATGAGTGATCACTCAGTGCTTTGCAGTGCAGGAAGGATGCCAGGTTATGCTTAACTTTGTGAACTTTTACTCTGAAATTTGTCCTCTCTTTAGCACAACTGGTTTATATTTTCAAATTCTGACAGTTGTTTAAATATTCAACAACTACCATCTATACAGCTTTAAAGTAATTTCCCAATAATGTCAAGAATATACAAATATATCATTCTTAGGAGAAAAATTATGTTTTGTTTATTGTTCTGTTTCATTTCTGATTCAACTGAATTAAGAGGATCAGCTGAAATAAAGGTACATGTAACAAGTACATAATCTTTCACCCCAACAAGAAAATTGGGCGGTGGTGCCAAACAGCAAAAAAATAAATTTGTCACAAAATGCAAGTTAAATATTCTGTGTAGGTCAGTGAAGCAAATGAAGACAAATGGAGTTCAGTTGTCTTGGCTTTGCTGCAACTCTGCTCTCTGAGTGTTGTCTCAGAGTTATTATGGTCAACGTTTACAGGACTTTGGCAAGTTTATGCTGTATATCTAGGCATGATTTCATGGCTTTTTCAGTAATTCTGACCTTCCCTGGACATGCACATTCTCTGAAATGCTTTTGGAATGGCAGGTACTAAACCATCATCTGTGGCTTCCTTGCGCTGTCCCTTATTTCCATTATAGTCTGGTACAAATAGTTAATTTTTTTGCGTGACATGTTTGTATGTTTGGACATGGTAGAGCCGATTCCAGTACCTGTCAGATGTGTGATGCAGCTTTCACAATTAGAATCTCTCTTCCTAGACCTCGTTGCAATCTTACCCTACAATCCAAGACTTTTGTGTGTGCTGGTTAATATGGGGGATTTGTTTTCTATGAATCAACATCACATGTATTGTGGGGACTTCAGAGATGTAATATACTATGCAACTCTTTTTCCACAGCTTGGTTCTTGCTGTTTGAAATTCCCTTCTTATCCCCTGGCTTTGATTTTTTTCTTTTGATTTTTTTTTTTTTTTGAAGGATATTCTTATTTACAAGTTGTTGCTGTATATGTCCTCCCCACAAATCTAATCAATGGATTATTGAACTTTGTCTCAGTGCTTAAAATTTGAGAGAGAGGCAAATATTGCATTAGTTTGTACACCAGCAGTGATTTTGAGTATTTTTGTTATTGCTTAGGACATTCCTCCCCTTCCACACTGACATTTTCTGACACTTGGGATCTCATGCCTGGTCCCTGTAGAAAAGAGCCCTTAAACTAAGAACCATAGTTTTCTGTCTTATCAGAGACTTAAGCTCCTCATATGTCCTTCTAAAGGACACCATGTGGAAATAAAGATGCCCAGATGCTACTGAAACTATGACCATCACAGCTGGACAGAAGGTTTGGAGAACCACTCCGAATTTCAGTAAATGCAGTGCAGAGGGCACAGCTTCAGGGGGAAAAATAAAAAATACAGGTATTAATAACATGAAAATATATTTGGATTCATTCTTTTGAGTTTGTAAACTGTGTTTCTTCAGATACTATTCAAATATTTGCATGAAAGCAACAAATAATTTTAAACTAGAATTAGGTAACATTTAATGTCTCCAACAGAGCTCAGTTTATGGATGTCCTTCTCAGCATGAAGAGATAGAGAAATTCCATCTGTAAGCCATCCCAAACAATACTTTCATTCATGTTTAAAAACCTGAGCCATTTCTCCTTGCATTTCAGATTTGAAATGTGAACTGAAATGTGTTTCTGTCGATAATAAACAATAACAATGAACACTATAAAAAATTTCATTGGCAACTCCAACAGATTTGTTCCTGGAAGCAAAGGTGATGCAAGGATATGACAGCTGAGATAAGCTATAGGAACATCCTTACCTGGTTGAGTTAACTTCGTATTGCCAAGAATACCTCTGGAAATGCTTTGTTTCTTCCAAAAGAAAGCTCCATTCTTCACTGCACAAGCAATTGTACCAATGCATTTAATCTTTTATTCACATGGAGGCTGATTGTCAATCTCTGCAGTTCAGATTCCTGGGAAACTGTTTAGGACATTCTGCTCTGTCATTTACGTGTTGCTTCAGCCCCAAATCACTTCAGATATGTTCTTTTTTTTTTTTTTCCCTTCTAACAGCATTCCTTCCAAGATGTTTCTGTCTTCATATCTATTGCTTCCCTAAAATGCCATATGTCAATATATAAATGGTGCTAATTTTCCACCCATTAATATACAGATATACATTACTTTTAGGCGTGTGTTCTCAGAAGGATGCCTGTTATCTTAATTGTCCACAAAATGCAAGAATAACCAAACAGCAATCTAAATGCTGAAATATATGTAGGAGAGAATTTGCCAGACTTTCTCCTGAGCAAGTTTTCTATTGTATGCCAGGTATATACAGTGAAATGAGAAATTTATCAAAAACTTTATAGATAGAAAAAATTCTTGCCAGTCTTATTGTACCTTTTTTACACGTATTCAGCACCATGTATTATTATATTTTCTTTTCTAATTTTAAATGTTACCAGGCTATGCAGTGAACAGTTCACAACTGCACAGCACAAAATACTGCAGAGATGATAACAAATACAATGGGATGACCACACTGTCCTTCCCCTCCATCTATGTTTGTCTTCAGAAGAAAATAATCACATTATTAACAGCTAATCCTTGCAGTGCAGACAACAGAGAGGATCGAAGCCAGGAGGTATCTGAGAACTTTATATTCCATAACCATTAAGAATCTGAATGAAACACAAAAAAACCCCATGTAATTAGCACGAAGAAGTTTATCTCTTGTCTAAGAGGTGTAGGGGATGCTTGGTGTGCCCACCCTGAGGTCGATGGTTCTCTTGGAGATGAAGGAGCATGAACTGAGTTTCAGGGGAAGCAGCACCACCAAGGAATGTGTGTGCAGGTCCCTGCTCCACAGGAGCATCACTGCAAGGGGGAGAGGACTCTGCACAAGCAGGGTAAGTCCTGTTTTCCTCTTCTTCCTTGGATTTCTGAATATTTCCAGTTTCTCTCAATGTTTGACTATGAGAAAACATAGAGTTTACTACAGCTAGTAAAGGGTGAGTAAATGGTACTGAAGCTCTCCTGCCTTCGGTAGTGTGGAACCAGGACACTCCACCTCCCAGCCATCCACCTCCTCTCTGCTGCCTGTCTCCACAAGCACTGATTTTCTGGGTTGTGAAAGATAATAATAACCAAACTGATAATAACCAAAGGACAAGAGATTAAAAGTGATATAGAAGTAGAATCAAGGCCTTTGTGTTTAGTACCTCGTAGTGCTTCCAAACTGGAAAGGAAAAATGAGATTTTTTTTTATATTTTTCTAAAAAAAGTAAGAAGTGCTTAAGAGAAAATACAAAATAAAACTTTGAATAAAAAAAAATCTCCAGATGGTCATTAAATATGTTAAATGGCAGCCTGCTTTCAGCCCACCAGGCACCAAGTTTATTATTCTAATAACATCTTAAAATGAAAAAGATAAAGTCTTATAAAAAGAGGCTGTTAACTTTGATGGGGCTTAATCCAGACAACTTTTAGAATCCCCATTAATGTGCAAAGATACAAAACATATATTCAGCACCACAATAGTTGTCTCCTGAAGGACCCTCAAGCAGGCACTGCCAACTTTTTCTCTTCTCTTTTGCATACAGGTGCTTAAAAAGCTAAAGCTTCAAAGGAAGAAACAGAACAAACACTTAAAATGAAACAGCGATTCATAGGAAAAAAACCATAAAATTATGAATGTTGAAAATGCAGAAGGGTAGAAAAACCAGAATTTGGAAAGGTAATTCTGTTTGCAGTCTAAGCTTTGCCATACATTGCATATTATTGCATATTACTGCATACATATGTTGTTAAGATTTGGTAGATATGCCACATACATATTAATAATATTTGATCATGCAATAGAGTAAATCCTTCTCAAATATTGTACATTTTACAGTAATTTACAGAGGCATCCAGTTTATACATGGTGGCTTGGAATTTCTGTGTTCATTTTGGGACAATTACACACATATATATACATAAGTTTGATATTAGGTAAATAAATATTATCAAGTTTACTTTAGGTTTTCAGAAACTGAAAGGAAAATCCTGTGATCTCTGTCTATTTACTTCATTTGGATTAGATTGGAAAATCTCCTTCTCTAAAAGACCTCAAGTATTTACAGTATTGTTTCAACTGTAGTCTCATTTTCTGTAAGGCAGTTTTAGGATACTCAGTTTATGTGGAATTCTAATTCCAATGCTAAGGCAATATAACCTTCCAGATTTAGATATTTAATAAGATTTTTATATTGTTTTGTGTTGTATCATTTTTACAGTGTATCCAAAGAAATTTTTCTCATTTCTTTGATTTCACATACTAGATATGATTGCAAATTTTTTATACAGTCTTTACAACTAATTTATACTTTTCTATTTTCATACTATGATTTAGTTTTAAAATATTTTTTCTCTGATTTTCAAGAGGGAATGTTGAATTGATGTGGTTATTGGAGAACTTGATTCTGAAGCACAGCACAGCAGTTTTTAAAAATCTACTCTAAAACTCAAGATTTATTAGTTGCGATGACTTCTGTTCTTAATAATACTGATATTAAATTGTACACTAAGCTTCACAGTTACATGCTTGGACAAAATTTTAATTTAATTAATAGTTTTCATGACATTCACAAGTGCTGATAGTGCTTCTGTTGTAAAGTTTTGTAACTAACGTAAGTTTAAATTACTTGATATCTAATCAAAATGCAAGAATACAAAATTGCAATTTTGGTGCCATTCAGTGTTACCTAAAAACTGAACAAATATTAAATAGATATCACTAAAGCAAATTCTCGTTTATTCCACTTTCACATTCAGCTTCATTGCAAGTGCAGTCTTTTGTATTTATTGTTTCTGGTGAGTGTAATGTCAGGTCCCAGCCTTGGGGTGACGGCAGATAAAGGAAGGTATGAACTCGTTCCCAAAGTTGGCATACAAGATTGAAGGTTTTCTTTCTTAATAACAGTTCATATTTTTCAATAGTTATATACTTGGCTTTCGTTTTCAAGTAGGAAATATGTCAAATACAGTTTGCTTTTTTTTAAAATTCACTAGGGCTTAGATGAAGCTTAATTTATTTCAGGAGCTGGAACTTGTCCTCTTAGTCAAGTTTCATCATTTTCAAATAATGAAATCTCGCAGCAGTCCCATATTAGACAGGGATGCAAAGTGTTTTGTAGCTTAACTTTCAGGGCTGTGGAACACTATTATCACCCCAAAGAGGGAGGAAATTTTGCTTATCTGAACTAGTCACATGTTGAGATTCGAATAGCAAAGTCACAAACCATAAGGGTATTATGGAAATAGCAAACAATACCTTCATATCCTACACTGGGACTAAGTCAGGCTACCTTAGCCCTTTGTAAGGGAGTCCACAACTTGAAATTTATGTTTAAATAAATATATAAGGCATCATTCAAAGTCTACCAAAGCTAATGCATTGCTAAGTGTCAAAACTCTAATCCTGCTTGAGGAGCCAGGCTGCTGCTTTTTTTGGAGTAACACCCACCACCCTCAGTTCTCTGCTCCATCCCAACCCACTGCCAGACTCTCCTATTGTTGGAAAATTGAATTAGCCCTTCATTACACAGAAAATAGGTGCAGATAAATGTTTGATACTCTGCCTTCAGCAGTGGTTAATACTGTGTGCTTCAGAGAAAATAAACCCAGAAATGTCCCATAATAACCCTGAGTCCAATCTGCAGTGCTGGATGGAAGATAACACTCTTCCTTTTGCCTGTAGGGCTGAATTCTGCCCTACTGCATGAGACTAAATTAATCTTCTCCTAAGCAGGATATTTGGGATATTGCTGTTGGTCAAGTACACAGCCCCTCTTAAAATTCCCTGCTCAGCTGTTGTACTGCATAAGTGATTATTTCCCGTTGGGTGTTATGTGACTACTAACTATAAATCTTAGTGAATAACCACTTGTTTTCCTGTTCTGACAGATGCTCCCAGGGAATGCTTGTTAAGGGAAGAAGGACTTCTGTCTGCATCTGGTGCAGGCAGCCTCAAAGCAGATGAAACACTAAACAACGCTGGGCAGAGATTTTGTATCCTGGTGCTCACAGGTAACCATTCCCTTGCAAGGAAAGACACTTGGAAAAGCACCACGTGAATCTGCTGTGCTCACAGTCCATAAGGATTCTGGTGTTTGCTCACTACAGATCACACTGATTTAGAACTGTGCTGTGTCATTCATTGCCTCAGTAATCATAAAGGAAAAAATAACAGTTCCAGGACTTTTTCTTCATGAAGTGATCTTGTCTTGGCTGAGGTAAAACATTTTATATGATAATGAAACATGGAAGATTCTGTCATTCTTCTGTCCTCCCTCTTATTAAAATTGAAAATAAAAAATATAGTATATGATGTGGAAGGCATTTCCACTCTAATCTCAATGATTTTATTATCTTAATCTATATTTTTAAGAACTCCTCTTCTGATATATCTTCTATACACTGGTGGCTCAGAGACAATGTACAGGACTGTAATTCTCATTAAACAAAGGATATGCCAAAGAATAGTAACAATTTAACAAAAAGAATAGTTTTAACTGGGCTCCAGTCAGCTCAGAATTGGTCTCACATCAGGTTCAAGGCATATAACATGTGAGAAACAAAATCTGTCTTATGAGGAGACACTGTGGGAGCTGGGTCTGGTCAGTCTAGAGAAGAGGAGACTGAGTGAGGATCTCATAAATCCACATAAATATCTCCAGGGGGTGTCAGAGGATGGTGCCAGGCTCTTTTTAGTGGTGCCCAGAGACAGGGTGAGGAGCACTGGCCATAAACTATAACACAAGTTCCACCTCAACTTCTTTCCATAAGGATGGCAGAGCACTGGAACATCTGCCCAGGGATGTCATGGAGTCTCCCTCTCAGAAAACATTCCAAACCCACCTGCATGTGTTTCTGTGACCCTACCTGGGCAGGGGGTTGAACTGGATGATTTCCAGAGGTCCCTTCCAACCCCAACTATTCTATGATTCTGTGAAAATAGTCATTGTTTATGTGTGAGAACATACAGAATGATGGAAACATACCAGGTTGTCTAAAAGAAACAGTTCATCTTATCAATAATTCTTCCAGCTCTCTGCCAATTTGCAAGGTCAGCTTTATTTTTCTTTTGATCAAGGCCACAGAAGAATTTATTAAAAGAAAGGCAAACTCTGCCTGATGCACAGCTGACTGAAGAGGAAAAGGGGTTCTTTTGTTTAATTACTTCTTTTACATAAAAATAAGACCACCAAAAAACCCTGGACAGTTTTTACCTTTTCCCTACTACGGACAGTACTTTGTAACACTCAGGTATCCATTCCTGTGCTCCAGCCCTGACTGCTGAATGACTGTCACTCGTTTGGGTGATCAGATAATGGTCAGAGTTTTGTTTTGTAGCAGATAGGTAAGAAGGTATCCCAAAGGAAGATGGGAATTCTTAGTATCCATAATGCACAGCACACACAGAGCTACATCAGCCCCAGCCTTCTCTGTCGTTTCCTACATCTTCACACTATTTTTTCTCACACAGTTCAGTCTGGGTTGGTTTATTCCTTTTTATTTTTTGGTGCTTTATTTCTCCCTGCTGTTCCTTGATGTCTCAAACACTGTATCTCTACCAGGCTTAGTGAGGCTGCTTTCTAGACAGAAATGTCAGAAATTCAGTACATAATTTTTTTGCTATTGTTTCAGAGGAACTACTTTTATTTCATTTCAGCAGCCTTAGGGTCTCCAGCTGTACATTTTTTTTTACTGGGGTTGGGTTTCACTGTAAAAAGTAACAGTTAAAAGCAAGATACTGTATTTTATTATAAAGTAAAATCACTTTACCTGTGATGGGAATGAAGCTGAGTGATCAACTGAAGAAAAATGCTGTAATAATGAGGAATGAATGTTATGGGTAAATGCTGCTCTGTGCACCTCTATCATGGGTTTAGACCAAGTGGGACTGTGAGAAGCTGCCTGTAAACTGGGTTTTGATGGATGTGTGAAGCCCTTTCTCAGGTGTGCAGTGCTGTGGTGCTTCTGCCACTGCTCAGCTCCTGAGAGCTGGGAGAGGGAAGGGAACGATGGAGGGAAAGATGGCTTGGAGATACAGAACATCAGCTGGTTTTCCTTCTGAGATTTTTGTGAATGACAGAACAGGAAAATACAGAAGAAAGTTAGTGTATTTTGAATATATTGAACTGGAGGGCATGGATGAAAATAAGGAAAAGTACCTCACACTTGCATATTTTGCCAAGCAGCTGCTCAGCTCTGTTTCCCTGCTGCCATTTGAAAACTGATGTTTTGATAATCCATGAATACTTATTAGTTAAGTATAAAATACTTATTAATTAATTTGTTAATATTTTTCATTTTTGATTCAGCCTAAGTATGTATCAAAGTATTAGTTCTACACAAATTCTCTTGGTCACAAATAAAAGTTATGACACCATGTTGATCAATAACAATGTTGAGCTTGCAGAGAATATAAATTCATGGTAAATAATAGTTACAAGGCAGGCATACTGAGAAGTTAGGTTTTAATGCAGTACCAAAATGCTTCATTCTTTAAAAGTTAAATGCAAACTGGGAATGAGTAGCATAGATATCCACCACATTGTATTTTTACTTACATATGTGCTTAATAATTTTTCCTTTATTAGGAATAGTTAAAAACCCCTGTCTCCTCCAGTTTGGTTTTTCATGATTTGTTATTCCAATTTTACTCATTAATCTGTGATGGTTAATCTAGTTTATGTACTATGATGTATTTAGCCAGTCATTTCTTACATTGAGGTGCTGAGTCCGTCTTTTATGTTGTTTACTCTGGGGCAAAATACCAAAAGTTCTAATGGTAAATGGATTATCTCATTGTTACAGAGAAAATGCAGAGTCCTCAATGCTGTAAAATAATGAAGATGAAATTTGGCATTCTTAGCTTTTAGTAATCTGCAGTCTATCATTTCAGTAAATGAGAACAGACAATTCTTTCTTTACTATTTAATCAAATAGCTAAAGATATTAAAACTAGAATAGGTTAAGGACTTTTAATAGGCTCTGAAAACACAGCAATTTCAAGATGACCCACATTAATTATTCTTTAATTAAATGCAGTAGGTTAGACCTAAAGAAATACAGACATTTGCTTTGCAAAATGTGGGTAGGGATCTACAGAAAACAAACCTATTAATAAAGCTTATTTTGTAAGATGGAGGAGGGAAAGATGAGTTGACCAATTGTGTCACATTTGAAGCAGAGAGGAAAGAACACTATGTAAGTAAGAATAGAAAAACAGCACATTTATGGTTTTATAAAAAGCTGCAGAGTGAGTTGACTATGCCAGTTCAGATTTTCAGACAAATCCAAAGAATTAAAAGAAGAAAACCAATCAGTTTGTGAAGGCAGTAAGGAGCTGGGCTTTTATAGGTTTCATTCAATTTAAAAGGTTCTTTCTCATAAGAAGTTCAAAAGTATAAAACAATGTGTATGAAGACTTACCCTATGAAGACTAAATTTTTTACCTGGCAAGGTTTACACAAGGTGTCACAAGTGTCACAACCTTGCTCTGACCATCTGAATATTGCATTATAATGTACAGCATCTGATCCTATAGGTGAATATGAGCAATAAAACCCAGGGCTCATAAACTCCCTCAGACTAGGCACCTGTGCTGCATTTAAACACCATCTCTCTACTTTCTGTATCATTAAACCTGACACACCAAATTTTATTCCCTTTAGTAGTGTTGTTAGGTCGAATGCCCACTAAATATGAACCCTAAGTGAAGATGACTTCACCTTGGTGCTGAGTTTTCTTTGCTTCAATTACCTTTAGTACTTCCCTTGCTTCAATTAACTTTCCAGGATCTGTGAAAAGGTCTCCTTATTATTGTGAGATATTTTTCTAAGGAAGGAAAAATATATTTGGGAGTACATAGTGATGCAGAAATGAATTAAGAGAAATGGCATTTCTGGCAGGTAGAAGCAGCTAAAGGCCATATTTAAGTAATAATAATTGTTATAATCTGTCTTTAAAACCTAATTCTTTTACTTGACCATCTACAGACACTCTCAGTACAGAAATATCTTTACCTGTCTTGTTCCTGCGCTCCTCAGTTATTTGAATTTTACTTCAAACTTCTCAGAACATTTCAACAGTAAAATTACTGTGTGATTTCTACTCCAGACCTCTTATATATGATAGTGGACAGACAGTTGAATATTCTAGCAGCTCCTACATCAGACAGCAGTAAAGAATTAGACTAAGGATTGAATTAGAGTAAGGATAATACAGGTTTCAAGTACTGAATATCTGAACCTGCAAGGTAACCACGTAAAAGAAGAGTGAAGGAAATTAAAAGTTAATTTGTTTGCTGTTGAGGTCTTACAGCAAACAGCACGTGATTTCTGATGCTTTAAAAAGGAATGGATTCTACCATTTTTTATTTATTTTAAACCTCAGTGACCAACTGATTTAAAACTTTTTAATCTCCAGACTTGGTTAACTTGCTGTGTAAGGTCTAGTCCTGTCCATGTTCCAAGTTTGAACAATTTGTCTAACAGCTTCAGTCAATCAGGAATGACTTTGAAAGGTATTTTCTCCTCACTTTTATGGCTCTGTGTTTCTGTTGAGTACTTTTGATCAAATACTCCTTTCATACAGTTCCCACTGAACGCTCTGCACTTGTTCTCTGTGGTAAATCATCCCTTGACCTCTGTGCTTTGCAGGTTTGCTGCATTTCCCTTGTTATACCACATAAAACTTAAGAAAAGAAAGTTTATGAATGGATCTGAATGTATGGTCCAGCTTTCTCTCCTGTAATGCCACACACAAAACAAAGGGTTTCTCTGCTGGAAATCAGAGGGGTGAGATGTTTTTGGTGGCATATCACAGGCTGCATTCAGTGGCTGACATGGTTTGAACCTAACTGGAAATCAACAATTCATCTTTGGTTTATTGTATTTTCTTGTAATTTAGAAATAAAAAAAATGCTTTGAAGGTGGATATCTCTTTAGAGAGACAATAATCAGATTGATGATTAATGTTTGCTGCCATCACTGGGATGTTTGGATCCATGAGCAGCCTGTGGGAAGCTGTCTGAGCACATGGTCACACCATGGATGGCAGTACCAGGTCACTTGCTGCTGACCAGTCTTCAATTCAGCCATTCTGTCTTCTGTGTAACAAACATCCAGAAACGTATTTGAAAGATATAAAAACATTGTAGTTTTTAGCATCAAAACTGGCATATTCAGCTCTGTAAACTATTTGTACTGCTGAATTTAGACTTATGTAAAGCTCTTCCAGCATATCCTCCTTACACCTGAAAAGATTTTAACCCTTTTGGTTTGGGTTGCTTTTTTCTCTTCTTCATCAAAATAAACTGAAGTTTGGAGTCTTGGTAAATTGAGCATTTTCCATTGGATGTTTTAAAGGGTAAACAGTCTGTAAAGACCTCCAAATTCTGTCCCTAACCAAAGTAGTCTAGATGGAAAATGTGGTAAAAAAGTAATTACTTTTCTTTTCTTAGAAATTTTTATTTATTTATTTATTTATTTTATTTTGCTGAGAAGACCTGCTGTTCTTTCCTTACATCTCAGTTCCTGCCTATCTGGAATTCTAATATAAATTTTACAAAGAAGAAATATCAGTAAAAGTGATCATTCATAATAACTATAAAGGATAGGAAGGTTGTAATCAAGACATAACAAAGAAAAAGGTAAGGATGGCCATGGGGGACAAAATCATTAACTGAAAACAGTACATTTATTTTATTGTTTTGCTTTCTATGGTGCTGCTTATGGAATGTTTGAATCAAAGTATTGATTACAGTGACTTTGATGATTTCGGTGAGAGAGGAAGCTGCAGGTGTATGAGAGAAATATCTCTACAAGTGTGTAAACACATTTTGGGGCAACAGGGAGAAACAGGAGAGAGATAATTTGGAAACTATGCTGTTGAATTCAAGAAGATTGGCTATACTACTTTTTTGAACAAAAGTAACCAGTTAGCAGAATAGTTATATATTCTGGTTAAAAATATGCAAATTTTTGTCATATTTTCAAGCTTCATGCTTTTATCATTATTATTCTATCTTATTTCTGTAGTGATGTTCTGTGCCTTTACCTTGTTTTATGAGACCCATGGTTTGGTTTGTTTCCTCAAGGTGAGCTTAATATGTTTATCTATTTCTAATATACAGTCATGACACACGAAAAAATCTTCAAGCTGGTTGGTTGCACATAAGCAAGTGGTATTGCAAGGGATGAAATCTGCCATGAGCTCCAAGATTTGTGACTGTTTTTTTCAAAGTCAGTGTTCCCAAACTCCTCAAGAACATTTGAGAACGTGCTTTGTAGATTGTTTGGCACATTGCTTGCTTTTTCTTATGCGGTTTTCCTTATAAATCCAAATAGTCTGCTAATGATTTGTGTGGCTTGTAATTGGTTCTCTAACTTATAGAAGGATTTATTGTCATTGTAGTGTAATGCAATTATTAATTGTTGGTTTTGCTAATCTTTGTCAGTCTTGCATTTGGTTGCCTTCGTGTTTCAGAAATAATTTCTTTTGCTCGACTAAAGCAGAACATGGGCTTGTATTGAAAATGTCACCTCTCTGCAGCAGAGTTGGCTTTCCCTTTCATGCTGATTAACATTCAGGGGTACATTCCTGGATGGACAGTGTACAAGGTATGTAGTGTTGAATTAACAACTGTTTTCCCTCCTGTACTCAGGAATATCAAGCATGTAATTAATGTGCTCAAGTAGCTGTGGTCTGAGATAAGTCGATCCAAACGTGTGTTAATAGCCTCAACTTCAATTAATTCTCATCAAAACTGTCATATAGCCCCCAGTGACCCAGATACTATTGGAAGGTGGCTGGCTGTGTATTTTTTAATGAATTGACATGATGGAGAAATAAATGAGGAGAGTAACATGCAAAATAAAATCCATGAAAATAAAATCAGGCTGTTTTCCCCATGATCATTTTGTACTGTGTCAGCCACTGCTCCAAAATGAGAACATTAGAAGTATGAAGATGATAATATTCTGATTTTTGTTTGTCCTGTAGATTTTTTTTAGCAAATTATTTTTATGGTATGAACAACAATCAGCAAGGCATGGTGAAAGGGGCCCATCCTGCCTCCAACATTCTTCTCTATGATCATTAGAGGATCCTCCCACAAAGAAAAGAGTAATTCTTGGTTTATGTCTCTGATCTTAATTCTCTATTCTCCCAGTATATCCAAATGCTTATAATAAAGGAAATAAACAGGAGAAAGCCTGTTTATATATAATCATGATTTTTCTTCACTAATGGCAGATGAAGTATCTTAATAATGTGACAAATTAATCTAAATTAATTGCTAAACTGTATTTTCATGACACAGAGTAAACTTCTGTAAAATCATATGTGGGCTCAAACACAAGGAGCTTTAAGCTAAATAAAAGAATTGTCTTTCTGCAACAAATGAAAGCAAACTGCAGGAGATCTTTATTAAGATATATTATACAGACTTTTGACATTTAAAAAATATTTAAAAATCTATAAGGGATATTTATGCTTTTCATTTGTACATAAAACGTATTTCTGCCAATCTCTGTTGATCTCTTTATTGTTATAAGTACATACAGGATATACTTACAGAACAGATCTCATTCAATTTGCGGGGTGGGAGAAAGACTTGATTTATCCTAAATGTAAATTTGAAAAGTTTTAACTGTCTTTAGGCCTTCCTCTGCTAATGTCAACATACTCAATGCATGAAGGCAATTTGATGTAAAGCCATGGAATTTAGGATTATTTCAGGTTTGTTTGTTTTGTGTGTCTGTGTGCTGCACCATATTACAAGTTGTTGTTCAGCCAGGGCACCACTCAGAAGTCCTGTTGTGGAAGAAATAGGTTATTTGTCTCATACCCTTTCTGTTTTTCCAGTATTTCTAAATCAGGTCCCTTGGATCACTCTTCAAGGTCAGTGGCTTTTTCATTAAGTGCAGGGAGCCTTGGGTTACTTAAATTCCCTGTGCTCTGGGCCACTGGTTTTAGTCTTGGTTCTCTTTCATTTTTGGATTTGGCCAAAGTTAATATAACAAACTGTATGTGTTGTCAGCTTTTTATTTTCCTCCCCCTTCTCTCTTTTTAGTATGAGAGCTCCTTCTTTCAGTGTGCCAGATCACCTGCATGATTGCTGGAGTATTAAGACCTAATTCTGTCATTACCTTTCAGTAGGTCAAGAACATGGGTTGCACAGCAGGCATAGCTCAAAGACTGCAAAATGGGATTTTTTTTTTTTACATTTTTTTGGTATTGCCATTTATATCTGTTAATGCTAAAAGGACAGGCCTTCAAAGTTACTCTTCAGAATATGGCTCACACCATTAAAAATCCCTAAGCTCCAACTCTTAGGTTGGTAACTTGATGAGAAAAGCTTTTCAACTAAAGATTATGGATAAAGTGATGTGTGACTAAAGATTAAATCCATAGAAAATATAATTTCTATCTTCCAACTGTATGCCAAGTAAGAAACATCTGTAATTCTGAAAAATGGTATTTGCTTGAATTCTCATAATAAATACTTGAGCTTCTTTAGCATCTCTTATCTCAGCATGTTTTTTAAGTTTGAATTCTGTCCTTCAGTTCCCCTGCACAGGAGGTCACAGTTATTATTTCCCGTGAAACAAGTGAAGGAGCTTAGGAAAGCACACATTATTTTCCTCAATAATATGTGATGAATAAATGACAGAAGCAGAAATAACATCCTGCTGTTCTGGCTGTTACACTGTTATATTTTATGGCTTGTAATACCATGGGAAGGGAGATCAACACCTCGTCAGTGTGACTAAGCAGTTGGAGGTGCTGTGCTAATGTGGCAATATCTCCCAGGATTTGGTTTCACTTGACAATTACATTCAATTAGAAAACACCACTAAGTGACTTCTCAAGGTTGTGATTTAACTTGGTGTGATTTCCAAGTGAAGAAGAGCCCCGGAGGAGATGTTATTAATTGTACTCTTCACAGCACTGCCTGAGGAGCAGCCAAGGTCAGTGCCACCGGCCCAGGCACTGCAGGGGAATGACCAGGACCTTCTCCAGTTTAGAATCTAAATGGACAAATGAAAAGAATGTGGCAAGTGTCCTTTTATGGAGGGAAGGACAGAGAGAGAAGGATCTCTAAAGAGAAATTTAAAGTGATGTCAAGAACAAAGTTTTTGGGCAAAACATGAGAGCAAAGCTCTGTTCTTTCTGTGTCATATCACAATTCTTGGTCTGATGGAAGCATAGATATCATGTGCAATGGTCCCTCATACCCTCCTTGCTCTCTGCTCTTCTTACTCTCTGACTTCCTTGTACTTGTTTCTTTTCTAAATTAAAGGTGTTTCAAAGCACCAGATTTTCACAGAAAGACCTACTGGCAAGTACTACCACTGGTCCAATTTAATAAACTTTCTATTTTTTTGTTTTATTTTGTTTTCGGGGGTTGTTTTGGGGTTTTTTTTGTTGTTTGTTCTTGTTGTTGTTAGTAAGATCAGGTTGCAGAGAGATCATCTCATGAGAATGATAAACAACAAAACACAATTTTGAAGAGAGACATCATCTTAAGAATATCAGGTACCTCTACCTTGTTGCTTGCCAGCATTTAGTAGCATCTTAAATCTAATTTTCCAGAGCCTCTTCTTCTAACAGGAAGGAAAGAAGACAGTGCTTAGTTCTGTAAGTCTTCATTGTAATTTTGTTTCTTTTCCAATACTGAACAGCTTTCCAAGCAGCTGAGCCAAGAGCACAAGTGAGTCAAGTGTTCAGATTAGCCTATAAACTGCAGGCTGCAGGGAGACATGGAGGGAACCAGACTCTATTTGCTTTGTTCCTATGCTTCCTTCCCCAAACGCCCACTTCCCACTCTCCAAGGCAAGAGTCTCTTAAACAGATCTTCCCTCCGATCTGGTCCTACGGATGGTGCTTTATTTCAGCATGGAAATTGAAAATATCTTTCAAGTGTTTGATCAGAAGAAAAAGCTGCAGTAGTTGATCAAGTTTCCCCTTTCTTTGTTGAAATCTACTATGAAAAATAGTTGTCCTTAAATATCAAACAAATAGTGCAATGGTTGGAGATTATCATACATTTTTTACAAAAGTGTTCATGTAGAATATCAGTTGAGAATAGCTGCAGATACAGTAAAATTACATTTTCAGTGAAAGAGACCCAAATATATATTTCTAATATAAAGTGTAATTTTTAATGTTCATATTGATGTGGTACTGGAAATTTTCCCTAGTTGTTTTCCCTCATCATTCCCTCTACAATGCTCAGCTCTCTGTGTGTTTAATGGAACTGTGTGACCTTGGCCTTGCAATCCATGCATTCAGTTCACTGCTAATGTGAAATAATTAATAAACCTACTTATAATATATCCAATAACTGGAAAAAATTGTAATGTGTGAAGTTATGCACCTTATCCCAGGTGTAGGTAGAATAATTCTGCATCTGAGCTTTATTTAATTTGTCAGAAACAAAAGTCAATCCCACGTTACTGAGACAAGATTTCAGCAAGTGCCTCAGTGCACAATTAGTGAAGTAGTTCAAGGTCAAAGCTCTGCCTTAACAAATGCAAAATTATTTATTTATTAAAAAATGATCATGTTTTAAACCAACCAACAATCCAGGGTTTTCACACGGATTATTTATTTTTGTAATTAAAATATTTTCCTTAGATAAAAACAGCCTAACAGCACCATCTTCTGACAATCTCCAACTTGTGCAGTAACCTTGAAAAACACTTTTAATCCTTTGCTTATGTATTTTGGTTGCTGTCACAAATAAAGCAGAGACTCTAGGGGAAATAAATGTAAGTGTAATCCCGTGTATCCTAATGGGAGACATTGACTGAGAGTCCTGAGCAACCACTTACAGTCCAATTTCTTCTCTTCACTTAAAACAGTGAGAAAGTTTCATTCAACTGCAATTGTAGCACAAATTGTTGTTGAAAGGTTGGCTGCAAAAACATTTCAGGGGTATATTCCTGTCAAATATTTGGAAGAAGTAATTTATATGTCATTTGAACTGTAGGCAGTTCTACCAACCTCAGATATCCTCCTACACTGCTGTGACAGCAGAAATATTATATATGTCCCATTTTCCTTCATGGTGTTGCTGCACTTATACAACCAAAATTGCTGTCAGTTTTGTAGTGAGGAGCAAAAAATAAATGAATATTGATCATTTTAATACATTTGTGATCCATTTAGGGCACCAATGCTATTAGGTGATTGTACTTTGGCAGTAGTGCTTTTATTCGTGTTTGCATTACGTTATCTATGAGCTCATGCACTTGATCACTTCCCATGAAATCACAGGAGCAAAGCTGAGGTGACTGCAGGTTCCCAGATACCAAAAACCAAGTTCCTAATTTTTTAATGGCTCAGGGTTTCTTATCTTTGGTTTTCAGAACTGATTGGTTGCTCATGGACAACATCTACCCCTCTAAGTAGCTTCCTGCCTGCTCCTCCATAGGCTTGTTCCTCACAGTAAACACCCTAAAGATGTGGATTTCTGACTTCTTCCTTATTTTACTTTGGGATTGATACACCACTTGTTCTCCTTATTCAACTCTCAAAACGACAGCTGACCATTCTGGATATTTCTGATGCTTTGGGTTTGGCTCACCTTGAATTCAGTTCTAGTCTTACTTCTTGAAACTCCATTGTGGTTCTAGCTCAATCTTTCACTCAGATTTCTTATTTCCCTGTCAAAATCCATCACAACATGCAATCTAAGTAATAATTTGTACATATGGTTAGAGATGTTCATATTTTTGAGTTTTAGTTAAATTTTCATCTTGATGTGCACTGGTATTCTATGGAATGCGATTTATACGTGATAAAAGGTAAGAGATTTACCCTTTGGGAAGTTTGTTTACCTGCTTTGTTAAAACAGAGAGTTTTTATTTGACATAGTGAATTCCTGGAATGCAAATGTCACGGAGAAATGTTATATACACTTTTGTTGGTGTAATAGATGCAACTGTAATGAAAGTTTGTCAAGTTTTGATCGAGAATCATCCACTTTCCTAAAAAAGAAAAAAAAAGAAAGTGATAATAAACACAGTCCTGAAACAATTTATGGAACAGCACCTTTGCATCTCGAGGGAACAAACTCTATTTCATATCATTCCAAGTAATTTGTGAACACGCATATTTACATTAGAAACCTGCAAGGTGTCTTTTTAGGTAATCACTGTTTTCATATGTATTCATGAGTTTTTAGACAACTAATCCCTGTACTCACGAATTACATATTCCCACATTTAAATGTTAGTTGTAGCACCACTGCCTTAATGAGGAAATATATGTTGTACACAGCTGTAGTGCCTAGAAGCTTGTAGCAGGAATATTCAGTCTGTCATCACGAAATGAGTGTGTTACTTAGGGATTGAATAAGAGAAAAAGTAAAATTTTCAGTGCTAAATTAAGAACTGAAGAATGCATTTCCAGACTAAAAGATAAGGAACTTCGTTGGAGGAAAGAGGAAATGGAAATTTGTCGTCATTATTTTGGTGACTGCACTCCAACATTATCAGATCTCTGAGGTTTGATGTGCTGGAGGAGGGCTCACACACGCAGACCCTTAGAGATCTAAAAAATAGAGCAGTAAAAACCTAGTATTTTAGTTCCAAAATGAAAGTTTATATTTTCAGATCATTGCGCTGCAACTTGAAGACAGCAATGCCTTACTCTTGCAGCTGTGTACTTGGCAAAGGTATTGATTTATTGTATTGATTTTACTTCCAGAAAAAAGTATGTACTTCTGGAAGAAAGCAGAGCTTGACATTCATAAGTACACTCCATTTTCATATACACCTACCAGGGGAGGAGGGCTCTGCTTATAGAAGTCAATTCAGTTCTAGCTCTCTCTCCTTCAGCTTACAAATAATTCTGTTATACTTTGGGAAGTCAAAAGTTAGTTGTATGTTGCATTTGATTTCAAAAGGGTTTCAAGACCAAAATATTGATGGCCAACTGAATACTTTTGTAGTTTTTCTCTTGCATATGTTACAAAAATCTATTATTTTGAGAAATAGAACAAGATGATCTTTAAGGTCGCTTCCAACTCAAACCATTCTATGATTCTGTGACTTTTCTACAGAAGAAACTCTGGAACTTTTTTCTTGACTTTCTGTTTATTTAAGTTGCATCATCTAATAATAGTTAGAACTGATAAAAATTATGTCTTATTGATTTTTTACCAAGCCTTCAACAGGTAAGTAGAAAATACTTGAATATCAGATGGATTCACTCACTGAAGACTAAAAATTTTGGTTTATTCTTTTCAGGTGGCATCTTTTTCAAGACCTAAAGCGAGTCTTTCATTAGAGAAGTTCATCCTTAGTTACCCTCAGGGAAGCAGAGGTACAACATCTCTTCGGAATATAATAATGTATTTTGACAGGATCTATCCAGAGTGTGCAGCTGTGGGAGAGATGAGCTCCAAAATCTCCTGCACTGTCGTGGAGGGGTGAAGACAAGAAGGAGAGAATGGACCTTTAAATACATGTAGGTTTGTTTGACAAACTGAGAGAAAAGTATGCTGTCTGGGAAACAAAGAGTAACAGCTTCAGGTAAAACAAGCTAGAAATAAATAGATTGCATTACATTACACCATAATAATGAATTTCATTTCTTCTAGGTATTTTATTTATGCTAAAACACTTTATTTGTTTTCTTTTTATTCCCCCTTGCTACTCTCTCATCTGTTTATACTTGTATGAAATGCAAGTAAAACAAAACACATAAATCAATAGATCTAATTATAAGAGACAAGAGGAGGTTGTACTTTTTTCCACAGTTGGAACCTGAGACTTTCAAGTTTGATGTGTTCTCTGATGACTTATTTGTTCACATCTTCTAAAAAATGTAGAATGTCCCCTGCGATACTCAAGGCAAAAAACAGATGCCAAAAATTATGTGTTTCTGAGCTTCTTTGCAATGATTAAAAATATAGTGTAAGTTAAACTGTGTGAGGAAAAAAAAAACCAAACAAAACCTAAACCTGTATTGTTACTGGCAACAAAATAATTTGCTTTCTTTCTATTTAGACTTAAAAAGCAGAAAAAAAAATGTAAATGATTATATGTGCAAGACAGGGAAAATGGACTTGTCATTTAAATTAAATGTAATAATTCCAACCTGTCCCTTTCCAAAATCTTTCCTTTATTCTTCATAATATACCTTGTCCTACTTATTGCCTCAGCCAAGTCAGTACTTCACAACTAAATGTTTGAGCTACATCATTCCTGGTGAGAAAAAAGAGCCTCCAAGATGTGGTTGGTTCATAAACTTCTTGTACTGGAGACCGAGATCCTATATCAGATCTAGAAGATGGGTAATTCTGTGGATGCTTCTGTTGTCTGAATTACTTTCTCTTGGATTATTCAAAATGTTGAATCTAACGTTCTCTTATATTTTGAATCTGTTTTAAAAAAATACTTTCCCTAGTTTTTCAAAAGAGGCAAAATTTCTCACTTGTCTTCCTGAAGATTTCCTGTGATAATGATGCCCAGCTGATAAAGACACACTTCAAATCCCTTCCTTTCAGAAGAATATTATATTTGTACTCATTTTTAATGCAGGAACATGCAGGATTGGAATTCTTTGGAGGCAAATGGTTTGATTTTCATTAGGAAGATGAGAAAGAAATGTACAGCAGAATTCTAGACAGGTCTGCAACCCTTTGTGTGGTTGGATCTGAACCTGGTAGCCACATATTCCTGCCTCTTCTTCTGAAAATCTCTTTTCAGCACCAATGATTTGTTGTGGGAATTATGTACTCTGTGGAATATCTGTGGAAAACAGCAGGATACTTTGCATGACCAGACAGGTTACACCAAAACTGAGTCAGACCTTGAAGGAACTGTGGGCTCCTGGGTAGGTCTGAAATTGCTCTTTCAACTTCTGTTGTCATCTTACCTTGGGAATTGAATAAATAAATTTCAGGCCTGAAGTGTTTTTCCACAAAAAAACCACCCAGAACGCTGAAAAGGGGTTGGTTTTTTTGCTTTTTCGTTGTTTTTGTTGTTGTTGTTTGAGGGGTTTTGTGGGGTTTTTTGGTGTGGTTTTTTTTGTTTGTTTTAGGGGGTTTGGGTGTTTGTTTTGTTGTTGTTTTGGGGGGGATTTTTTATGTGAATTACAATTTTATGTCCTTTTCTTCATGATATTTCTTTTCATGTAATTGAACAGATTTATTTTTCTCCACAAGTGGTAAAGTCAGAAGCAAGACACATCTTGTAGACCAGGAGTTAGTATACAAAATATCTGTTTCCCAATTTTGTGCTATAGAAAATTAAGTAATAGATATTGTGTCTATAGAGAAAGATTATAACATATTGATATTCAAGTGAAAAAAAGAGCATTAAACAAATTGACAATGTTACCCTAAAAATCCATGAAAAGGCTGTTTTCATATACATTTGCCTGTTAATTTTAATTTTTAAATATATTTTAGCAGATCTTAATAAATGTGAACTATATCTGTTGTGCTTGGGCATTAAAAAGAAAGGTGTATAAATCCCCTTTTCTTCTCTGGAGTCCTCTGAGCTAAACCTAAACACTTGAGCCTAACTTGGAATGCCCTTGCTTTTCTAGGCTTAAGTTAGACCCCTGATATTATTTGTCCATCCTGTACTTTTCTTAGTTTTAGTATGTGAATCTACTCTTTGTTTTTTCTCTCCCAGACTCAGAAAACAAGGCTATAAATCCCAGTGGTGGGACTTGAAAAAAGTTGAGTTTGTGTGGTTCAAACCTTTTGAAAATTCTATATAGCAGCATGAGACATTGTTCTATTCAATTTTTAGCTATTGATCCACCGAATGCTTGTTTGGAGATTGCCTTTGCAGCTCTATTTGAACAGAAGAAATACTTTTCTCTTTAGAGATGGGGTGTGTGGGGACTTCACTTACAAGGGATGCGTTTCATGTGTACAGATTTCTTGTGCTGAGGGCAATAAAATAGTTGTGCCCTTGAAGCTGAGCTTTCCACCTCCAACCTGCACAGCTCAGATGTGTGTTAATTACCAAAAGGCTTGGGAGCAGCTCACAATTGGGAAGATGAATGCCTTGGCCACCAGAGGAAAATAGTTCTGATCAAACACACGGCAACCAGGCCCTCCTGTTTCTATATCAGGCTCCCTGGGATAAAGCCAGTGTTGGAAAGAATTCAGCACTGAAAGGCTTGGATCCTGAGCTGAAGGAAACCACAAAGATGGAGAGATCTTCCATTATGGGAGGTGATATGAGTTGGCCTAATTGCACAGTGGCTGTTTGACTCAGACAGATGTTCTTATCCAAGGGGTTTTATTCATGTTTGCACAAATAAGAGGCTTTTCAAAAATAATTACAAATGCTAATTACACCCACTTACACTCTGTTTCTCTTGATTTTTCCATTCGAAGGAAGGCAAATAATCTCATGTTCCTATTTCTCTTTTTGTCTGTTTCGCTGTTATATTTTTCAAGTCATATTTATTTGTTAATGTTCACTTATGTTTATGTGTGCTTTATAAGAATATACAATGAGCTTCTGTGAACTCAAAACTGTGTTGCAAGAGCAAAGAAAACAATATTTATAGTAAAACTGGTCTGTGAAACATACTCAGGAATTAAAGAACTTCTGTTCATATGAGAATTCAGAGTTAGACTAGAGAGAAGCATTAACGCATACACACAAAATGCCACACAGTTGTATTTGGACAATTTAAATTTGCATTAACTTCATTCTTTGGGTTTGAGGGGGATTTTTGGACACTAAGGTGTCTTTGACTTTGGTGTTGACCATTACTTGGCTGAATTAATATCTTTAAACAAAATTTCTTGCCTTCACTGATCCTTTCAGGGTTATTTGATGTACAGAACTGCATTATATTACAAGCGTGATAAAAATACAGTATTGACTGAGTGTTTCATACAGTTTTATAGTCTTATAAAATGGTATTGATCCATCTTTAGTTTGGAAGGTCAGCATAAAGTTTACAAAGAGAAGCTATGAGGTTAGGAAACATTATGCAGTAGTTGCCCAATAAAGTATTAAAATGTGACCTGCTGTTGCAGGAGCTTTCAACAAATCTTTTAGTATCCTCATCAGTCCCAAGTTGCACACATAGGATCTAATAAAAATTAACATAATATTGCAGTGATTAGGATACTTTGCACTGTAATAATTCTTTCCTTGGGACAGCTCAACGTGCATTATTGCCCCTTTCCTTCTAAACATGAAGCTCTTTTATGGTACAGTAAAGCCATTACAAACTTGGGAATGGGGAACATCTGATTTAACATGTCTCTTTGTTCTGGTAGTACTTGGTTCTTCTACAGTGTCAATGTCCTTTGAAATGCATAACTTGGTGTGTTGTCCCTTGAGACAGGCAAATATAGACACCTTGAAAAGGAAAGTAAGTGAGAATTAGACAATATTGCATTGAAAGTAAAACTGGAAATAGAACTCACAGCTGTGAACTTGCTAAATAACAACTTGGGGGATTTAATTTGAAGCAAGATTTGGAGACTACCCTTGTCCTTTTATTGAGGTGAAATGCACAAATCTCACGCTGACTGAACTTTAATATTGGTTCAGATATTTTGTAAAAGGAGCTGAGTTGTGCCTCCCACGTCCATTATCTCCATAAGGCAATCACAGGGCAACTCTCACATTTGCATATTTTTGTGTAGTCACATATCCTGCTGTACCTTAGTAAGGTTGGTTGCTTTTTTTCATTTAAAGTTCTCATATATACAGTAGCCCTGTTTGTTTGCTTGTTTAAGGGTCTAAATAGAATCAATATTCATAATTTATTAGATAGAAAGGGAGTTATTATTAAAAAAGTCAATATCAATAATGTATCAGAAATGAATTCTATTAGATATTGAAACTATAAAAATTTTTACTGTAACTAGTGGATGAAAGATTTTATTATGTATTGTATGGTACTCTACTTGTACTTTTTTCTGGGGTTTTTTTAATATACTGCTTTTTCAGACAACTTCCTTCTAAGGTATTATTTCCATACCTTCATATGATCATTTTCAGTGAAGGTTTTTCATCTGTATGTTATATAAATGGTAGATAGAGAGTACAGTTCATTAAACTGAAACTCATCTTTTACATTACAGAATTCTGTCACTCTTAGGGAGTAGATACATCATTTATAAGAATAAATTGTGAAGTATATAAAAATTTAACATTTGAAAACAGCTTTATGTCTGGTTCTGAAGATTGAAAACAGTATTCCTCTTTCAGAGGAGTCTTTTAAGACATAAAAATTCAATTGCTTCTTTTAGATCTAAACTATTTACCTGGAAACAGAGGAAACAGTGTTCCTATAGAAGAAAAATAACTCCTAAGAAATTTCTCTGCTCTTTGGAACAGAAGGATATAAGGTGTGAATTGGGTGCTTTGATTATCGACCTTCATGAAACAAGGGCTCCGCAGAACAAAAACCTTTTAAGAATCAAGAACACAGGAGCATCTCAGAAAGTTGTTAAGTGTTTACAGCAGCAGCAGAAGTTGGTGGAATCTTTGACACTTTGCAGGAGAAACCTTGTGTTTTGTCAGATTGATCACGAGCTGGACGTGTTTATCAACCTTTGCTGGTCAAAAGGAGCATCAGCTGAAACCAGTGGGAGAGTCTGGGTTGTAACATTTAGTTCAAAGTAATATATTTAGTAAAAGCCCAGCTCTCTGTTTTTATAGTTTCCTAGTTCTAGTCATAACCTTTACTCAACAGGCATTTTTAAAACAGAATATCCTCAATAAATCCTCTTGCTCCTGGTTCTACCCATAACCTTTACTCAATGAGCGTTTTTAAAACAGAATATCCTCAATAAATGGAGAGGGGGAGATTTTAGCAAACCCTTTGCTATAAACCTATAGAAAGTGTTTGATTACTGACTTTTATTTTAAAAGTGTAAATAAATAAAGATATTTAATAATCAAGTGAGATAAGGAGCTGGTAATTCTGTCCTGCAGTTTTATCTCTCTAAGCTTCCAATATTTATCTCCAATAATCATGTGAAAGAAATTTGGTTTTTGGAATATTTATCTTAGTAAAATTGTTTGCAATTGCAGAAGGTGCCAGCCATATTATTTGCCATTTTTCTATTATGTTTAGAAGAATATCTAAGCAGAAAATCTGAAGCATTAAATATTGATCTAAGCTATTAGCAAAATCTCTTAAATCTAAATGATTCCCAGCAGAACAGGGATAAAACTTTTATAATCCTTGTTGGCTGTGTTATCCTTGTAATGTTTGGCATTTAAGGTTAGTGTAATAAGTACAATGTTTATATAAAGGACAATGGCAGCTTATTGGCAGTGTTGTAATTGTTTAATTCATGGTTTCTTTGGTCACATGACTTTATATTAAACTTGATTTTTGTGGCCATACTTACTTGCATTTTTCATGTGTCCCTAGAACAAAATTATGCCTTTTCTAAATTAGGAGTTCATATTTAAACCCCACCAAGGTTTTCCAAGGAAAATATCATCTTGTGCCTCTCAAAGAATGTATTTTTGGAAAAAAATATGAAAAATTAAGTTGAATGCAATGATACCTCTTGCTAGTAATTTCATATATTATTAAAAGGTTGTTATAACGGAGTTATGCTCACCTTTCAAAGAAAGCTTCAGTCATCAGGATGATTGTTTCTTTTATAACTTTTATTGAAATTAGTATAACAACAGTGGTTTTTAGACATGCTACTCTTTTGTTTCCCTACAGATTTTCTTTTTAAGGAAAATCCATTTTTCAGTTACAGCTGGGAAGATGTTCCCCATATGGTATGTAATCTATCTTTTTAAATAGATTTGCATATTAAGCTTCAGACATTATCTAAACTGACTGTTGAATGGTATTGGTTCATTCAATAGTCAGTATTTTATGCTCTATATCTGTGTTAATAGTACAGATGCTGGTCAGTCTCTTGTTTCTGAAATCTTGTGTGGTGAGAGAAATGAATTTGTGACCATTGCAGGCATGGTATTACAACCTCAGGGCATCATTTTTACTGTTGAGACTTTGCCCCTCTTCACTTCCCCCTCAAAGGAGTCTCTGGAAACATAAAGCAATTATTACAGATATTTCCCATAAAGGTGGAACACTTACCTTTATGCAGATTATCTGGTTTTCCCTCTCTCTACCTAAAATGGTAGAAACCCCTTAAACTTAATGTTTCTATTCACATCATTCTGGGCATTTTAAATCCACATTTTTTTTTCCAAAGATCTGTTTTAACACATACTTTTAACTGCAACCAAACAAAAATAAACAAAAATCAGAGTGGAACTGGTAAAACATTTATTAATGCACAGGAGAGAATAAAAGGATATTGTTATTCTTTTAAAGAAATCAATATTAATAAAATTTTATATAAAATTAGATAATTTATGCAATTTAATCATATGAAAAAGACAACAAAGTAATGCTGTTAGGTATTTAGAAGGGCTGGTTTTCAGTATTCACTGGATGGGAGATTATGATTTGCTTTGGGCTTGAAAATGGATATTTGCATCTGTTGAGAAAATAAATTTATAAAACACATTAAGAAAACTAAATATTGTTTTAGTTAAAGCTGTTATGGTACATGCATATTCCTTGGTCTTATTTGATAGAAGATTCATTGGATAAAATGAAAATAATGTAATTAGCTGTGACATCCAAGTGGGAAATATTTTTGCAAACAGTGTCTTGTTACTGGTTATTTTATCAATGAAATATGTTGGAATAGAACTGCTACTTTTTCAAAAATTTGGAAACCTTCCAGACTTACCAACATTTTCCACCCTCAGGTTTGCTAGGAATTTAGACAACCAACTCTGTGTCAAGCTGATCACAGGCATCAAATCAAAGGGAATATTTTCTTTCTTTTAATTTTTTATACTTGTCATGTTCTATCAATTGCATCACATTCTGGCCCCTGGTACCGTGTTTTTGGCATTATGTGAGTTTAGTATCCCTGCACTGAAGTCAAAGTTGTTGCAGCAATGCAAAACTATCAGGAAAAGGAAGAGAATTCCACTCCTTGTGATAACATTTCATGACTGTTTAACATAAACTGGAAGGATGTTGAACTTTCATGCTTTGGAAGTTTTATTCTCTCCATTGGAAAACACCTTTTGCTGTTACAGTCACACAGCTGGAGTGTGAAGAGGTTTGTTTGCTAAGTTCCAGACAAGACAAGGTTGGGGGATCTTGAAAAGGAAAATTTCTTTCAGACATTTGGATTGGGTAGGACTGTGATGGGGCACACAGAATATCTTGCTTCTCATTCTTCTTGAAAAAAATATATATTCTCTCTTTGTATTGGTGAGAGCTCTGAAGTTCAGCACTCGTGAAGAGCATGACATGCTTTTCTGGAAAAAAAAAATATGTCAGGTGTTTCTCTGGATTTCTGAGGAGAGAGTGGACAAGCAGGTTCTGTCACACTCCCTTTAGAGTCTGAAGTATCTTTCTTTTCATAGAATCATGGAATGGTTTGGGTTGGAAAAGACCTTTAAGTTCATCCAGTCCCACCCCCTGCCACAGCCAGGGACACCTTCCACTAGCCCAGGTTGCTCCAAGCCCCATCCAGCCTGACCTTGGACACTTCCAGGGATGGGGCAGCCACAGCTTCTCTGGGAACTTTATCCACTCATCCACAACTTCATCAGCCTCTATCTTTCAATGTCTTTTTTAGCTCTTACACTGAGATTTGCTTTCTTCTAGATTAATATTCAGTCATACAGTCTGCTCAGTCTGAATTCAGAGCTCATTGATGGATACCTGCTCCCTCTGTTCTTCTTTCCCAAATGTTGGATACTTCAATCTTCTCCCACATTGCATTTTTCATAGATGACTGCTGTAGAAATTATCTGGTTAAGACATTTACTGACAGAAATTTGATATATCCCTTACACTTCTGCACTAATCACTCTACCCTAAATATGCAGCACCAAGTTTTTTAATGAGCCAGCAGCCTTAGCTCAGTTACATGGTGCTGGCTTGATGACACAAGACTGTCTTGCCTTAGGGAAGCCTAATCTTAAATGCAATTTTTTGCTAGCCAGATCTTCTCTCCTTTCTGTGACACTGGGCTCCCTCTTTTTGGTTCCCAGGCTTGCAGGCTCTGCAGGAAACATACCTCTCTCTAGCAACAAGATAATTTCTCTTTTTCCACATAAGTTGGTAAAAATGACATTTTATAGGGCTCAAAGACAGAAAAAAACCCCTAAAATTTCAAAACCAACTTTATGGAAATATTTGCTTACGGCAAAAATATGTTCAGATAAAGAAAAATTACTTCACTACAGCCTTTAAAATGGCTGGAAATCCTCCCCAAGGCTTTAAATAGACTGGCCATCAGATGCAGACTTGGTGCTTCTGAGTATATGTTGGACACTGGAATTTGTGCGTGTTTGTGTACAAGGGAATGTTCATTATCCCACTTACCTGTCTCCATTTAGTTTATTTTCAAAGAGTTTAAAGAAAGGTATTACATTATTTATTTATATCAAAGTTCTGAATGTTTCTTACAAGACATTGAGTGTCAGGACAAAACAACAGTGAACAATAAAAGGCAGTTTGCTGTGAAATTACATTTATGTTAAACCATATATACTGACTTCAAAGGCAATGTCTGTCCTTTTGAAGGTATTTACTGTCCTATCACTTCAAATTTACAGACGTGCAATGTCTGTAATAACAATATCAAAAACAAATCCTTAGCTCAGTACATTAAAAATGAATGATTACTGGATTCTTTTTTAAGAAAAAAGTGCTTTCAAAATAAAATGTTAATTATCTGTGATCTTGTAAAAACGAAACAAAAAAACCCTGGATGCAGTAGTTGCAGCAGCTCTGTGATTTTAGTGGTCTGCAATAATACAGCTAGAGATGTAAAAAAGCAGCATGGAATTTCTAATAGAAATTTAAATATTTGTTTAGTACCAGAAGAAAAAATTGATATTCCTTGGCTTTAAAAAGTTCTGTCCATTGGTAATTCACTGGATTTAATTCTGAACATGGAACACTGAACCTCTATTTCTGAGAATTAGAAGAGAAGCCTGTGTCAGCCCTTAGCTGTTCACAATGTTGCTGAACCACTGTGCTGTACCCCAGGGTGCACTTGGGCTGCCTTATTTACTTAAGAAAGACACACACACATCAAGGTGGCTTCAGAAACTAAGCAGGGCTTTAAAATTGCTAGAGGAGAAAATTGCCTAGAAGGGGGAGAGTGTAGGACAATATGGAAAAAAAGTCTATCCCTGACTTTCTGCTACTAGAGTTTGTACAAGTAATAAAAAAGTGTTATTCAAAACATGCACATCCATGTTGTGTTGAAGAGGTTTTTATTACTAATGAGATCAATAGTGCTCTGATGATCTTTTTTACCCTGTTTTCCATCATAGCTAATGCTTGGAGTTTGTATAGAAGCACCTAAGCTAAAAAACCCCAACACTGTGGTCCAAGAGGGCGTCACACAGCAGTCCAGAGGCACAAAACTCCTGTGACACCTCCTTCATCTGGGCTGTTACCCCTGGTTGGTACAGAAAGGATGGAACCTCTTCCAAAATCTGGGAAGATCCAAATATTTTGTCACACCTGTTCATTTGCATAGTTGCATCTGCAAGGTCTTTCACCTGTTTTTTCAGGTAAGTTTTTTGGCTTGGTACAGGTGGAGGGATGGTAGAATCGGTCTTCACTCCTTTCCTCGAATATCATGGTGTATGCTTTCCTTAAAACTGTGGTTTTGCAGAATTTACTTATATAAGGAAGCTTTTTTTCTGAAAGTTCACACATTAAACTGGCACATAGTCAGACTGTGGAACTGCTGTGCTTGGCATACGGGGCAATTCCAGTGGTTTTATGCTGTTAATCAGGGTAGGGGTGGGGCTCTGATTGGGTTGTATTGGCTGATGTTGAACTGCTGCTTGTCTTTGTCGCAAGTACTTTTGATAGTTGATGCTTCAGAATTTGTCCTGGTTTGTCTGTGAGAACAGATCCAGGTGCCCTCAACCACAGAGTGAGATGTTAGAAGCCATTTCCCTGTAGAAATTGGGTGAGTGAACAGCTCTGAGGAAGTGACTTGGTAATAGGCTTTGGACTCTGGGGAGTATCTGCATGGATCAGGTTTCTCTCTTGTGGTAAACACAGTGCTATGCCTTGAGTAGAAATCCATATCGAGGCCCCCAGGTGTTGGAATAAGAAAGATAAAACAGGAAAGGTGTTTTCCCTGTAGGTGGTGAGTGGGGACAAAGAATCAGAGAACCATAAAATGACCTGGGTTGGAAGGGACCTTAAAGATCAACTTGTTCCAACCCTCCTGCCATGGGCAGGGACACCTTCCACTATCTCAGATTGCTCCAAGCCCTGTCCAACCTGGCCTTGGACACTTCCAGGAATGGGACAGCCACAGCTTCTCTGGGCAACTTGTGCCAGAGCCTCACCACCCTCACAGGGAAGAATTTCTTCCTGATATCTAGAATAAACCTACTCTCTTTCAGTCCAAAGCCATTCCCCCTTGTCCTGACACTACATGCTCTTGTAAAAAGTCTCTCATTGTCTTTCTCATGGGCTCCCCTCAGGTCCTGGAATGTGGAAGTGCTGTTCACACTCACTTCTCTGCCAGGCTGTCAGTCCTGTCAGGAGGCTCTTTATCCCTGTGCAGGGATTTTTATGTATTTGTCACTAAAACATAAACATGAGCTGTCTATTAAAAAAAAAAACCACAACAGACAAATGCTCTTTTTTATAGATATAAATCCTTTTATTTGGGATATAGTGAGAAAAAAAAGAGATTTAGGAAACGATGGTGTTTAGGATTCCCTGCACAGTTACCTCTGAACTTGCCTCTGAGAGGTTTTGCTATCCTGAAGGGTTTTTTTCTACCTTGACTAGTTTGTTAAGTGCTTTCGTCTTTTATAGTTACTAAAAGAATGTTTACAGCATATATTCTTAATCTTTTTATTTATAAATTGAGATCTTACTGTGTTTGATAGCTGGGAAATTCTGGATTAGACTTTACCATGATTTTGGACAGAGAGCAAACAGCATTTCCTAATGACAGTTAGTAATTATTAACAAAACCTCTCTATGTCCTTGACTTTTTTGACACTGCCAATCAAAATTTGTCTTCCCTTTGGGCACATCTTATGAGCTACTCAGATTCAGAATAATTTATAATGAGTAAATCAAACAATTCTATAACATGTTAATGGCCTTAATTTCCTCCTTCTCCTCAAGGTCCAAAGATTTGATTGCTGTGTTGAGAATATAAAAAAGAACATTATAAATTGAAACCTGTCAGAGATGGTCAGAATGAGAAAAGTGCTGATATAAAAAGAAAATGTTAAAGGTTCATAAAAGTGGAAGACTTCTGGCTCTTGTTCATACCATGCCTAGCAAATATCTTCTTGATTTACATCATAACAAATCCTATTTATTTTCATGAAATGTGCACTATATGGCACTGAATCAAATATACAAAAGATGTAATAGATAATCTGTATCCTAGTATATCTAGAACAATTCCTTTTGTTGTAAAGCTATAAAGGTGTTTGCTTGCATTTTGTATGTGAGGGAAAACTGATGATCCAAAAGAAAATTATGAAAAAAATAATCTGTGTCCTGGCAGTGTGCAGGGTTTAGTTACAGCCCATAATATGAGCAGTATATCAGTGAAAATAAAAGTAGTGTATAAAAGCAATCATATTATGGGGCTTCATCCAATAATTTTGTATTCATTACAGTTTGTAACAGAGGCATTTATGGTGCTCATCACTTACATTTTATTTTTTTGCATCAGCAGAATACCACTTTAATTCCAGCCTGGAAGGCACTCTGCAGGTTACCTTTTCCAACCCCTTCTGCCCCTCACACACGTTCCAGCAGGGCAGACTGGGTCAGGTTGCTCCAGCGAGTTTGAATGTCTTGAGGGATGGCAATTCTTTAGCATCAGTCAATCACATACCAGTGTCTGAGCACACCTTTGGTAGGGAAAACAAAATCCTAATATTTAACCAGAATTTCCTGTGCCCAATATCTCCTGTTGCCCCAGACCTTTGTCTCTGTCTTGTCCACGTCTTTCCAGTGGATGGGTGGCTGTAAACAGAAATAAACCTCCTGCTACAGACAGAATAAACCCAGTTGTCTCAGACTCTCCTCAGATGTGATTGTGTGGCTGTGAGCTCTGTCCCTCTGGATCATTCTGGCAGCTTCTGTCAGACTGGTTTGGGGATGCCCATGTCACCCTCATACTGGGGAGCTGAAAACTGGGTAAAAGACTCCAGACGCAGTCACACAAAACCACTGCAGAGCCCCCAGTCACTGCAGAGGGCAGCTTTGTACTAAACACTTTACAAGCCTGGGACAAAAACTCGTAAACTCTGAATTACTGGTGATACTCAATGGAAAAGACAGAGATGGCAGCACCCAACAGTGATGTGATAACATTTTGTTGGCACAGAATGTACTGTCACTGCCATATCAGCAGCCTAATTGTTGCTGGATATTTTACGCAGTAAGGGAAAAATAAAGAAAGGGAAAATTATTAGAGCTGTCTGTGTGAGTCCTTTAGATACACCCAGAGTAGACTCCACGTGAAAATGTATGAATGCTCTTAATCAGAAATGTAGCCACGGAGTGACTCTGTGACTCAGATATAAACGTGTCAGAAGGGTTTGGTAGAATGAGAAGGTGACTTTGGAAATGAAAGCAAACAAAAAGTAGTTTTGAGAAACAGAAGGGATGACTGTAAACTAAGGCCAAAAGGTTAATGATATAAACAGATCAACAGGCTAGAAAATGATCTTTCCTAAGATATTCTTGGTGGATAAAGCAGAGGATAGCTCAGTGCTCAGTCTGCTGACAGCCTGGACACCTTAATGTGGGAAAAGAAAGATCAAATCTCTGATGACATGAAAGGACAAGATTTTTGTTTATAGGCTATGTGAGAGCACTTGGAAAGAGAAACATGTCAAAGAGGATGGTGGAGTTATGTGACACATGTATGTAATTTAATTCCTTACAGTAATTAAAAACACAAAGAGTAAGCCAAAGAGGTGAATATGCTTGATGTCTTATGGTGACAATGTTCATGGGCTACCTATGATTGTCATGTAATCTACCAGGTTACATGACAATAATACTTGTGCCAAAAACTGGCAGTGTTTCTGTATTTGATGTTCTATTTGGTGATTAACATAGAGCTTTATTTGTGTCTGTATTATATCCCATATGTTTTAAATATAGTTTATGAGGTATTGGATGAAAAAAACCTGATTTTTGTTTCTAGCTCTGCATCAGTTTATTTATTGTGCACTGTGAAAGGTGAGTGATAATTCCTTTAAGATCCATATTTAACTAGGAAGCTCCTTCTCAGTGTCCATCTGACTCTGATTCCATCAACACTTATGGAAGCAGCTGGTTTTCATTTGTCTCCTTGATTTACCCTTGTCAAAATTTGTCCTGATAAGGGTCAGGACATGTATCCCCATTATGAAAATCTTCCTCTTCAGTTCTTTTTACTGTCATTTCAAGTAATCACAGAATAGATGCACAGTCACTGAGCATTTATGGTTTTCACATGTCTTATATGAAAATAATTCTACAACCTGTGTAGTCCCCTGCCTCCCATGATAATGACACACTAATCTGAATAGGATCCTTTTTGTTATGGCATCACAGGAAATAGCCTGGAGTGGATTTGATTCCAAAATGTCTTCTTTCTTTCCTGAGGCCATCTGAAGAAAGATGAATATTTGCATTGTAAGACATGTTTTTAACTGTTTTCCAATTAAAGTAATAAAAGTGTGTTCAAGGTAAATCAAAAAGGAGCTGTTAGATATCTTGAATGGTAAAATCCTCCTTCAGCAAAATGTTTATGTTGCAGAGATTTTATTTTTCAGTTTGCTGTTGTAAAATTAATTTGTTTCCATTTTCAACAAGGTACTTCAACATTCCATTTTGCTGACTTGAAGCCACTCTACATCTTACATCTGTGCTAAGCAATTAAAACATTGATGCTGAATACTTTCTGAAGTCTTCAAAAAGTAAACACGGGATAATAAAACAAAGGCTGCTTCCAGCACAGATGGAATAAGAACTGGTTTAATGACAATTAAAGTTTTTAATATTTTTTCATAGTTCTGTTTTAATAATGTTGAAAATAAATTCATCTGAGCGAGGTACAAGATGAAAAAAAATGAAATTATATTATTCGTATTCATGAGTTGTGGCTGCCCCAACCCTGGAAGTGTCCAAGGCTGGGTTGGACAGGGTTTGGAGCAACCTGGGCTAGTGGAAGGTGTCCCTACCCATGGCAGGGGGTTTGGAACAATATGGTCTTTAAGGTCACTTCCAACACAAACCAGTCTGTGATTCCATGATCCTATATCCTATTTCCTCCTTAAATGTAAAACTTAGATATGACATTTTATGAGCTGATAGACTTGGAGAAAGCATTTTTGGGGGGGGGAGGTTGTCCTACTATTGTTTTATGGACTAGAGAGAATTTTACAAGCTTCCCCTATTTAGAAACAAAGAGCTTTGTGAGCAGCAAAGCTCGTGACACCCGGTGTCTCATAGTTCATTTTTTTTTACCTGATAACACCCTTGGTAACCATGGTTTGCTGTGCTCTGCTTTCGTATGATGGCACTTCTACGTCTCGTAATGAGAATATTGCATTGTAGGGCAGCTATTGCAGGGCGGGAGTTGCTTTAGTGGAAATCTCTGCTGAGTCTCACATGAAGTTATTATATTGCCATTACAGTGTCAAAGCAAGCTCTGAGCTGGTCCGTGGGGACCACATTATTATGTCATGACAGGAGATTACGCCTTTGCACTAAATGGTTTCAGAATAAGTCTACAGAGACCTAATTATATTGCCATTGCTGTTTGAGAGAGTTGTTTAACAGTAAAGCACTTTTTGTGGAAGCTCACTTAGGATGACAGAATAAAATGAAATTATGACTGTGTATTTTCTGCTAAACCCAACCCCCTAACAAAGAAAAAAATTATTGTTGTGTCAAATTAAACCATAAATAAATAGTAGATGCTGAATTCACAGTCAACCTAACTTCACTCTGACTTGCTGTGACTGAAATACACAATAAATAACAGTTGTCTTTACATTCCCACAGCAAATATGTTTTTAATTGTGAAAACAGTTATTACTTTATACAATCATACAAGAACTCTTAGCAGGCAATTCTGTGCCCCTGTAATAATGGTATGGTGGCTTTCTAAAGGACCAGCTACTGTTCCAGGCTCTGTAACATCAGAACTTTGGACTGAAGTGTTAGGTGGTCAGTAGTAGTTTAATGAGTTTGTGCAAGGCTCTAAATGTATTATCAAAATAATTTCAATGTATGGTTTTGTAATCTGGATATAGAACAAATGTATTGCTATGAAAATTAGATTAGTACTAACAACAATCTACACAACACATTTCCCAAGACAGAGGGCAAAACAAAGGTGAGATCAATTCTTGCAAATGTTTGTTTAGAGTGTATCTCTGCCTATGAATATGTTATTCATTACATGTTCTATAGATGCAGTGCCTCCTTTAAATTGGTATAGAAAATCGATGCTCTGAGTAGGAGAAAAGACACTCACCCCTATAAATCAAAAGTACAGACTTTGGTGCTATAAATTTAATTCAGAAACAATGAAAACAACACAAATATCTCTTTACCATTTTTTACTTAATAAAGAAAAATTGTAAAAGTTTTATAGAATAACATGAGCTCATACTCAACCAAAATTCAGATTTCCCTGCAAGAAAAAATAAAATCTAGAATTAAATTTATTAAATATTCATATGCAGGCATTTGCCTGTACATAAATGTTTCAGTTAACATAGAAATACATCTAAACAAATTTCAGTTTATAAAAATCTGCTTTTTATGTATATAATTCACTTCTATGTGTAGAAGTCTTCTGTCTCTTAAGTCTTCATCAGCTAAATGGAGGAAGCTGCAGTGAGGCACAATTAGTTCTACAAATTGAGGAGTTGGAGAAAATTGGGTAGAGTTAATAAAGCTGGGGTTTAGAGAACAGTAAAGGGAATATAATACTCATCAAGTAATCAATCAGCCTTAGCACATACAGGGATAATTCTGCCTGTCTAATATATCTATTTTGGTATATCTAATGTATCTATCACTGCACTATCTACATAGCATGTCTGACTGAGCAAGCCTCATTAAACATACAAAAATTCAAAATAAGGCAATAATTGTTTTCTGTGATAGAGAATCACAGAATATTGGGGTTGGAAGGGACCTCTGGAGATCATTCAGTTCAACCCCCTGCCAAGGCAGGGTCACCTGGAGCAGGTGACACAGGAACATGTCCCCCAGGAATGTCTCCAGAGAGGGAGACTCCACACCCTCCCTGGGCAGATGTTCCAGTGCTCTACCACCCTTATGGAAAGTTCTTCCTCATATTGAGGTGGAACTTGTTAAGTTTTAGTTTATTTATATATGAGGCCATTGCTCCTCGTGCTGTCTCTGGGCACCACTGAGAGTCTGGCACCATCCTCTGACTCCCCTTGGAGATATTTGTATGGATTGATGGGATGCCCTCTCATCACAAAATACAGTAATAAATACATAGATACAGAAATTCATTAACAAATACATAAACTAAGGAAGATCTTTGTAGTTATTTTATTTTAAATGCATGTACTTTCATCACTTGGTCAGGTATTGAAATCATTTATTTATTTGCTCGTGGTAGTCTGAAAAATGAAAATAATGGGATAATCTCTGACCTGTAAAAGTAATTGCTGAGGTGTAGCCAAGTGTGGAATTTTCAGCTCTAGAGCTCTGCTCAATGTAGATTGAGACTAACCCAGGTAATGATTTCACAGTGAGCTCCTGGTTGTGCTGCTTTTGACTCAAGGATGACAAGGATCAACCTTACGGACATTAAGTTTGAGAAGGAGAAAGGCTGTGATAGAGGGAAGGGCCTGGTGGTGATATTTGTTTAAAGGAAAAGAAAGGCTCTGTGTGCCAGGGTGGAATAGTATGGAAGGAAGGGTTGGGAAGGGGGATAATCTCACCTCTAGTGTTTGAAATTAGCTTAGTTATTGGGTAACAGCACAATCATTAGCATGTAATGACACATAAGATACCACGTAATGGTAATGTAAAGACCAAGCTCTTCTCAAAGGAATGTGGATGGAATATTATCATTTTAATTAAAAAAAAAAAAAAAGAATTAGGCTTGGCTAAAAAAATTGGAAACTTCCCTTTAGGGACAAATTTGGGAATGATAAGGACAGACTTTGGGAAAAGAGTCCTTCCTTTAGCCTGTTTGCAGCAACGTGTTCAGAATTTCAGTGAATGAAGATAGCCTCTATTCTCATTTACAATAGTGTCCTAAACAGAGAAAAAGCCCTAAAACCCTAAGAATCACTTGACACCATTATTGTGGTACAGTGCTATCAAGACATCTGGGTTATTAAAAACATTTACATGCACAAATATTCATTTTTATAATAATTTTTCCTCTTCCCCAGCCAATTACCTATAAGTTGTGTAAATACATCCTCATGATGCTTATGTTGTCATTTCAAGCAAACACTCTGACCTAGGGAAGGTGTGACAAACATTAATCTGTACTATATTATGGCAATAGAATATTGTCATTAAAGTTTTTAAGAAATAGACCTGACAAAAAATTTAGATCATTCAGTTAGAGGAAAATCTGGAAGTTGTAAAGGACAGATGCTGAAAAATAAAATTTCTTTGGCAGTAAATTTGGCTTATGAAACAACCTTCACAAAGCTTTCAGGGTATTGTATCTGTTCAGTAAATAGAATTATCCACTTGAACTGAACCATTGAATGAAGTAATTCTGTACACATTTTTCCTGGAATATGTTGGCTATGAAATACAAGGAATTAATTTGGTTTCTTCCTAGTTGTTTCAGTCATCAGAACTCGTTATTATTTTTAGATTCAAGAAGTTTACCTGTGCTTTGCAAAGTGTGCTCTTACTGCACATTGTACCAACATTTTTCACTGACAGTACAAGTTCTTTGGGTTCTGGGAAGAGATTGTTACCCACCAAATCTGCAATTTGGTGGGTAATTGTTCTTTACTAGAACAATTGCAATTGTTCTTTACTAGAGAGACTTCTAATAATGGCTTCTCCAATGCTCATTAAGATATGAGTCTTTGAAATGAAAGAATTCCAGCCAGGAATCTAAATTTTACCTTATTTAGTGAAATATTTCTTACATTTGATTTCTTTTTTCCTTTTCAAATTTTCTTTTACATCTAATCAAATAAATTAAACTCAGATTTTCAAGACAAAAGCTTTTATAGTGATCCTACAGAAAGATCCTTCTGAAATAAATCTTTGTGAAGCATTCAAAATTGTAGGGAAAATGTAATATTTGTAGAAGTCACTGTGCATATAATTCACAGGAAAACTGTGATAAAAAGACAACAAAGCTGATGACTGAGAAGTGAGGAAATGCTGGAATTGAGTTTACCTGTGCAAATCAGTTCAACCCAGAGTTTATTTCAATGCTTTATACTATACACACTGCATTTAATACTATAAACAGTGATTAATAAAGCAGTTATCCAATAGTTGATTCTTAGGCTCAAAGTTTAGCCTGATTTCTACTATTTCCTAACTTCCAAGATCCCCATTTTGCAACCTCGTAGATAATACTACATGTTAGATGTGAATGTACTCTGAACAGTCACTTGTATTATTGGGAAACCTTAATTACATAAACAAGTTTGACCACTAAATGATAATCACTGCATGGGATAATGCAGGATTGGTACATTCTAGATAAACAGGAGAGCTTTTAGAAATTTGAGCTATAAAATACAACTTTCTTACTGCTTTTAACATATGAGAAGAGAAACTCTGATACAATTGCATAGCATAACTAGATTTTTGCCCTAGTGTAGCATCTATTCACTTTTTAAAGTGCAGAAAATGCTCCAAACTGCTTAAAAAACTTTCTCTGGGGTCAATGAAAGACATCCTGCATTCATGCTAATCTACCTTTCCAAAATCAGTCTTACAAGAGCTGCATTTCTGAGGAGATCTCTGTCCAACCTCGGCAGAGACTGAAATACCAGTTTGGCATCCAGAATGTGGGGGAAGTCAGACACAAAATCTCTTGAAAGACAAAGAGAGCTCCCCCCCTCCTCCTTTTTATGGATTTTTCTGTATTGCAGTAGTTTTTATTATCTGTTATTTTAGATTGTTTCCTACTTGAATAAAAACTGTTGAGAATACAGGGGTCGTACAGACAGACAATCAGTTATTCGGCAAGGAAATTTTCACTATATTACCCTTAAAATTTTATATATTTTAAGCGTCAACTTTAATACAAAACTCTAACTTTACCCATAGAAGTCTAATTTCTGCCTGATAAACTCAAATTAGTTTCAGATAATTGCTTTTTCAGTCTTCTCACATACATCTACTGTCAATTTTTTACAGCTCACTGAGCCATTCCAAATTATGTCTGGTTTATCTCACAAAATAAAAATGAGTGATTAAAGATGTTAAGTCTTTCTGTATCTAAACCTTTGTTTTTACTTTCTGTATGACAAATATTTTTCATTTGGCTTTTTTTCCCCCATATTTACTGTCTTCAAAAGTCATGCTGAAGAAAAAGGGCTCATGGTTTACTGCACTGCATAGTGTGTTTTCTTTATATAAAATCATAAAATTGTTTGGGTTGAAAGCAAATTTAAAGACCATCTAATTCCAAACCCCTGCCACGGACGTAGAAACTTGAATTTTCTCTTATATTTATTTTAAACATTTTAGATATTTTCCACTAGACTTCGACCTTGTAGGAATTTAATAGGAGCATAAAAGAAACCAGTTGTTTTGTTTTGAGAGATTTGTGTAAGCTTAGAATAAACACCAATGACATTCAAAACATTATTGTCAAGTAGGTGTAGGAAGAAATGTTACTTTATATTAAAAAAAACAAACCACTTTTGTACAACTTTGGTTTTTTTTCCCCTTTGGAAAATCCTGTATAATTCCTTCAGTAGAAACATAAATGTTGGGTTTTGCTTTTTGCCTCAGTAAAATATAATAAGCTAATTGTTGCCAATAATTTGATCTTCATTATCTAACAATTATATTAATTGGGTGATTAAATGCTTAGTGAAGACATCCTATTTGTCTTCTGCAGACAGCAGGTGTAGATTGTGAGAGGAGTTGTTATATAAGTGACTGCAGAGGGTGCAGGTTCCCTTCTCCATCCCAAAATGTACATGGGGCTCCACGGGGATACTGTTGCCCTTTTAGAATGGAATAAATAATATGAATTTAATGTTATTTTAACTAATGCTCTTATGCTTCTTCATGTACATAATGGGCTTCCACACTGGGAAAAGTGAGTATGAGGGAAGAAAAAAGATATTTCTGTCAGAATTTTCGTGGCACAGAACTGTTAGAGAATGCACAGTTTGTTTAGCTTTTCTAATTCAGCTTCCATTTCTAGCAGATGGTAAATTTTATTCTTTAGAATTGCACAAGTAGCTGATTAGAAATTTGTGGTATTAGAAATACGGAACCTTAATCATAAAGTCTTTTGCAGCAGAAAGTTTTTGCACAATGTATTTATTGTGATATTATTGTTTGTCTTTACAAGGTGTAGGTAATGTTCCCACAAAATTTAAATGCAATTTATATGGATAATTATTTCCTCCTAAAGAATACTAAAAGGCTCGGTATGTAGTGCAAGTTGGAAACTCACTCTCTTGCTGACAATAGTTGTCTATAATTTAAGACAAATAGAAACTTCTACTGTACAAATTATAGAATATTGCTCTTTAGAGTTTTCCTGAATAATGACAAATTATCCATTTTATAGAAAGATTAATTTGCCTGAATAAGTTTTAAGATGCTTGGAGTAATTTTCAAACAAAATCTGAAATCGAGGTGTTCATCCAGTCGTGTTCAGCTGTGAGGGGGAAAAATACAGATTAATATAAATCATAACATAATAAATGTGAACACCTTCTGCAAGTCTTCAGAAATGGTTAAATAGAAAATAAAGTGTTATTCTTTCTGTAAGTACTGTAATTATTAAATCAGTAGATTCCTGATGCAGAAATCTTCAATATGAAAAAAAATTGATTTGATATTATATTAAATCCCCACATAATAAGATAAATATGAGTGCAAAAGTCATACCAGCATCAGTTATATTCTTAATTAAAATAAATCAACTTCATAAATGAAGATTTTATGGCCAGTTTGCAACTGGAAATCTATAAAATGTCTACAGGAGGCTTTCAAAACATCAGAGTTTACATTTATGGGCAGCAGGACTCCTCACATAACATGGGGGTGTTTGTGTGCCCAAAGATCCAGAATTCATCAGGTGAGTCCTTTCCTTTTCCAGAGGTCAGTATGGCTGCAAGACTCTTCAGTTTTTTCCCTGTCCCAAAAACAGGAGAATCAGAATTCTGGATTTGCCAGGTTTTGGAGATAAGGTATTTGTGTTAGATCCAAGACCAAGATTTAGACAGATTGGAGTCTAATCTTTATTAAATAAAATTAAATTCTCTGTAGATACAATTAAGTGTATTTGGTCAAAACATAATCTCTTGCCAACTATAATGTTTGGTTTTATTTAACATAAATCTGCATGTGCATAGACTTCACCTTGGTAAATTGTGACTGTAAAAGAAGGAAATATAGAAATGGTAAATACTGGCTTTTAAGGCTTTTGACCTCCCTTGTATAAAAGCATTAGTAAGATTTAAGAAAAGACACAAGACAAACGAGAATTACTCTTGATTAGAACAACCAAAAGCTTTGTAACAGTAAAGAGTTCGAGAAAACAGAGGAAAATCCAATTTTCACTTTTTAATTCCAATATTATTTTTTTTAATCAGCTTCTAAGCTGAAAACACAAAAGCATCTGCTTGGCCAAAAACACCTGTTGCCAGGTAAAACTTTTACACCTGTTTAGATTATCCTATGATTGAAAAACTTATAAGTAAATAACTATATTCAATGCACTCTATTTATTGTGATAGGATATTTATAAGCAGTTTTTGTTTAGCTTATAATGCTATTTTTAAAGTGCCCATATGCTAAGAATAATTTTCTACAACTCTTCCAAGCCAGTATTTTTGTATTTCAAATTAATTAATTGGTTCTCATTTTGCCCCATACCATTGTTGTGTTCATTGATGGAATACAGACATGTGCCTTTCAAAAACAATTACTGAAAATATGATTTAGAAAACATGTTCCCTATGCTTTAATTCTAACAAACTTAATCTCTCAGATGTTCATTGAAAGCAAAGACATATGGCTATGGGTGATTAATTTCAGATTGCAAATTAGTTGGAGTATTTGGTTTTTTTCGGGGTCTTCTTGTGATTAGTTCTGGGTAATCAATACCTACTGGTAATTAATTATTCTAGATAATAGAACTGACAATTTTCACTTCCCAAATTTAGTTTGCTGGTCGTTTCTGCCAGAGGTTTTTTTATTATTATTTTTTCAATGAAATTTAAAGTAAGTTTTTAATCAGAAAACTTGGCTTTTTGCTTGCTTTGAATCAATGTCCGCACAAAATAATGGACCAAGGTTTTAATTACAGTTTGACTTATATGTGAATGTGGCCAATTTAAGGCCTGTAATTTGCAGTGTAATTTTGAGCAGCTTTAGCAGAGAGATTGCTGTGGCAGACATTGCAGGCAACTCTGGGATCTGAAAAATCCTCTTAGTTTTCTCCATTTGTGTTCCTATGGAAGAAACAAAAATCTACCATGGCTTTGTGTTTCTTTTTTCCTAACAGATAAACATCTGAACTTTTCCAGGAGTCAATATTCAGATTGTTTACCTCGCACATGGTTCCCTTTCCCACTTACAGATTCCTCCCTCCCCTATTTTTCCCTCACCTTTTAATTCACCCATGGTCACTAAGTCATTACTTCCATGAATGTAAGATGAGCTTTCACAAGGAAGGAACTCTGTCATTCCCAGGTCGTTTTTTTAGGATCAAACTTTCCACCATGAATTGGAGTATTTTTCCTCTTTTTTCTCTCCTTTCTAACAAAAAAGACCAAGGAGGGTCTCACTGACCCTCCCACATGTCATTTCTAGGTATGTACCTGCCTAATAGACAGGATTATAAGGTTTGAGTTTCTAGGAGACAAAAAAATAGTAAAAAGGAAATTTGGAGTTAAAAATTTTTTTGAAACAGAATCACAGAATGGTTTGGGCTCATCTGTCCACCCCCTGCCATGGGCAGGGACATCTTCCACTAGCCTAGGTTGCTCCAAGCCCTGTCCAGCCTGGCCTTGGACTTCAGGTGACTTTATTCCTGAGTTTCACTGTTGAGAAAGTGTATAATAATCACCACTGATGTCACCACTAAAGATCATAAGTCACCACTGAATTGTGTGATTGTTTTTCTGCCTATGCTTTTGAAGATGATGCCTATAATCAGACAGCACAAGGAAAGAGTGTGGTTAAAAAAAAAAAAAGTTGTTATGGAGCTGATGTTGAAGCAAGTTCAAATATAAAAAGTAGATTTAAAATAGCACTTTACTGTAATGAGTAGAAATCATGACAGGAGAATAAAGCATAAGAAAATATCCTTGGGGCATAAGTTAGATGATTAGAAATATCATTAAAGCTAAAGCAGATGTTCGAATCCTTTGTGAGACACCCAATTCACCCACATGCACACATAAATGAGGGCTCAGCTTACTAATGCTGCAGTTTGAACATTAAATATAACATGCTCTGCATTTAAAGAACATACAGACTAAATCTGAGCTGCCTGAGAGAGAAGGGAGCCTGCAGTAATGATTCACTGTGGATTTCAAATCTCCTGCAAACGGGCCCATGTCCAACAGGAGCAAATGTTCATTACAGGAAATTTCACATCAGATATCAATTTTATCCCACAAAACATAAAATAAAGAGTATTTTAAAAGGACTGTAGGGAAAACAAAACATATTAACAAAGATCAGCAGCAGGGTGGGAGGTACCCTCCTGATAACCTGTCAGGACTGAATACAGCAGGAGTGGGGCACCTGCATTCCCCAGGGCAGGTCCCAGATGAGGTTAAGGTGAGGTTGGGAGAGCCTGGGATGCAGGAGAACATCTTCCTTCTGCTGGAGGAAACAGGACTGAATGCATACTCCCACAAAGGAAAAAGAAACAAGCTGAAAATTCAATTTATATCTTATGCATGTAGATATTTACACACATCCCTTTCCTTTCCTAGTTCAAACAGTCCAGTTCCATCCTTTTGGTAGAACACGCAGGTGTGTGAAGCTCTTCTTGAATCCTAATCATTAGTATCCCAAATAGCACTGCCTGCTCCCAATAATGCTCTCCACTCACATGAGATGTCTGCACAGAGCCCAGTCCAATATACAGCCAGCTCTTGTCTGATTATCAACTACTTCCTTATTGATTTTTAATGATTTCATTAATTTAAGATGGAACTCATAAAACCGTTTCTGAATGGGGTAGTTTTGTGCCTTTTTCTCTGGGTGATTACCCTGAAAATAAAGGCAGTAAAAACATGGAAAAGTTTAGGTACTTGTGCTGATACATAATTCTAATGAGCTTTGACCACAGTTCTGTGACCTATTTTTAGAAGGTCAGCAGAATAATGATCCCTTTCCTCTGATGGTTTAACCCTTTTGTAACATGTCTTTTGGAAAGATGACAAGAAAATAGATGTATTCTTGCGTGTAAATTCCCAGATTCAAATGTGGAGCCTTATGTTGTCACAGATAGACACTTAGATTTCCTTTTTTGTAATAATAAATACTTGCTTTGTAGTATTACAGGCTACCTTGCTCTAGTCTTTCTTACCCTATTCTGAAGTAAGGAACATTAATAATTACTCATTGGAGTCTTGCATAGAGGCAAAAGATGGTTCTGCCTGTGCTCTCAGCCACCAGCAGCTGCAGAATGCATTTCATGTTCCACTTTTGCTCTATAACTGGTTCTACTCTGCTTTCAAGGGTTCATTCCTTTAGAAATCAGTGATTGATCTTCTGCGATCTGTGTTTGTTCAGTTGGAGTTTCTGGTATTAATGTGCTTGTATCCTCAAGCCTCTGCTCTCCTCATTTTGTGCTGGACCCTTTGGAAACTTCAGCTGCAGCTCCTGATTTCCTTCAATAGCCTTTGAGATCTGGCTTGCCAGTAGCATGAAGTCTTATTAAAACAACCTAGTCATACATAGATCCTTATCCCAGGGTCATTAAATAGTTATATAAGCAAAGTAATAGTCCATTGAAGTATACATTTATATGTATGACCATAAAATGTGTGGTGACTGTTTTTAATATCTCTTAGTTGCAGCACTATCATTAGTATGTTATTGAAAGTGCCTGACAAAAGCATGGCAAAATATTGTTTACTGCTGGAAACAGCCCACCCAGTAGGTCAAGTTTCTGGCTTCAGTGTAATTCCTCATTACTGTCACATTAGGGCTGTTTTGCACACTCTGTCCAGTACCAGGATATGTGTTGATGACATTCTTTGCTAGTTCAAAGATGTGATTGCATAAGTTATGGAGATTTCCCATGCTCTTTTTACATTCTACATTTAGGTCCAGGTTTATGCTGATGTTGTAAGAAGAGAGAGTGAACAGCAGTTTCCCAGAAGCATCATGATGGAAAAATCAAGAGGTACAAGTTGTTTTCTATTTCATTTTTTACATGACCTTCACACACACATAAAACACGTGGCTTTGGGCTGGTTCCTAACTGCTCACAAAAATGCAATCCATAGCCTTCCCTCTTCTGTGGCTAGAGAACTAAAATTCCCTGAATTATCATTTTTTCGGTTGTTAAAAACTGACTTAAAAGAAATTACATGAACAAAAGTAATCTTAGTGTTTCTACAGGATGTATTAACAGCTCTTCAGTGCTAGTGCCACTTCCAGGCATTCATGTAATAACTGTAAGAAAATAAAAATAAACAATGCTAATAAACTTTGCTATCAGGAATGCCGTCACTCTGATACATTTAGGCCAGAATCCTGAAGGCTATAATAATTATATTTAAATGTTCCCAGAGTATTTATATGTGTTCCTTTTAAAAGGAACAGATTTTTGCCCTTAAGGCCCACTCGAGTCGCAATGAATTTAATTAGTGACACACATAGCTTCGCTCAACTTACTCCACATGCACTCTTAGGAATGTTTAAGCAGCTAACAGCTCTCCATAATCAAGGAGATGAAGGTGTATGAGAAGTGATAGGGATTTAATAGAACAATTCTCTTAACTCAGACAGGGGGCTCTGGTTCCTGGGGACTCTGGTTCCGGGGCAGACGTGATTAAAGCACAGTCTGGAGCTTTAAAGAACCCACAGGTTGGGCCAGCTTGGGGTGAAGGACACTGAGCTGTTCTAATTGACTTGGGCAGGCATGACAGATCTGGGCTTTTTAGTCAAGATTCCTGATTGAATCAAGTTTTTCTCAGGGACTTGGATCTCTAAAGCATTTTTTTCAAGGCCTTCTGCTGTTTTCTCTTCACTTTTACAAGTCCTTCATGAGATACAGGACTCTATTTTTTTCAGAAGAGCTGGAATTCTCACATTCCTGTGTTTGCGGGTGTGTGTGACTCTAAGCCATTTGTTTGGGTCCCCTCTTGTCCTGTTTTATCTTATTCAACATTCAGATTTAAAAGCGTATATGAGTGATAAATTAGACCCTGGGTGAGAAAGGGCAACTGTGCTCCCCCAAACATGACAGGATGATTCTGGATGTTTTTACACAGTCTTGCTCCTTACTTTTCTGACCTCTTCAGCTCATCGTGGAGCTTTGCTATCACTTTCTGTAAAGGTATTTGATAAACTCTCATACAAAATTTATGACTGTAAACAGAGTCTTCAGCACCAGAGAGAAGACCTTCCTACCTTCCTCTTTGTTTTTCTGGGCTCTGGTTTTCACATCCCAAAGCAACCCACCTAGGGAGCACTCATTGCTGGGGCACCACAAAAAGCAACTCCTGCTTTGTCTGTTACACACTTTCAAACAGTTAAAGGTGTTATTTTTTTCTGCACTTGCTGACTGAACAGCCAACTCCTAAACAAAACAAGTAAACATATACATATTCAGTCAAACCCCTTGTTATTCTCTGGATGAAGAACAGTTCCTGGACCTCAGTTACAAAGTTTTGACATCACATGTTCAAATCAGAAAAGAAAGTCTCTTTTCCTTAACAGAGATGAGAAAAACACTGGAGAGATGAGCACAAAACTATGTAGAAGTAGAGTTTTTCTGGCAGTTTTAAGTTAAATTATTCTAGAAGCATTTCAGGACATCACTTGATGTAACAATGCAATAAAATCATCATTTACACAGGCAGAAAAATTTGCTTTGTACTAACTCCTGTGTAGTAATATTAAAAGCCCATAAATCTCATTATAATATACAGAAATAGGGCAGCTGTAATCTCAGTAGATTTGTTATGTCTTGAATACTGATCAAAAATTGAACCTGTCATGGACTTTGGAGTCTTTGATTTTATTTGTTTAATTTGTTACATTTCAAAGAGACATCATAATTTCTTTAAATTTATATAGATTTGCTTCATATAGTTATATTAAACTGTAAGAGAATTTAGAGACATTGCTCCGATGTCTCTCTAGGATTGCTTTTTTCACTGGGATATTACATTATCATCAACAAGTCAATTGAAATAAATCCGAGGTCAGTGTTTTGATTACATTCTGTAAATTCACAATTTACATTTCTGTTGCAATCTTTTCTCTTGCTGTCTGGGTATTTTTTCATACAGATGGTTATACAGGTAGCACCTGTTCTAATTATGCTTTGGTGTGAGAGACATTTTGAGAGAAGAGGACCCTCTTTTAATCTGGGTAGGTGACAAATCAGGTTCATGTTTGCAAGACATATTTTAAGTTGGATTAGTTTTCAGAGAGAGAGGGGTAAAAGAAGAAGCAGTGCTTTGAAGTGTTTGGTTCTGGCCCTTGTTCTTGAACAGATACCTGTCTTACTGTCACTGAGCTGATTAAAGCAGAGCTCAGCATAGTCACTCCTGTCTCCGTGGACCGTGTCAAACAGACCTCTCTAAAATGTGTTCACCTGACTGTCAATGGGATTAACATCCTCCAAATCTCAGCTTCATTGGCTTGAAACTTGAAGCTCAGGTTTTCTGAGTATCTCTGCTTTGATACCCATATCATGGTATTAGCAAGCTGTGACACCTGAGCCTGGGAATGCACAGGACTGCCAAATGTGCTCTCTGGGAGCACCAACCTGGGCACTGAACAAAGCAGGGGCCTCCAAGAATTTCATTTTGAGGTCAAAGTTAAAAGGCAGCTTGCATTAATCAAATTCTTGGGGTTTTGATCTCACGTGGGTTAAGTCTGGAGAAAAGAACTCTTGGAGGGACCTTATGGCTATGATTGCCTGGAAGGAGTTGGGGTGAGGCTCAGGTCAGGTTCTGCTCCCAGGGAACAAGGGGCGGGACAAGGGGAAACGGCCTCAAGCTGTGCCAGGGGAGGTTCAGGTTGGATATTGGGAACATTTTCTTGACTGAAAGAGTGGTGAAGCATTGGAACAGGCTGCCCAGGGCAGTGTGGAGTCACCATCCTTGGAAGTGTTAAAAAAACCAATCAGATGTGGCACTTTGTGATATGGTTTAGTGCACATGGGGACATTCGGTTAAAGGTTGGACTTGATGATCTTAGAGGTCTTTTCCAGCCTTAATGATTCTGTGATTCTGCTTTGGTTTTGGATCAGAATTAAAACAGGGATCATGGATTTTGAATTCATCCATTCAGCTGTACATACTCCAAACTGAGATCGAAGTCTCTGTGCTGATACCTGAGGAGTCTTGATTCTGGTTTTACTTTGTGCTGTAAATGTGCTAGTTTTGACCTACATATACACTCCTACCACTTCTCTCTCATTTTCTCTATAATTCCTGTAAAATAATCTCAGGAGGATATAAGAGCAGGACATTTAAAAGAGTTTATGTACAATTATTACCTTTCTAATTAAAATAATGTACACATGTATAGTTATTAACGTGATAAAGAAAAATCCAAAAATACCCTTTTAATCACTAGAGTGTGACTCAGTAGACCTTTTCTGCATTATAATAATTAAATGAGATCTATAAAGGTCAGAAATTAATCACAGTCCTTTTGGAAAAAGAGGCATTTTAGTTTTGGTAAAGAGGCAAATAATCTAAGAGAGGAATTTTGTTCCTAATGTACATCAGTATGAATTGATTAAAAGAAAATAAGTATAAGAAATCAGTATTATTTGCAGTTATATATTCTTTATTGTGCTCTGCAAGTACTTATTACTTAAATGGGCCTGTGGATTAGGTATTTAAAGGAGGAAAAGTAAAATATGAAGCAACACAAAGGTGAAAAAAAGTGATTTGTCCTGATAGCCGTTGCTTTTGAAGTCTTTATGAATTAATGACATCACAGTTAATCCCTGAGATGGTTTGGACAATTGGTTTGTGATCTTAGGATATACCACATTTACAGGAAAAATAGTTCAATGGACATTTAACACATCTTACAAAACTTATTTCTTTAGTAATACAAATATTGTTGCAACTCCTATTAAAAATAATTCTTGATTTGAGATATTTACTTTGGGTTAATTCCCTTCCTGGTAATTGTTCCATATATCCTATATGAGTTTCAATGCCACGCTTCTCAATTTAGGGAATTTCTATTGGCAAAGTCACTTAAAAGCATTCAGAACCCTTGGATTTTAAGAAAAGTCCATCTAAATGCTATATTTGATACCTTAGGACACACTGTTAGAAACAGTGAAATCTTTTCTGTTGAAAACTTAAGGTTAACAGGGAGACCTGCAAGAATAATGCAGGTTAAAAAAGCACTAAAGCTGATTAGGTGCTGAATGTGATCCTGAAATAAGTACTGTGCAAACATGATTAATTGCAAAGCTGTTGGTATGGGAACTTCAAATGGATGACTTGGGATTCCCATGAATAAATTAACTTTAAAATATGTGAATACATATGATAATAATAAAAATTTACTATCCTCCTCCACAGTTTCTCAGTTGTAGAAGTTTGAACCTGTAAGACTATTTCCTGAATCTTATGTTTTAATTGAAAATAGTATAAAAAATTACAAGTACAGCTCAGTGTAGACATGCAATAATATCAAATTTCTGCTTTCTGTTAAAACTTTCTATCAAGTGCAAATATTTTTTTAAGAAAATTTATTTGAATACATAGACTGCTATTGAAGTATAAATTATCTGTCCATGAGATTAATGAAAGCCAGAACAATTTGTCTTTTGGTATAAATATTTCTTGTGAGAAATAAAAAGATATTACAGGGAAGGTAAAAAGTCACTTGAATATTTTGCAGGTAAACATGAAATCATTTCAAGACAGTGCTTTAGTCTTAAAACTGATATACATTAAAAGAAAAGCTATTATATCGTTCAATAAGACCCAGATTAAGACAAAAAAGGTTTTATTTTATGTTCAGCAAAATGGTGTTGCTGCATCAATCCTAAAAGTGTTTTTTCCTGCTCTTGTTCAGATGTTTGCTTAAATGGATATCATTTAAATCTTCTCTGTATATATAATTTAGAGCCTACAGCTTAAATGCTCTCTAAAAAACACATGAAAGAATTACATGTTCACATTTCACATATTGGATCTTTCAGCAGAATTGTCATCATTTACATAAATACAGCTCTGTCCTCTCCTAGAAATGATTGCAAGATACACCATTTTTTTCCTCTGTTACCCAATAAAACCAAAGGCAGTTATTTGATGCCATAATAATGGTCTAAAAGTGACAGAAATTGAATTTTAGCCCATTGTTATGATGGAATATAATAACAGAGTTCACCTACATGAATTTTCATCATCTTAACTAAATGGTGGTCGGTGTAGAATTAAAGCTGAAGCTGCTTTGTGTTGCATGTAGATACCATTGTGTCTGCAACTGCATCACACTTTGGATAGGGCCTCCTGCTTTGTGGTTATTCACTGGTGCTGGAATCATATTCAAAAATGAAACGTAAATATTTGTAACTCCTGAAAGGTAATATAATTCTTCCCTATTAACCTGACTTTTGCTTCACCAATGCCTGCTGTAAAAGGTGGATAGTCTTTCTATTCATCTTTTATTATCTCTTTACCAGCTGTCTGCACAAACTCTAATTCTCTTTGGATTGCCAGCTCACACTCAATGGAAGCAGGACTATTTGTAGCAGACTACTGCAAATTTACAGCGTGTCTGTAAACCTGGCATTGGGATTCAACAACCTCAGATAGTTAAATTACACAACTTTTAAATGTAATGAACTTATCTTTCTTAGATCAAATAAAAATCACATCCCAGTAATGAGTGAGAAGCAGAGACTGTATCACTGTTTGTTTCACGCTAACATTTATAATATATGTATATGTGAGACTCTCATTTGAACATGTAAAGAAAATAAACCAGGAAAGAAAGCTGTAACTACTGTGGCATCTGCTAGAAAAAAATTTGAAGAATCACCTGGCATTCCTTTTGAATTTGGTATTTTTTATTAGTATTTCCAGACAGCAATGTCAATTAAAATGCTTTTCTTTCCAGATCTGATGCCATGTCCATTTTTAACACTTGACTAAGAAGAAATTGGGTCCATGGATAAGGTCAGATCCCTGGTGAGCAGCATTGATGTATGATCCCCTTCATGTGTGTGCATCCAGGATCACCTTTGTACTGGATAAGTGCAAAGAGGAGGTGGGTTTTCCTCGGGGCACTCTTCATTCAAGTAACCATGATTGCAATAAGTGAACAAAGAAATTCCCTATCCATGACACTGTAGTGTCACACATCTCAAGGCTTATATAGAAGTAAATATTTAGCATAAATAAGAAAACTTCAATTTTTTTTCCAGTTAGCAGATAACCTTGTAGACAAGGATGTGATCAAGAGAACATTCTCCTCTCTTCTCCAAATTTTACCATTCCATTCGAGCACTGGGAGGTTTTTACAGAGTAGTTGCTTTCAGCAGTTATCATAAAGACCGTTTTTTAAGGAGCAGACTGTTTGTCTTCAACTGCAGTATGGACAAAGGAATTAAAAATATATATTTTAGAGGAAGAAGAGTCTCTGCAGTGGTTTTCCTGAAAGGAAGATTTGCAAATGCGTACAAAAGGGATAGTAAAGAAAGGAGAGATATTGACAAGAAAGGAAATGAAAATGAATTAAAAGTGTCAATATTTCCCTTGAGTAATTAAATAAGAGTATTCTTATGCCTGATCCATTTTGGAGGAGGGAGATTGTGGTTTACTGCAGTGCTGTAAATTACAGAAAGTCAAAGGCCCCAGTTTCATGAATTCAGTGGCAGACTGGGCTTGGGGCATATGCTAATCTGTTCCAGTCAGCCCAGCCTGCCTTCTGTGTGCTGTCAACCAGGGCCTGAGGAAAATCCAGATTAAAAAATAGCAAATTTATTTTATGTTTGTATTTTAATCTAGGTCATGTTGAGCATCCAGTTTATCCTGCTGCTCCATGAATATCTAATGGAGACCTAGTGCTGTGGCCAGAATGAATGATACCAGAAGAGGCAGAAACTCATTAATGTCATTAAAAGCCAAATCTTTAGGCTTTGTGTATTAGATATGTACAAAAGGTAACTTTCCACATAGCAATTACATGCTTTAATTCAAACTGGAATGTGGATCTGACTTTATGGGTCACATCCTGCCCCTACAACTTTCACTTCTGCTGTCAGTGAATTCCAGAGTTTATTTTGGTCACCCCTGGGTAGAACAGAGACATTAGGATTAGAAATAGTCACAGATTAGTTTACAGATATGCTCGTGTAATCCATGTTGACTGTAAAAAAAGCAATTCAAAAGCAAGATTGTTTCTGTTACACTGATGTAGATGAGGTTTATCTTTGTAATCCCCAAACTAGATTACTTGAGTGCCAGCAAATGGCTTTTTTTTTTCTTGTTTCTGTAAGTTATGAAAAATGTTAACATCAGTCACTTCAGTTCCTAGAAAATCTTCTCAGTTTTGAAATTCTGTGTAAATTAATAGCACTGTTCACTAGAGAAAAGTATTGCTAATGTATTTTGACATCATATAGGAGTGGAAAACTTGTAAGGTAATATATTTTCTTCTAGCAAATATATGTCAAATTAGCCAAGCGGGTTTTAACAAGCATGTCCTCATTCCTTCAGGAACTGAGAATAGAGTTGCTAGATTCTCAAAGCAAATTAGGTACTCAGCTCCCCTCAAAAAGAGAAATAGGTAATAAAAGCTATTCTGCTCTTCTAGATTCGAATGAACTTGAAAATTCCATTTGCTTCTTAAACATTTTAATTGCTGCACAGTATGTCCTCACCTCTCTGTTTGTCTTGTGAGTTTTCTTTCAAGATCAGACATCACTTTTTTCCTGTGGTCTTTAAAACATCTGAACTTTTGTTACAAATGACATTCTCGTGTAAAAAGAACTGTTAATTACATTGTTATGTCAACAGCTAAACCTCCTGCTGGCATAATTTCAGGTTATGGAAACCTCCAGTTCAGCTGCACTGAGTTGGCTTTTGAGGGGGTGTTTAACTGTACATTCACAAAATGCTGTTGTCCTTCCCTAATCAGCATGGGAGAGGTAAATTACCAACATAGAGAGGAGCACTTAAGAGCTCAAACAGACTGTACAGCAGCATTATAGTTATATACAGTATTATACATTTGACTCATTCTGACACAGATGCCCCCAAAACAGGGGAAGAGAGGGAGAGGGGGGCACAGTGCTTTGGACAGGATGGCTCTGTGCCCTTCCGTCAGCTACTCATGGAGCAGCACTGCAGTGTGTGATTTGTAGAGGGATATGTAGAATGGTGTCTAACAGCATTAAGGATTCAGGAAATGCTTGGGAAGACAAAGGTAACCTCTGCCCCGTGACAACTTGAGGGGAGGTATTCCCACTGAAAGAAGCACCATTGACTGTTCTGCTCTGTGCTGAGAATCAGAGAAGAATAGAATGAGCTTTGTGATCTCTTTGTTGAAAATGCATTGGTAAGTCAAAGGAAAAATTACATGCAAAAAGGTTTTCATAACCCTTTGGAGGTGTAAACTATCTCAGCAATAAAAATACTGTGGTGCTTTTACTGAAGTTTGAGTTGCCCCTTTACTCAGCTCACACACAGCCCTGGGGGTGTGATTTCCCACCTCACACTGATTTCATAGATGTCAAGGTCACCCAATTCTCAACTGGGTCACAAAAACATTTTTAAAAAATATTCAAAACACACTCATCCAGTCATCCTTGCACATTTTGGGCCTCTTCCATTGTATGGATAAGTACTAAATTTCCTATTGAAAACGTGGATTAAAAAAAAAGGACAAAACAATACAGCATTGTCAGTTTATGCCACATACAGGTTAAAGTAGTAATATTTCTTCTTACTTCATATTTTTTAAGAAACATCAACTCACAGGATTGCACACTTCAGAATAATTGGCCAATATGAGTTGACAGATCTGATCAGAGCAGAAGGGTCATTACCAGATGCCATGAGCCTTATCTTCTGTCTGAAAACGAAGGTTACAGAGGACTTGCAAGGACAAAGGAAAAGTAGTAGCTTCCTCATCTCTGTGGATATTTTCTGAAGGAAGAGACAAAAAAAAGGTAAGACGCCGATTTTAAAATTAGCAAAGCTTCCTACAGGTTTTATCAATTAAGTTCATATAAAATGGTTCTCCATTTATAATTGTTGGTCAAGATCACAAGAACTTCTATTTTTTTTTTTTTTTTTACTACCTCCCAAAGCTATATTACCTACCAGGGATACTTTTCATCTCTCATCCATGACAACACTACAAAACAGTGAGTTGTCATTCCTAGGAAAGACATACCTGAACTGCATTTTATTCATCCTTTTAGATTGACAGTGATTAATAATCATCCCACATGGGGTAAACTTCATCTAAACAATCTATTTTGTGTTTACTCATGAGAGAATCGTGTGAGACTGTAAAACACCGAGGTCATGAAGAATTATAGAGTCTGGTTTTCTCTTATCCCCAAGACCTGTCACTGCACTGCAAAAAATAGTTTGATGGATTTGAAATGATTCTTTCTGAAAAAAACACGTTGACTCTTATTTGTTTTATTGCTATCACCTAAATGTCTTACAAATGGATTCGGTGCCTGTTCCAGAGCCTGAACTCAAGTAGGTCTATATTTACATCTTACCTTTTGTCTGTTAAAAATTTGTTTCCACTTTTATTTGCCTCCTCTAAAGGGTTTAACTGCTCCGAGGAGAGTTTCATCAGGCTGTGTTTATATTCATCACACATAAACCTTGTGCTGGAGCAAAACTGAATACAGAGGCAAATAACAAATTAACTGTTGGGTTCAAACCCTTTACAAAATCTGACTGGGGATAAATGACAACACTAAACTTAATGGTTTCTTTTTTACCAAAACAAAATTATCCTCCTATTAGAAACAAATCACTGTAATTGGCCAGTCAGGCTGGAGAGTAAGTTCCTCATTGTTTTCCTAATAAAATTCTTACAAATCTATAATTTTTTTTACGTTTCTTCTGTTCTCACTATATGCTCATAAAGTGTACAAATCATTAACTTAAATATACTTTATTTGGTATAGGACTAATTTGCTTTATGGTTTATTTTAGGAATAATGTTTTACGAAAAAAAAATTACCCTAAAAGTAATCTTCATATATCATCTCCCCTAAAATAAGGTATATCCACATTTTAGATCTTGATAACAAAATTAAGACCTGGTTGTTCTAATATAAGTTATCAAAACAAAGTAATCTAATCTAATGTCATGAGCATGGACAATAATTCACGTCTTCCAATAACACATGGGGGTTTTTAATAGAAAAATTAATGTTTCATTGGATTTACGCACACAGAAGATGAAATAAATGTGGTTTAAAATGTGTGTAGTTACACTGAATGAACAATTTAGGAGCAATCGATCCGTCACCCACTTTAATCTTTAAAACAAACATGCAATCTAATAGTGTTTTGTAAAATTACATTTGTCTTTTAAACTACTACATCAGATTATGTATCAGATAAAAAATGTACTGCTTCCGAATGACTAATTTATAATCATTTGGAAATAAATCAGGCAATTTTTACTACACTATTGTATAAAGTACTTTTTTAAAATACACTAGGAAAGATCATACTGTCAAAAGAGTAGTCATAAAAATAGCATATAAGTGTTGATACTGCAGGTTGGAAGGTACCTGTGGGTTTTTTTGCCATGTATGATCCTGATTGGCAGAAGCAGAATAAATATGAAATGCACAATGAATGTATATATTAATATCCTGTTTATCATCCATTTTTAAATACACATATCTTGCTAAGTTCTCCAATTCTCCCTTGCAGGTCATTTGCAAATTACAATTAAATGACAACTCTCCTAATGTTCTCTATCCAACAGTTTATGTAAATTCTGGTTTTAACATAATTTTCATGGGTGTAGTATAAAGTAAAAATCATGAGGGAACACTTGGCTGATGATTCTTTTTATTGTATAGTGCACCCCCAAAACAGAGTAATTTGAATCAGGTTACACAAAGATTAAGGAAAAGAAACTAATTTAAACTGTAGATATTTTGTATGCTTATGACCAGAATCTGCCCAGAAAACCAGATTATTTCTTGATTTTTACCTCTGGTGTTCTCCAGTCACTGTAGCTGTATGAGCTTGAGAAAATGGTGCAGGACAAATTTTAAGGATATGTATAATTATCTTGCACTTAAACATATGCTTGAGTACATTCCTGGAGCTGGGTCCAAGGACTTCACCTCTCCCCATGAAAGTCAATGGAACAGAAGCTATTTGAATCTAATACTGCAGGATGTAATTTCAACACCTACCTACTAAAAAAATTAAGTTTTAACCTTGTCCTGCTAATTCCAGCTATTACTAGAACCGTATTTATGTACAACTTTAAACAAAGTTTATTACTCTGATGCTGCTCTAAATCTTTGGCCGTCCTCTACCTGACATTTTTTAAACATCAAAATGTCCTCCAGCATATCAGCTAATGTTTCCTCCAGGTCAAAAGCACTGAGTAGCACTTAATTTTAAGTATGAAGTCTCTTCTCATATTTCATTATTTTTAAGGTATATTGAAAACCAAGTTCCAAATAAAATTTCATTTTTCAAAGTTGCTGGAATGGTAGGTACTCCAGAGGCAATTAGAGGCAGCCTAAGTTGTTGCATATGTTTGCATTACTGTTTTGTGACAAAAAGCTGCTGTTTATCCCATATTTAAGCATTAATATTAGAACATTTCACTTCCTCCTTTTGATTTGTCCATGAAAACATCTAGAGTGTTTCCTGATGTTTTACCCTTGGCCTATACTACAGATCTTAGTTTTATTTTTTTGTCCCCAGTTTTCAAACTAACAAATAGACTAATGTTAATAGTTATTTTCAACTTTTGATTATTATTATTGGTTTTGTTGTTGTTATTGTTATTACTATTATACTTTTATTATTTATTATTGTTTCTCTTTCATTTATAATTCTGGGATTGAGTGTGTCTCAAGAATGAGAAGGGTTAGTCTAACTGACTGTGCAATTTAAGATGCCTCTATGTCTTGGTCCCTTTAAAACGTGGGAAGCTGGTAACTTTTTTTTAATGAAAACCATCCAATCTGTGCTACTGTTCCAGGCATCCTTGGGCTTTGGCTGTGGCTGCCCACCCCCTGTTAGTCTGTACCCTGCACTATGAAAATGACTTTCAAAATCAGAGAATCAGAATGGTTTGGGTTGGAAGGGCATTAAAGCCCATCCAGTCCCACCCCCTGCCACAGCCAGGGACACCTTCCACTAGCCCAGGTTGCTCCAAGCCCCATCCAACCTGGCCTTGGACACTCCCAGGGATCCAGGGGCAGCCACAACTTCTCTGGGCAACCTGTGCCAGGGCCTCCCCATCCTCACAGGGAAGAATTTTGTCCTGATATCCCAACAAAATTTACCTTCTCTCAGTTTAAAGCCGTTCCCCTTTGTCCTGTCAGTGCTTGCCCTTGCAAAATGTCCCTCTCCAGCTCTCCTGGAGCACCTTCAGGCACTGGAAGGGGCTCTCAGGTTTCTCTGGAGCTTTCTCTTCTCCAGGTGAACACCCCCAGCTCTCCCAGCCTGTCTCCAGAGCAGAGCTGTACCCATAGAACATGTGTTTTTCAAATCCAGAAGGGGCTTGCTATTCAGTAATAAACCTGGAGATAAATAGCACAACTGCTCTGAGTTCACTAAGGATTTGGAGGGCACCCACAGAGCTTTGGATCTGCCTTTGCAATCACGGGCTGTTTTTCTTCCTTTGTGTTTCATGTTCTGTTTCATCCTCTTTTTGAAGCACTGTGTGATATAACAGCTGTGGTGGTTTAAAGGCTCAGGTTTTATTTTTCTTTAATCAAAAAAAAGCTGAAAAATTGTGATGAGTGTCCTCAAGCAGTGAGCACAGTTTAGCTTGCTGCATGAATTCCTTGGAAAGACTCAGAGACATAAATCTGAGTGCAGGTGGTACCTGGCTGTCAGTGCACAGGTATGGGCAGTGTTTTCTGTACATCCATGATGCTGGAGGTGCTGGGGGCTGGTGCTGTTTGCCCCTCATTTCCCTTTCCCCATGTCTTAGGCAATTATTTTTTTAGAAGGAAAAAAAAAGCCCAAACGAAAGTCACAAATTGGATTGGCAAGCACATTTCAGACTTAATTTAGACCATTAGACTAAGGCTTGTGCATATAAAGAGGTAACTAATTATAATGGTGTTAATTTCAAAAATGAAGAATTTTCTTTTAATAAAATATATGCAAATCCAATCCCTATAGATATGAAAAAGTCATAAATATATATTTTTTCATATCATATTCCCCAGTAATAGCTTGACACATAGGATACCTTCCAATGACCAGGAGGGTTTCTGAATCTGCCACTTCTGCTGAGCTCTGTTGTCAGAAATCAAACTATTTTATGTTTTCACTTCAACAAGAGAAATGTCATAAATCACAAAAGAATACAGTACTGCTTGTGTTTTTATTTTCTCACTGTTCTGTGCTCTCATATTTCCTGTCATAACATGCTTAGTTGTCCTATTATATGGCTGTTATGTTAGATTAAATTTAAACTAGTATAAATTTATCTGAAAAATACTTCTATGAAGATTATTGATATCTCAGCCCTGTTCCTGAGCAACAACCTGATATAGGGAAGATTGAAGTCTATGGAAAACACACACACAAACCTCCCAAAAATAATACAAGGTCACAAGATTTTCTGAATGGGTGGTCTTACACTTAAATTTTTCTCATTACATAAAAGCCAAAAATATCTAGAAAAATGTGGCACTGTGGATTTAAGTATTACTTATTTATTTACTAAGTCCATTGACTTACAGAAACCAAAGATATAATGACTGCAAATTCCTGGAAAGGTGGAGGATGTTGGCTGTACTCTGACTGTATTTCTCTAATGGAAAATGAGAGGAGTCAAAGTTTTCATTAATATTGTTGGTTAATAGCTTTGGCAATTGTTATTGTGCAACAGTCATGTTTTTAATTGCTAGATGCATCCTGAGCAATACCAGGCAATAAAAAGATGTGCTTTTATCAAGTGTGACTCACTTAATAACCTTGAGTTGAATATGGATTTGTCCAACCCTTATATTTATCTCTTATGGTAGCTTTCAGTAAATACTAATAAGTCATTAGATACCACTGACTTAGACTTTTGTACACTTTGCTTCCTGATTCTTCTTTGATGGTTCAAGCAGAAATTTGCAGAGCTGTTGATATTTATAAGTTCAGTTTACAAAGCTTTAACATCCAGAACTCTTACCATTAGAAAATTCCATGTGCCTGACAGTGATGTTTTCTGTGCTTTTTGGTGAGAGAGACTTCAGCTGTATTCTTTGGTCAGATTATACATGAGACATACCATGGAAGTGCCTGGTTTCTGCAGAAAATATTTACATAATATGCCAGACATAAAGTGTAATGACATCAAATTGCTCTTTGAAAACATGGAAAATGCATAAATTTGTGTCCATGGTACAGGCATTTCATTCCCCTTTGATCTTACTGGAGTCTCCCTTCACCTGCACTATTTTTCTCTGGAAATCTCAGCTTAAAATCTCTTTTTCCTTCTGCCTGGCACTCCTTCTGAAGGTGTTGTGATGCTCCACATGAGGACAGTAAGAGTAGAAAAGCAGCTTTCTGTTCTTGCTTTGCACTGTTTTCTGCTAAAGCATAAAGGAACTTGGGTTCCTCACCTTGAAACACTTCTGAGAGTAGAATTTTGATCACTTCAACAGGTTCCTTCTCACTCTTGGACTCAAGTAAATCAAAGGATATAAAGCATTTACAAAAAGAACGTGTTAGAAACCGATACCTTTAATCAGTAGCTATGGAAACACAGACTGCAATTTTAATTATTGATCACTGACATGGAATGAGAGAAATAGTCTGTCTACCAAAAGTCTGTCTGTCCACCAGACAGGTAAGAGGGCAGCCCTAACTTGCACAGCATCAATAACTCCTCATCCTTCTGGTGAGATGCCTTGTGAAGTGCTGCATAAGCATTTCATTCTGATGTATGAGAGAAAGTGGAGGAAATGTGAATCTCAAGCTGTTGGAGCAAATTAGATGTCAAATCTTTTGACACCAACATATCTAAACAGGCAGAGAAAAACCTCTGCATAGAGGTGACACTTCTGAACTGATTTGTATTTGCAGGGGGGGCCTCACAGAGAACCCATTCCTTCGTGCCTGGAGAATGCAAAACCCCTGCTCCAAGTGTCAGCACCTGTCTCCCAGCAAGTCCTCCTGGTTTAGCAGGAGTCAGTCCTCATCATCCAAGTCCATTAATCACATTTCAGGAGGCCAATTTCCTACAGCCGCTCTCCATTTCTTCCAGGGATTCCAGACAGATTTAATTTTCCCCCTGAATGCATTAACCTGAAGGAGCAGCCTCCTTAATTAAAACAGATATTGTTTCACTTTCTTTAAATATGCAAATGTCTTTATTAGACTAGGTGTCGTGTGCTGTACTTTCCTGCTTAATTAATCTCAACCTCAGTTTAATTTGGCTCAATGGGAATAAAATTCTCCCATTTATTTTTGGTGACTTACCTCAATACATTCACTACAATAGATTTGTTTTCATGAGTAATCTCTTTTACTGTGTGAAACAGATCACCTGTGTATCACCAAATATACTTTTTGCAAGCATCTAAGACATGACATAAATATGTATGTAGGTCACAGTGGGTTCCAGTTCAGTATTTAGGGTTACAGTGAGTTTGGGGAGATGAATCCCTCACAGCACAGGGTTCAGCAGCCTGCACCTGAGGAGGGATGGAGGTTTTAATCTTTGAGATTTACTTAGTTCCCACCTAACTAAGGATGGGAACTACACTCTAATTTTCCAGTTTTTGGAAATATCTTTGATGTGTTAATATAGTAGAATAGGATTCCCAGAGGAAGAAAGGTAAATCCAAAAGATAACTATGGGGGGTTTTTTTTGTCTACTTTTCTCTTACAGGGGTAATATTTTGCTACTATAGGTGTTGGGTTCTTGGGCAAGAAAAAGGGTGAGATAAATCAGTGTTGAGGCTGCACTGTTGTTCAACTGACTATGTACTGTCACCATTTGCAAAGTGCTTCCTGAAAGCACTTTCTGAAGTGGTTTTTTTATCTTTTCCAGGCATTTCAGCAGTGTTGAGTCAGCTGCATTGTACAAGCTGTCTGTAAGCAGGACACACTCCATGTTCCTGTCCCTGAGATTTATCGTGCTCATCTCTTACATCTTTGTGGTATGACAATCTTCACAGCCTTTCTTCAGCTCTCTAGAATAAATTGATTGTCTGAGGTATTATGAGACTTGATATTTCCCTATGTTTTATCCCAAAGCATTCCCTCCTATGTTGGCTGTGCCATTCCAGAACTGGAATACAGAAAGGAGCACAGTTCCTCTAGGTCTTGTCTCTGCTTGGTACTTTTCTGCAGTCAGGGATAAGTGTTTATAATTTAGTACTCCTTTGTGCCTCACTTTCTATTTGCTCCTTGGTGTCTTGTGCACCTTGACTTTGCAGCTGTTGCTATTCTGACCACAACTGCTGTTCCTTTATTTGTTGTTTTCAGATGTTAAACTGATATACTGCAGGAAATGCTTTGGCTTGGTCTCTCAGCTCTTGTAGCCTTTTGTCTCATCTTCTTCACAACACCCAGGTATCTTCTTATTTCTGGTCTCTCTGTTCTCTTTTTGCCCCCTTTTTAGCACATTTAGGTGTAGTCCTGCACAGGTTTTTATAGCTGGAAAATTCATTGACCATCTAAAGCAATTAGACCCTTTCAGGAGTCATCCATGGAGTGGAGGTATAGTCTTTTCCATGCATTTGACAGAAACAAAAGCTGTTCCTCTCCTTTGTGTAACGCTAAATATTTCATACATGTAGCATGTCCAAAAATTTCACTGTACAATCCATAATTTTCATCAGTTTGTCTCGACTGAAATGTCTGTTGCCTTCTGTCTGTTGCACTATCTCTTCTGTCACATAAGATTTTTGGAAAAATTTATTGCCTGCTGTTAACTTTGTAGTTACAAATAACACTAGATGCATAATTATGACTTAGTTTACATGATAATAGGGAATATTTGCATTGAATAATTGTCTTGGATGACAATTTTATTTGAGTAATTACATTGCAAGGCCAGATTCTGATCCCATTTACATTTTAACAAATCTGGAAGAGATGATGTCAGTGCTGATCCAATATATAACTTCTGTGACTGAGATGGATTTTCTGCTTCACAGACATGCAAGAATTCTGCTGGTGTCAATATTATACATATGAAGATTTAAGTATTTGTAAAGTTTCTAGTAAATAAACTCAATTAAATATCTAACAATGAATCACAACTTCAGATTGAAATAAAATGCTTCAATATCTTTTTGAACCTCCATGAAATTTATATCAATAAACAGAACTAGCTTACTTTGACCTTTTTTTTTAAATTTAATTTTGTTGAAATTCCAATTAAACAGACCTAAACCCACATACTTTGACGTCCTTCTTTATTGGTATCCAATCTGTGGAAATACTTCCATTCACTCAGTATTGAGAATTTGTCAGAGATTTGTCACGTGGCACAAAGTAATTTGTTAGGCTCAAACTTCATTGGACAAACAAATCAATGAGCTTCTAATAGTGGTTACTGGGCTTTTTTATTTGATCTCCTTAGTTGTCTCTCCCTCAGAATTACTCTGCATATTAAAATACTAATTAATACAGCAATACTTTAGCTTAGTCTGTACTGTTGTTGGCTCAAGTGTATGGAAAACAACATTGTGCTTCTGTGGATAATGAAGGTGTGTTTGGATCTAGTTTTCAGTGTAATCATTGTCCTGTTGTTTGCTGTGCAAATTATCCATTGTGGAAGAGAAGTGTCCTTTGATAAAGGAAGAGGGATTTAACGGCACATCCCCTCAAAACACTGCGTTCTGCCCATATTGTTTTCTGAATTTTTTTTTGAAGAAAAAAGCAAAATAACTCCAAATAAATTATCTTTTCTTTTTCGTGATGGTGGGGGAATAAAAATTCTGTCTTTAGGAAATACAAAAGTAGAAATGACACTTTTATATCCATGGACAAGTGAAAGTTATTTATTGTATTTCGAAATGTCTATAATGGAATGGGAGAGACCAAACAAAGAAGAAGTTTGCTTCTACATTTTGTAAGTAACAATAAACAACAGAAGTAAATATTAGAAGAAATAGAAGTAAATAACCACTGTTGAAAAGAGCATGAACTGTGATAAAAGCCTGTGACCTCTGACAGTCCCTTAAGTGGAGAGCATCATCCTATTAGTGCATTTGGGTTTAAAACCTGCACTACAGAAGTACTGGAAACAGAAGCCAAGGAAGTTTCAGTCCCATTTATTTTAATCTCCATTGTAAAGGGATTTATACTAATGGACCACAATTACATTAGCCCACAAGATTTTAGAAGAGAACTGATATATAATTCCATTCTATATCGTTTGTAGTTGTCTAACTAATTAGCAATTATAAATAATTCTCTTTGGATTAATTGCTTAGATAGCATTCAGAATATAAATCTTTTCACATAACATTTATATTACTCAGACTGAAAAACCTACTTTGATTTTATCCTTGGCTGACTTTGAACCCAGGTCACTGAACCAAAGTAATATAAATCACCTATTCCTACCCAACTTTTACCCCAGTCTTATGCCATTTATACAAAGCATTCTGGATTCTTTTAATTTAATCTTCATCTTAATCCTAACTATCTAGAAGGAATTTTTGTAAAAATAAAAAGAAATGCTTCCAAATAGATAAAAAAATTTTGTTTCTGCTACTGATATATCAGAGACCTCAAATGCTCTACAAAGATACATTAAACTTAGGTTTATGTGCACTGTTCCTAGGTGTAAGACTCTTCTGAATACCCTGTTGTATCTTAAATCTCTTATTTGTTTGGATTGTTTAAATTAGATTTTATTAAATCCAAGTCTTAATTTTACATAACACAAAATCTTTCAGGAGATTAATACATAATTTCTGCAGCCAAACAGGATTTTCAAAAGATCATATGGGTGATACCTTATCATTATTTGGAAAAAAAAAAAAGAACTAAATGTAAGTCCATCTTCTCTTTAGTAAAGAGCCTCCATTTGTGGAAAGTTGCTACCAAGATCTTTCTTTATAAAAAGGCCAAAAAAATTCAAAAGCCAGTTTAGCAAAAGGATAGAAACTGGAATGCCCCATTCTTTACCTTTTTACTTCTATTTTTTACTTGTGCCTATAAAATCTCACCTGTCTTGACATGGGAATTATTGACACCTCTCCTGGGAGGACTCAGTTGGTCACTGGAAAAACCACAGTCACTGAAAGGGAAGATCAGGTGAGGAGGGGGAACAAGAGACACCAACAGGAGTGACAGTGGTACAGCCATCCTCATCCTCACCGTCCTCATCCTCACCCTCACCGTCCTCATCCTCACCATCCTCATCTTCACCATCCTCCTCCCCACTTTTTGTTTACTCTTCAAACTTTGGCCCCCACCAGCTGTCAGGAAGGGCAAGTAGATAAGAGAAATTCTCAAGAATTTTCACACTTCAGTCCTCCCTCTCCTGTCCATCCAGTTGTTTACTAATCATAAGGAATAAAGAGCAGCTATTGCTGAAACAAATGAAATTGCAGTGGTGTATTTCACGAGTAAAATGAGAGTTTTGTGGCACAATAATAAAATACTGTGGGAAGTGGTGGAGGAAAATATGCATCATAACTGCTACATAGATTAACAATGTCCACAAATTGCCTAAAAGAAAGCTAGTGTTTGTTTCCCAAACAGTTGCATTGAGGAAAATACATTACCCAATTAAGATGAAAGAGATAACAATCTTGGTGAATTGTTATTGTAGAAAATAAAGAATTTTGCAGTAATGGAACTTAATTTTATCATTATATGTATTTAAATTGCCTTTTATATACAACAATATATTTATTTGAAATAGATTTAAATACAAACATAAACATGTTTTAACCATTTGCAGAGTCTTATAATTAGAAGGCAAATAATCTTAATGAAATATTCTATTCCTTTTATTGTTAGGAAAACCAGAAAATTATCTATGTTTTCTATGTTGCAATTCCTGTTGCCTCCAGCCTTATTCAGCCCTCTTAAACACTAATGCCTTACTGGCATGGGGCAAGGCTCTGGAGGGCAAGGAAAATGTCATTCCTGAAACAGGGAGAGGAAGGAGTGTGAATTGTGTAGGTGCAAAATTCTTCTCATTTCAGGAAAACTCAAGTGTATTTCCAGGTCAGCACAATGGAAACAGGTGGAATCTCAAAAGAACTGTGAATATTTTTGAAGTTTTGTCGGTTTTGTTGGGGTTTGGGTTTATACAACACCCAGTTTCGTTTTGTTTTCTCGTGATTGTCTTTCCCAGTCGGTCCCAGCCAACAGGTCACTGAGTTCCCCTCTTGGACCTGCATGTTTTTATAGCCTTGTTCAGAGTTTAGCAAAATTATAAAATCTTTGGCAAATAAAACTCTGATTGTCATTAATATCAGTTACTGAAGAGTAAAAGAGTTTAAAATATGGTGACTACAAGTTTGTCATCAAAGCACTGGGAAGGATTGTCTTCATTCAGTGTGAATCCACTGCACCTCACCATGGGCAGGTGTTTCTTTTAATGCAGTTGAAAACAGGAGTCTGCCACGTGGAGAGCAGGATCCAGAGCTAATCCCACTTGTGACCAACTTGTCAGATGGTTTGTCTGGAAAATGGAGCTGCCAAAACACATGGGATCAAGGAAAGGAGCTAAACCTGACTCCAGGCACGTGGTGAGTGAATAAAGGAGGATCTGAACCCAGCTGCTTTCATGGAAAAAGTCGTTGTTAAAGATGTCTGTGTCTGACTTCTGGGACTTCACTATAAACTAGTTATCAATTTCCCTTTTTTGTTTTTAAATGACTGCAAGATATTTTCAGTTTCCTTTAAGTATTGTTTTTTGAATAAGAGCATCTTGGATTGGTTTAAAAGCACTCTGGAGCTGACCGAGGTTGAAGCTATGATTTATGAAGAAATCAGTGTGAGGTTGCAATTTATGTAGAAATTGTCAAATCTAATTTACATCCTGGGATTATATGCAGAAATAATGCAGGGCATGTTTATTAGATACAGATATATTTATACATGTGGGATATATCTCTCATTTTTCTGAAGAGCATATGTGAACCAACATTAAACTTGCAAAAAGTAATTACTCTGTGTTCAAGAAAATGACCAGCTACTTACTCTTGATCATTTTTTATATATTACCATTCTTTAATGTTTCAGGACACTGCACTTGAGTCATTTTTACTGTTTACTACAGGAAAGCTACATTGTGCTAAAAATGCAACTGTCTCTGTGTATTGTGTATTGACATGTTGTCTTTAAATTTTCAAATAACATTTTTCATAAAACATTAACTTTTTTTTTCCCTACTTAAAAAGATCTGCTTTCCCCAAAGACATATTTTTCAATAACTCCTGACAGCTGTCAATATTTCCAGGTATTAGAGACCTTTCTGGACAAGGTTGTTTGGAATGTGAGATATCTGTCAATATTTTATCTTTTTTTTCAAAGTATGACTTTTCTGAACAAAAGCTGTGCTGATTCATAAAAAATATCTTATTTATTCAAGTATCTTCTAATACATGGTGGTTTTATTACAAATTCTGCTAGTTTGCATGATAAGGAAAGCAGGCTTATTTTCTGTAATTTTCCGTATCTCTGCCACAATTGTCTTTGTGGAAAATTGGTGTCATACTTGCCCCTGGCACTGAAATATCTTTGTCTGTTATTTAGACAGTTTTGAGTTAAATTGCAGTGAATAATTCAACTGTTTCATGCTTGAATTCTTTTAGAACTCCTGGGCAAAATGCTACCCAGAACTGGAGATTACTCTTCAAAATTCTGCTGAATTTGCTCTATGGCTTCTTCTACCAGGACTTGAATTGAAGATAGAGCTTCATTGTTTCTATTTACCATTCCAGAGCTTTTCTTTTCCATGTTCTACTCTTAGAGATGTCTTCAATTTTTTTGAAGGTACCCTAATTGATTTATTGTCCCTTTCTGATTTCTTTAACCATAATGGAATTTATATTGGTTTAGTTATTTTGTGTGGAGGTGACTATCTCACTTTCTTTTCTGGAGATACTGGAGTTATTCCTCTGAATTATAAAATATCTTACACTTAATGATCTTGGGGGTCTTTTCCAACCTTAATGACTCAATAGAAAGCACATGTGTAGGAATATGGTAAAATTTCCCAGGAATGCAGATGTGTGTCTGTTATTTGGGTCTGACTGAGAAGCCACATGTCCATCACAGCCCAGGTCTGTAGTTCCTAAATTTTATTTCATCTGTTTCATTAATTTTGACAATTATATTCTGAACAAGCCTTTCTGGGGGTGCTTTTTGTTTATTTTGTGATGGGGGTGTCATGTGAGTGTTGTGGAAAGGGCTTCAATGGAACTGGTGAAACAAAAACCTTATACTGTTTTTTGATTTGTATACCTGTATTTTTTTATTAACATGAATAAATTCCTCTAATTATTTAGTAACTAAAATGACACTTTGATAGGAAAGAGTAACTCTGTGGTTTACAAATAATAGAAAAGAGTTGGTGAACATCTAACCTGCCACTCTGGAACACAGACCAGAATTTATTTTACCTAATATAATGCGAGATGATGTCATTAGCACTCTTTCTGTAATGAAATACAAGACAATTATAATTAGAGAGAAAAGCAGGATGCAAGAAATAGGAGTTATGTCTGGTTAATCCAGCATTAAAATATGATACAGATAAAATATGCTTCAAGCTTAGCTAACACTGAAAACAGCTTAAGGAGGTAGTTTTGCCACTATTTTTCTAGATCAATAGCCTACTTTGTAGTCATATAACAGCAGCTGTTCCATAGGAATAGTCTCATCAAAATTCTGACAGCAGTAATTTTAAAAAATGCTTGAATTCCTATTTCTTGGTTGCTCATCAGGAAAATGGCACGGTTTTTGTGCTTGTGATACGATGCTGGAATAAGCAGAATGTGAGCTGTGGAACAGCAGAATTTGAAGTAGATTCTTGTGCTGCTCAAGAAAACCATGTAAGTTGTCCTTCAACAGAAATTTGAGAGAAAGGACGAGAGCTCCAGTGGTGCAATGCACACATTTGGGAATGTACCACCACCCAGTCCTGGCTACGGAATTCCTCAGGAATAATACTGAGGATCAGGTGATCCTCTGTACTTATGGGATTGGATGCCAAATGCGGAAAACTTGTGTATCAACATCCTGGAAGCATCACCTTTCATTGTCTTTTGTCCTACTTGATTTGCAGATGATGCCAGCGTTTGACAAGAATGTATATAAAGAATGAATTGCTGTGATAGTGGCCTCCAGATTCCCCCCTTTGCATAATGAATGTTTCCAGAATGAAAACATCCATTTCATTCTGCTTGAGATAATTAACTTATTTTAGGAGTAGTTATTACTTTCCAAAGGGAAAATACCAATGTGGTAAGTTGAAGAGAATATTATTCCTATATGAAGCTCTATCTTTTGGCAACAGATAACAAGAAACAGTCCATGTGGTAATGTTAACTCTGTTTGCAGATATCTTTATTTGTTTATTCAGATTCTTCCCTGGGAAACTCACACATTTCTCTTTAAATCATTTCTGCATAGAAACAAAGGTTAAAGATTCAACTCTGCCATTATCAGTGAATCAATTTTTGAAGGAGATTGTGTCTGTAGATTAAAAATAGAAGTGTCTCCACTGCATGTTACTCTCTTGACTTGATTTGTCGCTGAAAGGATGGCCTAAATTCCTCAACAATGCATATTCCTTCCTGTTCCTATGTTTTCATACATCCTCACTGTGCCTCTTCTCTCTGGCAGAGGCTGCTAATTTTCTCTATCGTGAGCATCATGCTCTGGGTCTTAATTATTACTCAATATTTTACAGAACTTAATACTCTCTGTTGCATGTTATTCTCAGTTCCTTCTTTCTTAACCCATTACATTCCAGATAATCCATTTTTTTTGTTATTCTTTTCATTACCTCTTTCATTCTATTCTTCAGTTAAACTATTTCTACTTTTGTCCTCTTATCCTTCTCTGCTCCCTTCCTATTCCAGACTTGTCTTTTCCTGAATATGCTTACACAGTTCTTTTGGACTTCTCTATATAATGTTATTTTATTTCTAGAATACAGAATTAATGACTTATTCATATTAAAATTGTAGCTTACAGGGTTTGTGCACCCATATCATGCAAATAAAATGAAAGGGGGCAGTTCCTATAGATTATAGAATATATAAAGATACTATTATGTCCTACTTATAGTGATTTTGTTTTGTTTTGTTTCATTTTAAGCCCTGATGTCGAGGGGTGTTACTGGGCACAGGACAGAGTAAAAAAGGCTCACTGCTTATTCATTGTGATTGTATAACTGGAAAGAGTAATGAATTCACCAATTTTCTGGCTGAACTGCTGAGTTTGTTTAGTGGTGAATGTTTAATGTGTGGAAATACATTAGAAGCTGCCAATGGAATGAAGCTGCTAATAGGAATTTTACTTGAATTCAAGTGTATTGATGATACAGGTCTAAGGACTAATTTGATCTCCTTTCAAATTACTGAGTCTGGCTTGTGCAGAAGAAAATATGTCTACATCGATCCCTGCCAATCTGAAATAAAACCATTAGAAAGCTACATATTCTTTGAGAATCAAGGCTACAAGATCTAATTTTGGCCTGTGCCATTAATTGTCTGATTTGAAATATATTAGCACTGTCTCACAAATATCAAAATTTAGACATAGGAAGCTTCTAATTGTGCCATCACATTCATGATATCCCCCTGCTCTTTTAAATCCACAGCAGCTGAAGAATCAAGTTGTCATTTTATCTCATCTCCAGCATTCTGACAGATCAACATGCTCACTATTTGTTCCTAAGCAGTGGTTTAATATGTCTATAACCTGCTCCTGTCTCCTCAGGTGTATCTTCAGGAAGAAAATCCTGGAATTCTCATGATGAATCATTTGCAGATTTGTGTTTTAACTGGTTTCAGTCAAGATCATTTGTTTTTCAGAGGGTGGTTTCAAACCTATCAGCTGTTGGAACTTTAATTTAAAAACATTAAAGCAAGTCATCTATGATGGCTGCTATTTCTGCATTCATTTAATGGAGCTTTTAGCTGTATCACTGTATTATTGGTTTCCTTTTTTTAAGTGCTTAGAATGTATTATTGCTTTAATGCACTTCATGGAACATTGCAAAACACTCAAATTATTTTACTAATGCTAAGCAAGGGTTGTTGCATTATTAAACACCAGAGGGTAGGCAAATTAGTATAAGCACAAGTTAAATGCACATTCTTCAGGTACCTGAATGTTTATATATCGTGGCAATAACACAGAAATTTAGAGTAGTGCAACATTACCAGCAGAGTGTATTCTAAGTTCAGATATTAGTGTAGTTCAAAGTCATATTTAGTTTCAGCTTTATTCTAACTTTTGATACATAATTTCATCCCCAAATGAACTTTATTAAATATGTAAACTGCAGAAAGTAGTACATGTTCTTACAAAGCAAAACCTTGTCAAGTTGACTCTACAAAAGCTCCAGCTATTTTTGGCCCAGGGTTCAGAACCACTGAAAACTCCACAGCTTTGTTTTTATTACAGGTCCTGTCTTTCCTCTGACCCTTAGTGTCTTACTGTTTACACATAAGGAAACTCAACCTCATATATTCCTCACCTGTTTATTCTAAAATTCTTATTCTCCTTTCCTCCAGTTTCTTTCCAGTAGCCAATCTCTTTTTCAAGTTCTGTTTTTCAAGCCTGGGCAGGCTATTCTGGATCTGTCAGTAGTGTTGTGTTTACCAGAGTAATTGTGTCCTAAATCCAACATCATTCTGGGATAACATATCCCTGAAAACTTTTCCCTTTAATCTGGTGTCACATCATTGACTTGCATTTCTTTGTGATGAACTGATGAGTAAAATCTCCCAGTGCTGTTCTACCATACACATAATTATTCCCCACGTTATCTTTTCATTATCCCTTAGAAACAATTAAACGGCAGTATTTGGCAATACTAAAAATGCCGTGCAGGGAAATGAAGAACATAATAAAAGAAAATGTTTTTAGTAACAACAGCAAACCGAAATGTCAATAAACAGTGTAACCAAGCTGTATTTCACCTTTAATCAGGTCAGGAGGCTTCAGCACAACCTATTAGACAGAAACGATACTTAAAAAATATTTCATAGCATTTTATAGAGTCAAACATCTGATGCTGTGGAAGTTAATATACATGTTAATAAAATTCTTAATTATATTAATACACAATGCGTACATTATTTTAAAGACTTTTTTTTTTTCTTTAAAGGTAGTATTGAAGTTTTAAGAAGTAGTATTTTGGAAAATTCTCTAACATTCTCTTTGTAATCCTACGTTATAGAATTTCTGTTACATTCAAAAGATAGTGCTAATCATGTAATATATTTTAAAGCTGTAGTTAGTTACACAAAGACTCCTGGTTATTATCCATCTAGAATGTCTCTAGCCCAAAAATTTTAATGTTTCAGTGTTAGCCAGAATAGAAGATCCTCTACTCCAGAACACCTATTTTACAAGGGGAAATGGGTAATAATTAGATGTTGAACTGTACTGGTGAAGAGAAGAGCTAATGTCCACCAAGGATTGTATTATCAAAGTGAAAGAAAACCTACATATAAATTATATAAAGTGCAAAAAGGTTAACAAGTGCTAAACCTTGGATTTTATAGTGTACAGACTCTTTAACTGTCCAGCAAGACCTCTTGAACCAACCTGCACTATTTGTGAAACCATGCAGAGCCATCTTTTAAAAAAATAGCCATGACTTTAGAAGTGATTTGGGAATCAAGGGCATGATTTTGCACAATTCATACAGAGTACTCCAGGAATGGATCCCAGTACACTGCAAAGAATTCCAATGGCTCAGGAGCCAGCTGTGGATCTACACAGACTGTCTATTCCTCTGCAGGCAGAGCCTGCAGTTCAAACAACCAGCTGCAATTGCTGCCTAATGAAAAATAATAAAAATATGCTTCCTGACAGTATTAGGTCACTAAATTAGGTTTCTAAATAATTATCCATTACAGTTTCATGTGATAATTACAAGTGATGTAATAATTAATAATGCTCTGCAGTAAAAGGGTCAGTAGCTTGTATAACCCAGGCTGTGCTTTGTAGGAAGCTCAGTGATGGTAAGTTCCAGTTAAAAGCTCATCAAAAGAACAGTCTGTGACCACAAAGTCCTGTGGCTGCTTTGCATTGATCACTGGGCCTGTCTGGAGCTGGGACAGAGGCAGACAAAGGAGTGGCAAAGGCAGGTTTCCAAGGTGCAGATGGCATTATGTATGACACAGATACAAACTCAGGACAGCACTGGGGCAAGGCTGGAGGCATCTGCACAGCAACACCTGAGAGGGGCTGACATGAGCAGGTGAGGCCAAAGTCTGCAGGAACTTGGAGAGAACACTGCTGATCTGGCCAGATGAAAGGGAGATAAAAATGAGCTACAGGAAGTAAAGGACAAATTAAATGTCACTTACAGAACAGAGGGAGTGTTATGCACCTCCATCCACACAAGCAAAAAACTCTTGAAAATCGCTGCTGTCACCAAGAAGGCCACAGGCAAATCAAGTCTCTGTCAATCCCTTTCTCTACCATAGTATACAGTGAAAATCAAAATAATTTGATAGCAAAAAATTACAGTTTACATGAAATCCTATGAGAAGTACCCAGCTTAGAGAAAGGGAGAGCAAGGGAAAGAAAATGGGATTTTAACTGTAAGCACTTACTCAGCTCATGGGTTGCAGTATCTCTCTGAACAGTTCTCTTGGTTACAAATTAAGTTAATTTTAGAAAAGCATTGCCCCTTATCTCATTACTTGGTATGCAATATCAAGGAGCTGGGTATTAGAAAAAGAAAAAAAAAAAGTAGTAGTATCAGCTTTTATCAAAGTATGGCCTTTATCAGAATGCAGCAGTTTCTGCTATTGGCTCTAATGTTTCTCTCTTTGCATTTAATATAGTTCTAAGACACCAAAAAGCATTGATTACTTCACTAGTGTGCTTTTCTCATTGAAGGAAAAGAACTGGGTTGCTCTCAGAGATGTGAAGCTGAAGTAACAGTTTTTCCTTCCTCTTTTTTTTTGCTGTTACACCATGTGTCTGCTTGAAATCCTGTTTGTCTGTTCTTTCCATTAATGCTGTATGTGCATATACAATGGAAGTACAAAGGGAATTTTTCAGGGCCAGTTGTAAAATCCACTAGCCAAGTTCTGATACAAAAAAAAATGGTTAAGTGACTCCTCCATTCCTGATTTTAATTTGGTCAACTATTTAACTACATCTACATATGCATATTCCTTTTAAAACAGAATTTCCATATTCTATTTATTAAAAAAACAACTCCCAAATGGGTGAGCTGTGAATACTAAGGAAGAGGTTAAAATAACAAAAGCCTAAGAACAGGTTAAAAACCCCCTTTTGTATAAAACAGATCACATTTTTAATTAATTTCAGGATATTCAAAGGTTAGATGCCATATCTCAAGTAAGAAAGCAGACCTGTACTGACTCAGGAAATTAAAATGAATTTAATCTCTACAATATCTTTTATAAATAAGAATATCACGTCAGAGCTTCCTGAAAAATGTCCTGTTGTTGGTGTATATATTGAGACTTCTAATTTGAAAAGAGAAATTAAAAAATTGCATAGTATCAGAGTACCTTAGGATTGGATTTCCCTCAATAGCCAGCCAAAAGAGAGACATGGCTGAAATTCCTAATACAGCCCTTAAATGTGGCAATTCATGAAGCACTGCTGTGATAAGCTATCTATGAATTAATCAGAAGTCAGAGAACAGTAACAGCGATGATTTCATTTCATAAAGAAGAGCTCATTAACATGTTGGCTTCTGATCTCTTGACAGTAAAGCTGTTCCTGTGAAGGGTGGTGGCTTTGGTTTTTTGTTTGGTTTATTATGTTTCTCTTTTATCAAACAGCTCATCACAATCAAGGGATCTTGATGTTTCTGAAAGTGTCTTTCACTTTGGAATTTGAGCAATGAATTTTCCTAACTTAGTCTATAATATGAGAGATCATAAGTCCAAATTACCTGGAATATATGTTTAGTCAGGTATTGGAAACAAGAGGGTCAGAGAACAGACTTGAAGTTTATTCTTTGAATTATAGAAATGCAAGGAATATCTGCACAGATGCCAAATTTACCTCCAGTGATGAAAGATATTGCAGTGAATCCACACTTACAAGTCACCCAGCATAAAGTCTTAGTGGCTGAATAATAGAAATTTTCTGTCCATAATGCTGTGAGATGTGCAGATGGTTGAAAAATGATATGTGATCTCATGCAGTGCCTGCTGAGTTAACAAGAGAATTTCATTCAAGAAAAATAGTACATTTTAGTTCCACCATATGTGTGATTATGTTTTCTCCATACCCATGGAGAATCCCTGATGTTAGAAAGCAAACTATGATAGCCCATTAACATGTCCTCTTTTCAATAATTTATTTAAACACAAGAACCTTACATTTTTGTAAAAATAGCTTAAATGCACAGCAAAGGAAAGAGCTGCAGTTGGATACTCTTGGAGTTTTTTGCATTCCATAGAATTATGAGCAGAAAAACAAAATAGAAGTACTACTTGTTTCTCATGTACAACCAGTCCTTAGGTCCATACACCATTACTGATAAAACAAAATGCTGTCAGAATAAGAAATAAAAAGCAGAAACAGTAATTTCTGGTCTTTTCCCCAGACTTCCCAAGCAGAAAATCCACTGCACCTGCCTTTGGTTCAGATTTTGTTTATCAGAAACAAATTTCAATTATTACATCAAGAGTACTCCATACTATATGTTTCCCTCAATCTTCCACAACTTGAATTTCATCTTTTAAATTTTTATTCATAGTTTTACAAATGATTTTGTTTGTATCTAGTACAATAATGGACATGGTACCCTTAAAGTTACAGAAGGTCTGGTTTTGTTTCTGTACAAAAATATGTGTTTTGATTACAGTATGATAGGATCCTTTGACATATTAAAATTACTTTTAAAGAAATGGGAGGGTTTATTATTAATAATTAAAGAGAAATCCTTGGAGAAGTAGTACAATAATGTTTTCACCAAGGTTTTATGAAAACTTAAAATACGTTTTTCCTTTCACTCTTCAAGTTTGGAGAGTTAATTTTTATAATCTAGAAAATTAATAAAATAATACTTTAGTTCAAGTTGCAAATTCACAGTGAAAAGCAAGTGTTTCATTATCTTAATTTCAAACTCTAGTCTGTGTCAAAAAGTAAAGAGTGATGTGATCATATGATGAATTATATCAGGGTGACAAATGATCAGCTGGTCTTTCCAAATGGCCCCTCACATCAGACAATTTAGGTGATGAGATTTCATTTGTCCATTCACAGGAGGAGATTAACCTCAGTGAGAGATTCCATGCTTTTACAGCACAGCCACTGACTGGGGAAGTTTCCAGATTTTCTGCTTGCAAAGGTGCTGAGCAGCTGAAGATGGAGCGTTTGGCCTCTGGCACCTGTCAGTCCAGAGACACATCTTGTAAGAAAACTGTCTCAGGAAAAGTCCTCGTACTCATCCTGCTCTTCACACACTACAGTGAGCCCTGTTGATGTCCCTGATGTTGTGAGGACTTTCTGTCCTTAGTAACACCAGGGCTTATTCAGAATATTTCTGTAGATGGCATTTGATGTTTTCTCTCCCAATTAGATGATCATGCCAACTGCAACTTCAGCATCTCCAAGGAAAAGCAGACGACAGTCAGAAAATGTCTGTCATTCTGTTCAGCTTCAGGTCACACTTTGAGAGGTGCACAGGCTACTTAGCAATTGCTCAGTATTGTTTCCATCTGGAAAGTTTGTCAGCCCGGGAATTTTTGGCATAACTATTTGATTTGTTTCATCACAGTCATTGCAGTTTCCACATGTGTCTCTTCTCAGGACTTTCAGTTTTCTTATGAGCTCATTAGGATGTTTTTCTCTGTCAGAGATCCACAGTAACAATTTGATACTGGTACTGTTGTATGTTCCTACAGACCTTTGGGGGTTTTGTCTTTTTTATTCTTTAGGTGCACAGAGACACCTGCTTTCAAAGAAATTAGATTTTCTAGTCTCAAAGTATAAGTCCATCCAAGATGACTGTGAATAGAATCTACACTTAATTAAAATGTCTGGTAAAAGATCTTTAATATTCTGAAAAAGAGTGCGATGTTATGAGAGAAAGTGCATTTACTTTTAATTTTTTTTTATTACTTTTATTAAACAAATGAATTTTTTAAGGTATTGTTAAGTAGGTATCCTTTCTGTGGATAGAGTTTGGAAGCTTGTTCTGGGAGTGTTACCTGTCATCTTTTGTACTTTACATTTTCAAAAAACAAAAGACTGTATTTTCACAGACCAGTCTTATCAGAAAGATCAGAAGACCTGGTATTTTTTAGATCACTCAAAAGTTATTCCTTTGACACTGCTTTGAGTGAATTTCTCATTTGCTGTGACCTGTGTGTGCAATCTTTTTCTTTCAGCTCTGTGCTCTGCATCTAAGAAAAGTCTCCATTCACGCAGTTGAAAGTGGTGGGAGTTTGGAAAATGAGTTGAAATCTGGAGGTTGAGAAAGTCCAGGTGCTTTGGGACAGATTGTTTGCAGGTCTCAAGCTGAATTGTTTCAGCCATGATAGGGGGCTCTTTGTTGCCTCATGTGTGCCAAGATCAAGCCCTGGGCTAGTGAGGGTTGCAGCCTCCTGCTACTGTTATCACTGAACAGAATATTGCTCTCTGTTGGAAAAGCATCTTAGGATGACCAAGGAGAAGAGTCAATCACTTTGCTGACAAAATACTCTTGGACAAGCTTTTCTAAATAATAATATCTACATTTTGTTTTCAGAGCAGGGGGGTTGCAGAAAGAAGTTGTCCAGAGTAATTTTTTTTCCCTTGTGTACCTACTTTCCCCCCCTGTTTCACATACTTCCTTTTTTAAGCAGAGAAATGTTTAGAGTTGTTTTGCTTTAACTTAGAAAAACAAACTCTCCTAGTACAAAAGCTGTCAGGTTAGTACAACTTAGAAGTCTCTTCAAATGTCAGTGAAGCACCAGGAGTGCACAAAGATGCCTTTGTGTGTTGCTTTGTAGTCTGTGTTGAATACAGATGCCATTTAATGAAGTCAATCTTTCCAACATCTTCTTTTCAGCTTTCTTTGTATAGTTTGACTTTACATTGGTAACTGTCAGCCCCAAGAGATTATAAAAAGGGGAGGCAACCTGACAGAGCTAAATGTGGAAACTTTTTTAGTTGAGGTGTGCTTGTACATCTACATCCAGTTATCAGTACCTTCTGATTTTGAGAATGCTGTATTATACTTTCAGTCTCTCCTACAATTATTTATTTGAGGTGGCAAGGTGACAAACACTGGATATATCCCCCATTTTCTCATCCTGTGGCTTCAGTAATCTTTGGATTAAGCTGCAATGCAATCTGGGCATCGTGAATGAGGAGATCCTATAAGCAGGGATAAAATAGATCTGCATCCCAAAATACCAGTTTGCTTATAAATATAAATGAGATGGCTGGAAAAGAACAAAAACAACTATTTCCTTTGAAAAGAATTTTTTTTTATCTCTACCTGCATAATGGAAAGTGTGGCATTCAAAAATATTCTAGAACAGGAAGTTTATCTCAATATAAACAATGCATTGGATAATACTGTAAAAAATGGGAATATATGCATGGTGTAACAGTAATTTACATCTCCATCACAGTTCCCTCTAGATTCTCAAATTCCCCAGTGCCTGGAAAATCCTTTAGGGTGTCCATGTCAGTGAGCTGGAAATTGTCATGATGTACTTGTGAATAAAGCAAGACAAGAAGATGTAATGCAATTACTGGAAATGTATGGCAAAGAAAAGAACAGAGTTTTTATCTAGTGATGCCAGCCTTTGTGCTCCAAGAACAAGGCTGTTTCCATAAGCACAGATACGGTATAAGGTGCTTGTATTTGGGCACAAGTGAATATAATCTATAATTCTCTCTGTTATCAGACAGCTTGTGGGATTAGGTTGGTAGAATGTGATAGTAGATGTATGATTGGATGTGAAGAAGAATCCTAAACAACTGGCACAAACTGCTCTTCTAAAGTTTTCTGAGTGTCTGCAGTGCTGATCCTTATAGGAATAACTCAAGTGATAACAGCAAACAAAGTACTTTCTTCTCACCATGTGAAAATAATTATTTCCATAAGTATCACAAATCAGCTCTCCATATTGGACAAGACCTTCATGTGGAAACTTCCTTCTTTATTTGGCTCGAGAGAGACAATATTTTAGATAGAGTGAGAGGAACACGGCAGTGACTTTTTCCATTAACTTATTCTGGCTCAAGTGGAGTCACAAGTCCCCACTGTGAAACTTTGTCCCCAGACTTCCCAGAAAAAGAACAGAAATTCTCTGCACAGGAGGCAGAAATGACACACTACAGCGAAAGGTCACTGAGCACAATGTGTTCTGACTTCTGAACTTGAGATTTTAAGGATTCCTGTGAAGAAAGATAGAGGACAAAACATGATTTTCTGTTCCATCGTTGCTATAAACAAGCCAAGGGGGAATTCTCAAACATTTTTGGGTTTTGCAAGGATGAACTCAGAAGGATGTGACATTTTCAGATATTTTGCTGTTGCTTCTTGATGGTAGATGCAGAAAAATTATCTTGAGAGGTGAGTGAGAGTTGACACAAACGTTGAGGAGCTGTTGCTTCCTTGCCAATAAAGTTTGTGGTTGTTTTGGTTTTTTAAACTTATATTTTTAAAAGAAAAGATCAACGTTCCCCATGAAGTGAGTGAGGCTACCTCCACAAAGTAAACAGGGTGAATCTGCAAGGATGATTATTTCTCAAGGAATAATGATATATAATGTGAGCCTCATATATCTTATATAGCATATATATCTTATATATATCATATCTATTACTGCAGTAATTTCTGAAGCTTTCTGATCCTCCTTAAAGAACTCTTTAGCAATTTTAAAGAAAGCTAAACAAGCTTTTAGGTCAAAATCCCAGCCTATTCAGTTGGAGCAAACAAAATGTTTTTTTAATAAACTGCTTAAACTGATGCTGTTCACAGATCTGAAAAATATTACTGATAATAGAAAATCAATCCCCTACACTTAAAAAAAAAAGTATTAAATTACTGTAAAATAATTATTCCATTGCCTTCTAGGTCTTTCTTGATCTTTTGCACTGATATATTAAGAGTTTGTTCAGAGTATTTGCATTCTGAATGTTCCTTTCTTAGGAAGTTGAGTGCCTCTTTGGATTCGTGAAAATCTTCAGTTTTTTTGCCAAGATAGCAGTATTTTCACCAGCAAAATCAACTACTAGATGTTTTTCAGTTTATTTTCATGTAGGAATAGCACAAAAAAATACGTAACTTTCCAAGATTTTCTTAAATTTGGTCGAAATTGAGTTTATATAGGTAATACTAGTAATTACTAAAAACTTAATAGTCTGTTTTTCAGTGTCTAAGAGGTATTTGGATAATGTGCTTAATAACATGTTTTACCTTTTGGTCATTACTGAATTCAGACAGTTGGGCTGGACAATGGTTGCAGGTCCCTTCCAACTAAAATATTTTGTTCTGAAGTTAAAGAAAACTTTCACTCTGTTTTAAGCATTTTTTTCCTCTCTTTTGACCCAGCATACCAAAATCAGTGTTTTTGCTTGATTTATTGATGTGGTCACAGTTTCAAACATTCTTAACCACTGATCCCGCAGTAGTTTAAGAGTGGATGGTTTTGCATCAGTGAACATACTTGTTTTGCAAATGGTCAGGTTATGTTCAAGGATTTAAGTTCTGACCAAACTGATGGGGACAGCAAATCATGTTAAATTTCAGCTTTGGGTGTTGGGAGGGATGAGGATTACTGATTTCACCCCTGAGTGTGGACAAATGTACAGCTGGGTAAGATTTATTCCCATGTCACATCAGAAGACAACAAAATAAACACTGATTTGGTCATAACCTAATTTCTCTATTTCATTGCAAGGGTTATATCAGAATATTTAATACCCTAATTTCTTTAACTTCACAGTGTAAATCTGTTCTGCATAATTCTAGAAAGAGATTTGACCTCAGATCTCGACTGAGATGCTGTAGCTTTTGTGTTTGAAAATCCAATATTTTAAAAGCCTCATCTCTCAAGTACAGCTAATTGAGGCATTTTTTAAGGGTTACGTAACAGAACAAAAAATGTTGGTCCTCAATAGTTATTCCTTACAATCTTGTAGAAATGGCACTCTGAGATTTCATACTCATTGTGTCATATTGATTTCCAGTGCCATTTCAGTTTGCAAAATATTTCTCTTTCACTGCAAGCTCTCACATTTCTACTGTTTCTTTTCATTTTATAAATAATAGGCCAATTTATGATCTCATACATACTTCTACCATCGAATTGTCTTGAGGCTGTGCATTCAGGAACAGTGGTGAGAATTCATTTAGGGTGATTGAGCAATGCTTGTATGATGTCAATAGTGAATTACTTTAATATAACCCAGGGCACAAGTGTAGTTCTTTAGCTACAAGTGCAGTTCTGTAGTTAATGCTGAGCACTCACAATCACGAGTTCCAGTTCTTTTTCTTCCCTTCAGGTAGTGGCCTTGAACCCTCTTTGCGTGATTTTATGTCTGGTTATGGATTTAGTTCTGTGGTTGGAAGAAATTTCATTATCTCACCAGGAGTCCTGTCCATCATCTTCCTTAGAGTAAACCCACTGGAAAGTTTTCACAGATATTTCAAATGATACTTCAGAAGAGGAACAAAAAAAGGGGACAGTGATGGTAATTATAAAAATGGGTGAGGATGAACTGAAAGATTTTATTTGATTACCACAGTGATAATGAGAAGAGTATTATTAGTACAATATTTCCATTCGCTTCATTTGTTACACAAAAATAAGAATTTATTCAGAACAAACATTTTCTTTTATCTTGCTAATCAAAAGACCTCTTGCAAAAGTAAAAATGACACTTGACATCTCAAAGCAAATGCAGAGATGGAGTCGAATAAAAACATTGCATAGTCGAATTAAAGAATTCCAAATGCTCAGTTAAAGAGAAAGTAACTTGAAGCTAATTATTCTTAGGCACAAAATTCACTTTTGCAAAGTATTGTACTGAAGTCACCATTTCATATGGGTAAAAATAGTGCTTCTTGCTTGACATCAGCAGTACCAATCTGTGGTATGTGAGAACTGTTTTCAGTGGTGGCTTAGGCATTCTAAACACATTATAACATCATGGCACTCGTGTGCTTTGGTAATTTAGTACCAGACTTTCAAAGTCACATCATCTCCTAAAGACAGCGATAGACACTGAGAGGGATTGGGAAGAGCATCCAGCTTGCTGCAGGCTGGGCACAGACAGAGATTGTAACTTGAGCTGCATTTGCCAGGTGACAGTTACACCATAATGAAAAAATTGTTGGCCAGATTGACCCATCTGCCTTCTGGTCTTTGTTCCCTGCCAGAAAAATGGGAGGATCTGGGCCAGTAACTGGAAGGTATAAGTTACTTGCACTCCATCTTCTTGGCAGGCAGATGTTCTATTAATTATTTTTTTCTGTAGTAATTCATCACAGAATATTTAAGTCTTGTGGCTTGTGATTTGGAAAAGGAATACTCATTTTCCTAGTTCATGAGGCAGAAACAGAGCAGGAGCAGATGGTCCAATGTGGCAACACTAGATATCAATGAATAGCTGCATCTAGATTGCCTCAATCTACTCCAGATTGTCCGAGAACACTGTGTGTGGAGCTTTTCCTGGTTCTCAGAGCTTTATCTTTAGACCACAATAAGAACTATTGATCACACCAGCAGCAATGTGAATAAACATTGGTAGCATGTCCCCTTTGCTTAGGACTGGGTTGGAGTCCCAGTGTCACAGGTTGTTTCTTCTAGTTCACCAAATACAACTGATGAATAAATTTTTGATAAATAATTGATGAAATAGTTGATGATTACAAAGCTGCTGTTTCTGGGGAGCAGTTCATTTTGGTGGCCAACATGCAAGAATCAGCAGTATGGTCAGGCATGAATACTGGACAATCCAGACTAGTCTTGCAACTGAACCACAACATCTACTCCTACAGGCTGCAAACTACTTGCCTTTCTTAATTCATGAAGACCTTTGAAAATTACACTATGTGGTATCATTAATTTTGTTAAACTTTTTCTCTTCTCCCTCAGCAAATAAGACAGTGGCTCAGCTGTAGTATCAGGGAGAGTGTCCTTGAGAAGAAAGATTTTTGACAGTCATTGAAAATTAACAGAGCACAGTTTTTACAGATGATTTCCTACCACCTATTAAAATACCAGTGAAACTCTTACTTCCATCATGCTCTTTGTACCTTAGCCTCAGCACAGTTTGCCAACATACAAGGTGGTTTTTTTCCTTTCCACACTAAAAAAATTAGAACTGACATCTAATAAACTATCAATGAAAAAAATTATTTGAATAAAAAACAGTCATAAAAGAGATTTTGCTTTTTACTCTTGATTAAAATTAGTAAATTAATATTTTTACTATTTATTCTCACGCTTAGCCCAGACAGGTTGAATACCATTTTGGCTGTTGAAGTATTTCAGGCATTTTTGCCTCCTTTTCTCCATCTGCCTTTCCCATCAATGAAAGTTTTTTGAAGAAGTGGAAGCCACCAAAGCCCATCAAGGATGTATCAGCTGATTTCAGAGTTGGAACAGAATCAGTGACACTGTAAAGTACCATCATCTTAATCATGTTCCCCTTATTCTACATGAGTTTGTAGATTCTTTTAAAAAGAATTTATTTTCCAGCTGAGTTTTACTCTTCCAACCTGATATTAAACCTTTTCTGTTCTAATCTACTTTTAACATTCAAATTCCTTCATAATTTTCTACAGTTTGCAAATTTAAAATTGATTCTTGCTGGCACTGAGATGTAAAAGTTAATTGTTTATCTGGGAGAAAAAACAAAAGCACAAAATTAAAATTAAGCCATAAGATGGATTTAATATGGGGAAGTTAATTCTCATCCATTGCTACTTACATTTGCATAAACTGAGGTTGCTCTTACCTATTTACAGAACACAGGCACAGTTAATTTCTCCAAATTATTATGCACTTTTCCAGTGGATTCTTTGTACCTTTTCTCTCTTTAACCAGATTGAGTTAATACAACATTTTTTAAACACAAAAGAGACCACTTCAGAATGATTATATTAGATTACTCTTTTCCATGTATAAAAATTATGTAAATCTCTAAACATAGCACTCCAGCCTTGCAATCCTTACCGGAAAACCCAGCTGATGGATGTGGTGGGCTCTTGGGCTGGCCTGCATTGCTACCTACTATTTGCATGGTAAGTGTTTGGGAAAGGTAAATTAAAATTAATTTCAAATTTAGGGATTCAATTATGATGTCTTAGTTTAAGTTAGGTTATCCCTTGAGCTTCAGGAAACCAAAGCTGGTCTCCTTCCAGAAAACTCAGATGCTCCATGTTCCTGCTCTTTGAGTGGAATCATGAAGCTTTTTCTCTGTGAGATGTTTCAAGGTGTAACAGAAGACGTTATCAAATGGGTTATATGGTTCATTATGCTGCTTGGGAAAATCCTGCTGGATTTTAAATGTTTCTGTAATTCATTCTTCCTCTCCTACACACAGAGGAATTTGTGTTGCCACAGAGAAATGCCTGTGTGCAGGAAAGACAATACCCACTTTAAGATGTAAGGGGCAAGAGGGTTCTCTCAAAGAACTGCTAAATTATTCTGGGTGGAATGTTTCCATTCAGAGATTGCCAAAAAGGAAGTTTGGTCTGAATAGAACAGAACACAGAACTCCTTCATCTGAGGGAGAAACACCATATATATGCATAAACATCGCATGATCTTTAAATGTGATCACATATCTGTGGCATGATACTCTTTCCTGCTTTGTTCACAATTATTGTGTTCTTTTAGGTCTGGTATGGTGGAAATCTCTAGCAGGAGGAAAGTTTGCTCCTGTGTCTGTGGGAGTGAGGGCACAAGCTCAAGGGAGAGAAAGATTTAGAGCTTACAGGTTTGGCCAGGCAAATACTCCCAGGGCAGGGCTGAGAGCTTTGTGCAGCTCCTCCTGAGCCTGAGGGTGCTGGGGGAGCTGGGCACGGGCAGCCAGGCCACTGAAGTGATGAGAAACATTTCCGGGGGGCTGTGCACAGTTTACTGTCTCACAAAGTCACTGAGTTGGCTGCAGTCAAACCTGAAAACAAGAATCACCTGCTGGGCACAGGGGGCATTGAGAGCATTGTGTATCTCCCTTCTCCTAATGTGTTTTCCTAGTCTGTGAAGTTTCTGGGTTTTAGAAAAAATTCTCTTCCTAGTTCATTTTTTTAGTAAAACCTTTGTGTTACTCTGATTAGGTTTACAAGTGGTTTAGTCTCCATTGTAGCCAAATTATAAAGAGATCCAGCTCAAAATGGATATGAGTATCACTAGCAGGATTTAAATGTGAAAATCAGAAACGTGTTTTCTTCTGTACATGGTTACATATACAAAGACTTGAGATTTACTCTGTTAAGCAGCTATAGTGGGGAAAAAATCACAGACTACATAAGAAAACTGTTGAAACTGCTCTCTAAATCCATTCCTTCTAGCAGTAAAGTCTTCTGGTAATTGAGACTGAAACTATAACTTTCTCAAAGGCCAAATTTCATTTAAAGTGGAGATGCTAAATAACTCCATGGGGAAAAAAAGAAACTGTGATTCAGAAAGATTGCAAAACAACTATGCAAAAAGTAAATTTGACACTGTCTTATCTGCACAGAAGTATGTTATTTTAAGAAAGGGAGATAGACTGATGTCATGCACTCCATTATATTTTCACAATAAGGTAATGCATGCGATTGAAAATATTGCAAGGAAAGGAGAATAATTTTGTAGAAGTGATTTCAGGAACTCCCTTGGATTCACAAGTTAGAATTTTGCTGTAATAAGTGATAACACAAAATACATTCTTCTGTAGCAGCAGTACTGCCAGACCCCTTCCACAAAGCTGTTAATAGGATTTTCCAACTCTTTCATGTCCAAAAACAATGGCTGAATTCCGAGATTTGCTCAGTGGGCTTTTAAGATATGAGGAAAAATACCCCCTAAACCTTTCTAGCCCCATTTCCCTAAATGTCACATACTTCCTTATGCTGTAATCTTCATTAATTCACTTTAAATTATATTTAGGATTACTGTATGTCTTAAAAAGAAAAGAAAAATACATACCATTTGGAGATGCTTTTAAAACTTGAGGCAAATGATTTAACTCCTCAGTCAGTAACCTTATCCAGCATGGTTGGTTATATTGGATGTATTTACCCATTTCTCTGTCTGCAAAGGAGGTTTTTAAATGTGTGGAGTATTTTGAATGTAAGCAAGTCTAAAAGCAACTTTTTATTAAAATATATTTGGCTGATTTAATGTAATCCATCAAATTATTTTATTTTGTCGGCTGCTTAAATACTTAATCTTCTGAGGCATCAAAATTTTAAAATGTGTTTTAAAGGAGTCCAACCTTAAAGCACAGTGTGCTTAACTTACCCCAAATTAACTCAGAGACATCTCTCTGTCTTTTCTGTAAAATCTATTACAGGAGCTATAGAAAAATGAATCCTCCTGATAAAAGACTAGTCCATAGGTTTTAACCACTGCCAATAAAAACTCAATGATATTATGTAATGGACTGAAACACATTTGAAAAGTGCTGTTGACTGATATAATCTCAGCAGATCATGCCATTTTTAATATACTTTTAATAATTGTTTTTTATGAATTTACAGTTAATCGTAAATGAGTTAAAGTGGTTATTCTTGATTGTTCACCAAATGCCTTCAGGATGCTTCAGTAAACCCATTTCAAAGTATGGGCACAAGGAAATCTTGTACTTTACATTTATAAAGCATAAAATTTTTTTTGTTTCTTCTGAAATTTAAGGATAATAACTTGTTCTTACGAAGTAAGGGCTGAGATTTTTATCTCTGCTAGAAAATAATTGCAGAAATAACCCAACTGTTAATATATAGCTACCTAATATTCTTGTATTGATTAGCCCTTAATGCTGTTGTCACATGTATGGTAATTGAGTCCAGCTATTGAATGTTTATGCAAAACTGCTTGTTTTCTTTACCTTTCCCATTTCATCTTCTTCCCATTTAACATCCTCTAGTTTTAATTTTCCCTGCTATTTCTACAATATCTTCCTAAAAGTGTCACTTTCCAGAGCCTTTTCTAAAATCAAAGTTATTATTAAATACATTGAGAGTGGAGCTGCTTCAAAATAGTTTGTATATAAATGTCAAATAATCTAATACTGGAAAAAATTTAGTGTTTCATTTCAATATATTGAAAATATAGCAAGAAATGAAAGCAGATTTGTAGCAGTTCTCTTTTTGTGCAGCTTGGATTGTAGACCTGATCTGTAGACCAACACCCACGAGCAAAAGGGAGGGTGAGCAAAGGGATGGTGCAGAATTGCTGGCACAGATCTGCACTCCCTGAACCCGCACAGACCTGCAGCTTCAAATCATGGTGTAACAATCAAGCTGAACGTTTCAGTAAATTAGATTACTGACTTTAATTTGACAAGATATTTATGTGGTCGAGTTATGGCAACATTAACTCTCAATACACCGTGAACACACAGGATGGTAGAGCCTTGAGTGTCTTTAAGGGTCCCAGTGGTCCAGAGCATCCTCCCCACCTGAGCCCATGTCAGCCCTGCTGGTCTGCAGATCCAACAGCACCGGGTCCTCCCCAGTCCTGGGCCCTGCTGGCATGTCCTGGGCACATCCCTGTCCCCACAGCCCTGCCCAGCTATCCTGGAGCTGTCTCTGTCCCCACAGCCCTGCCCAACCATGCTGGGGCTGTCCCTGACCCCACAGTCCTTCCCAGCCATCCTGGGGCTGTCCCTGACCCCACAGTCCTTCCCAGCCATCCTGGGGCTGTCCCTGACCCCACAGTCCTTCCCAGTTATCCTGGGGCTGTCCTGTCCCCACAGCCCTGCCCAACCATGCTGGGGCTGTCCCTGACCCCACAGTCCTTCCCAGCTATCCTGGGGCTGTCCCTGTCTCTACATCCCTACCCAACTATCCCGGGGCTATCCCTGACCCCACAATCCTTTCCAGCCATCCTGGGGCTGTCCCTTTCCCTACAGCCCTGTCCATCCATCCTGGGGATGTCCCTGCCCCCACAGCCCTGCCCAACCATCCTGGGGCTGTCGCTCACCCCAGTTCCCCTCCTGGGGTCTGATCCTGCCCCTCAGCCCCCCAGTTGAGGTCCCAACCTGGTCTCAGCCCTGTGGAACCCCCATCCCAAGGGAGCAACCATCCCTTGCAGCACGTTGATAGGATGGCTGTAGGTAGACAGGGAGATGGAACAAACACCATGGATTAATACACAAAATAGGACTTCTTTAATTTATTAAAAAAAACCTAAACATATTTATTTTGTAGTATGCGTTTATTCAAAGATTTTCTTTGACTGTCATAACCTTTCTGGCTTTGAGCAAACTCTGACAAAGGCAGGAAATTTTTCTTTCTGTCTGATGCCATGAGGGACAGGATTAATCAGGCAGGCAGATAGCTGATTAAAGAGGTGAAATTTCTTTGGACTGTCAGTGTACCTTATTTTTTTAAGGATATCTGGTTTAAGGTCTTCTGATGCCACAAGATTTAGAAACTAGTCATGGAAATAATTTGGACTATATGAAACTTATTTACTGTTGTGTAGGCACAGCTGGCAGCCAGTCTGTGCGTTTGGTACTCACTGCCACAGCAGTTAAGATAAGAAAAATGCAGCTGTTGAAAAGGGAGACTTTCCAAATGCATTTAGTCCAGTGTAGTTTATATTCCAGCAGTACAAGAGAGAAATTGAAAATGCTTCTAATTTTAGGTCAAATGTAATAACTGCTCCTTCCACTAACCTTTGGAATTAAGGCACTGCAACCACTGAAGTTGTTACATCATGAAAAATGATTGGCTGTGAATGTTAATAAAATTCATTTCATGAAGGTTTGGTAAAATCATTCAGACCTTGTTTTGTGTAACCAACACTGCTGCTGGAAAGAAAACAAAATGAACTGAGTCACAGAACACAACATCCTGACAGAAAACATTAAAATGGGACAGAACTGGAAATGTTCTTCATTAAAGTTCTCTTCAAAACATTGGCTGGGATTACTAATCTAGATCATGGACATAAGACTTGTCACTTCAAATAAAAAAAAAAGATAATTTTAGTCAAATATTCTCTTTATAAGAAAGGTAGACAGTTTTTTTTAAAAAAAGAAGCTAAAACACCACAGATTTTTTTAAAATTTCAGAGCTGTTCAAACCCTACATTTTTCTTGCATCAAGACATGATCATATTAGATCTTCATTGATTCAGATAATTCTTTTTTTTCTGTTACTCTCACCAGGGGATGAGTGTACCTGTTATTTCACTCATATATTCCTAGTCCGTATTTGAAACATTAATTCTTTCTGTCCTAGTCAGCTCATGTAGCTGTGAGACAATTAACAATTGTAACTTGAATTGAATTAGGAAAAATACATTAACTTGTCAAAGTTCATTCTAACTAAAAAAAAACAATGGAGAATTCATCCTTGCAATAAAAATGTTTGTATTTTATGGGGATATTGTAGCAGGATGGTATTTAACTAGCAGTTAACAGCCACTGTATTCTAACAGTTTGTTGCCATTGTTATTGTTATATTATTCACTCATAGACTGAAAGTGTCAGGTAGAGCAACTCTTGTTCTGAGCCTCTGTCATTTTTAATTTATGCTGATTGATTTATTTGATGTCATTAAAAATATTGCACCTTTGAGTTGTTGTAATTAAGATGCATGCATTCTTAATGTACCTACTTAACTACAATTGCTTCCCAAATCAATATTACCTCTTAAATAAAGGATTTGTTGTTGCTGTAGAAATGCATATTACAAGTGTCTGTGCTCAGTATGATAGGCCTCTAAAAATATTAGATGTGCAGCTATAATTTTATCCAAAATCTTTGTCTTGGAGATGATTGTACTGATAATCTGTTCTTTTGCCACTGCAGAAGTTTATTTGCATTTCTAGCTGACAATTGCCCAAACAGAGCAACAATAGGAATGGGAATCATTGCAGTGGACCATGTGTTGAAGAGGAACATATTATTATTTTTTTTCAGTAAAATGGTCTTACCTGTGATTATCATTGCTGAATGTCTTTCAAAGAGAAATGCTTCTGTTCATAGGCAACTCCTCTGAGACTGCAGAGGCAAAAATGGACCGAACTGTAAGTAATTTTCTGCATTTCATCCTTAGAGTCACTTGCAGAAGTATTCGTGGAAATGTTCAGGAACAGTGAATTAAATGTCAGTAGAGCAATACACTTAACATTCTTTGCACCATTGTTGAGTGAACCTTTTTATAGTCTTTATTAAAGATAATAATCAAAATATCAAATAATAAGTCTACAAGTCTTTTTTTTCCCTAAAATATGAGGGCTGAAAAGCAACAATTACTAAGGAAAAAGAACTCTAGATGATTGATTATTCACTCAAATTCAGAAGGGTGAATCTTTAACCTATTTTCATTGTCAATAAAGCACTTTGTTTCTGTTTAGAAATAAAAATAAATAAGGAGTATTATTAGATATGTACCAGGAATTATTGAGCTGAGAGGATATTATTTACTTTGAGAAGAATGTTTGCTTAAAATTGGATCTGAATAGTTAGTTCACTTACTGAGAGGTGAAATGGTCAAATCACAGCAACAAATGCAGCTTGTACTCCAAAAGAACAGTAACTCATTACACCTCAGAACATGCCAGGTGGATTTACAGTGTTTTTAACAAAGAAAAGGAAGTACTTTACTTCCCCTTTCCATGGTCTTTAGTTCCCTCCAACAATTTATGCTGCTTACCTGTACAACACTACAGAATAATCACTGTTGCCATCATAAAAAAGTGTTATTTCTTCTTTCTTGATAAAGTGAAATGTCACAATCATTCAGATTTGTTAAAAAAAAAAAAAAAGATTTAATCCAGGAAGCTTATCAAGGGGTATAATTTTGGACTGGAAAACAAAAAGATACTTATTCCTGTTCACATGTGTGAAGCTCAAAATTGGTATTCCTCAGTCAGCAAGAATAGAGCAACTGCAGAAAAATTGTTGAAGAATGACTGTAAGAGTAAATTTTGGAAACAGATGATTTTGCTTCCCTACTACATTGGGACTCTTGCAGCTTCTCCTTTGACCCAACCCCTTCAGCAAAATAATTGAAATCTGAGCTTTTAATAAGAATTCTCTCTTTTGCACCATCTTGAATTAAAAATTTCAACTGCCCATTTCACCTTAGTTTAATTTTTATCTTTATGTACAAAGATGCATTTGTTTTTTCTGTTTAACTGGATTTTAATACATATGTAATAAAAGGTATTGATTACAATGGGAGAGAAAATTGCCTTGCAAATAAAGGACTCTCTTATCCCAAGAGATAAACACCCATCTGCTACTACCCAAAAGAAAGGAAGCAATTACAGAGTTAATACTCTGAAAAACTTGTTAATTTGTTGTACCATTAAAGGTGGTTGTAAAAAAACATTAAAGTATTGTCTGCAAATGATAATGCAGTGCTGATGATAAGAAATGATAAATGATAAGCACTGGGTGGAATTTACCATTTTAAGTATATAGATTAGCAAAACATGTCCCTTAAGTTGTGCATATAACACATTTTCCACACGTGGTGAACAGGCTTCCCACTACAACCATGCAATTAATACATGTACTGAGGTGTTAAGGTAAAGTGTTCTAAGACATTTCCTGTAGTGACACATCCTGCGGTTGCTTTAAGCTGTTAATCTTATATTTGCTAAATCATAATTTTACATCATTTCAGTGCAGTTTCATTATTTTCTCAGGTTTCTTCATGGATTTGTTAGCCCTTGAGTCATTGAGCTCCTTGGTTGTGCTGATGCAGGAAAGCAGTGAACCTTCTGGCTTGTGTTTTTGTTATTCAATCTCTTCTGCTTGCTCAGAGCATGTAGGATACAACTTCTCCACGGCCATGGTTTGACCACCTAAGTAGGAGAAACTCTTCCTCCTGGAGTTGAAGAGAATTAAAACACCATGCGTCAACTTGAGTCTTTCCTGAAAGCTCTGTCTGTCTTGCCTTCCAGTGCCTGCTGTGTTTGAGTCCAAATTAAAAGTAAAGACCATCTTATAGTAATTAGAGATATGTCAGGAACACTACTTCAGGTAAAACTGAAATGAGTAGGTTCTTCCAAGATGCACAGTGTTATTACATAATCAACTCTTTATCCATTCCCTTGAGAGAAATAACACTGGAATGGCTGTGATGGTTCACCTGGTAAGTGGGACCAAATGAATGTGAGACTGCTCAGCCTGCAGGGAAAAATGCACCCAAGTGCTCTTTACAATCAACTTTTCTCCAGAAGGATCTGGGGACTGTAGCAGTAAAGACATTGTGTAGCTAAAGACAAGAGCATAAGTGATTTTTCTGCATCTAGTAGAGCTGTTGATAGGCTTAATTTAAAGGAGTATTTGGGTGTTCACCTCAGAAAGACCCATTCCTCTCTGTAACTACAGAACTGTGCCATAGTATGGAATTTGTGTGGCCATTTCTGTGGAGTCCTGACCCAGGGGGACTGACATCCTTCTGAAGGTGGGTTGCTGGTAGTTGTGAGACATAGAAAACCTCCTCAGAGAAAAATGGAGCATCAGATGGTAAACACTTGGTGTTAATTTTTATTTTTAGTTCCTTTTTAGTCAGTCATGCAAATGAGGAAGAGCTTAACTTTCCTGAATTATCAGATCTCAATATGCAGAACAGTTACATTTTGCCCTCATTTTAAATTAAGTTACTAATGTGTTTATGGCATTGATAATGAGTTACTTCACTAAATGCATCATTAGAAATCCGTGTAACATTCTTCTGTTTGGAGCTATACAAAGCAAAAATCCTGACAGAAAGGTTATAAACAGGCTCAATTACTGGCAGCCTTTTTTACAAATGAACAAGTTACAGTTTTGGAAGAGTAGAATTTGTGCCAGAAAAACAGATTTTGATAACTGAGCCTGTCAGGAACACCCTGACGGTCAGCATATCTGTGGATGAGACCTACTGTGGAGCAAACAATTTACTGGATGATTCAGCAACATTTCTCAGGGGGTTCATCATTCGTCATCATTATAACAACTGAGAGGCAAAAACGTGATTAATTCCTTTCTACCATTTTAAAGATTTGGGAAGTATATATCAACTTCTGTGTTCATCAGAAAACTCATTTCTGAATTAGATCTAAAGCCAAAAAACCCAAAGCATTTAATAGGAGTCTAATTTTAAAGTTTGGGATGTGTTTTTTGATCACTGTTTTGTAACAGTGTGAATGCTTTGCATTTCTGCCATTTCTGAAGTGGCCATTGATTATATTATGTAAACTATGGAAATCCACAGGGTATTTGTGCCAAGTGTATGGTTTGCAAAGCACACAGGTAAATTTGCCCCATCTTACTGTCAACTAAGTTTGGACAGTGACATAAATAAATGTGGTGTTGGTAGTTGTACAGAAGCCAGGCTGTTCCAGGGCTGGGAGAAACACATTGTCAATTAATGTTAGTGATAAAACCAAATGCCATTATGAATAAAGTAACCATTTTAATGCTATTGGTTTGTCTTGGGCAAGTTGGCATTCATATGTTTTCTGATTCTCTAATGGTCACATTGCAATATTTTGCTTTTCCACAGGAATGTCCCCTTTAGTATCAGTGTTTTCCTCTACATTTTTATGTCCCATTCTTTCACCCATCAGACAAGATGGTTTGTCAGAGGAGTGGTATGAAGGGAATGTACATAAAAAACCTCTTGTTTTTTACATTTCTTTTTCCATTATTTTAATGTCTGAGACCTGTTCATCTGTTGCTCTTGTTTTACTGACACACAAATACTGTGCTCTCCACAATCAGCTGTTGTGTGTAGTGGCTTATGACCAAATGAATGTGAGACTGCTCAGCTTGAAGGGAAAAATGCACCCAAGTGCTCTTTACAATCAACTTTTCTCCAGAAGGATCTGGGGACTGTAGCAGTAAAGACAGATTGTGTAGCTAAAGATAAGAGCATAAGTGATTTTTCTGCATCTAGTAGAGCTGTTGATAGGCTTAATTTAAAGGAGTATTTGGGTGTTCACCTCAGAAAGACCCATTCCTCTCTGTAACTACAGAACTGTGCCATGGTATGGAATTTGTGTGGCCATTTCTGTGGAGTCCTGACCCAGGGGGACTGACATCCTTCTGAAGGTGGGTTGCTGGTAGTTGTGAGACATAGAAAACCTCCTCAGAGAAAAAGAGAGTTTAAGAGAGTTAAAGATAACTTGTTTCCTAAGGGTCACACTGAATAAAAATGTTTACATACAATGATTGGATATATCTTGCTGTAGTACAATGAATTGGATCTTCACAAGCTGCTGCTGCCTCCAGGGCACAAGAAATCACACATGGAATGAGGAGATGCTGGACCATATGCGTGAGAGTGAGCTGAGAGCATGTTCCAGGTTGTTTTCTACACTCCTGGGCCCACAAGGCACTCCCAGAGTGAAGAATGGAAAGAAACACACTCAAAAGGATCCTCAGAGAGAAATTTTCAGCAACAGAGATGATCACCAGAATTTATCAGCTGCAAAGCAAGTCTAAAAGGACAAAGTGGGCAAAAGTGAGATTTGATTGCAAGACCCTTTTATGTTGCCATTACCAACAGAAATGAGCTTCTCTATTTATAGAGTTCATTTTTCTATTCTGTTTTAATTAAACTCATCCTTATAATCTAGAAACCTTTTTTAAATTTATTTTGGTGTGTTCGTGGAATGGAAAAAAAGTGATGGCAGGGGCAACTGAAATTCTGCCCAATTCCTGTGCAGGCTCAAGATAAAGGTAGGTAATCAAGCAACTATGATTTGTAGGGTTTTAATGATGTGTATTACATTAAATTTCCAGAGCTTAATTTAAAAACTTTCTTGGTTTAAAAAACTGTAGCATGAAAAGAGGGTTTACCCAAACAAAGCAAACCTAATTCGTACTTGGGAGTGATCACAGAATAGATGAGCTTAATTTCTGTCATAAAATGATAGGTTATGTCTAGACAGAATCCACAAAGATGTAACAATATTCTTTGTTAGTTCTTTATTCATTGCTTCAATAAGACCAGTTTTTAGAAGGATACTGAAGTTTTTATCTCTTCCTTTCCTTACATGCACCGTGGACCTTTGTGGTCTTCAGATTTGGGGCATGGGAAGGTTTTTAGGTCATTTCTAAGAATTTCTTGCAATTTTTATGAGTGCCACATGAAGTTGTATTTTATCATTTTTACATAACAGAAAGCAAGTTTTAACATCAGTTTTCCAATTTGTAATGAAAAGATATTTCTAAAATCTAGGAACTTGATCAAAAAGTAATTTTGTGATTGAGCTGCAGGGGGGATTAAAACTGAGATTTGCATTAGAGTTGACAATTTGGCAATCAGATTTGGAATAACAGAAAACATGACCTGAATCCATCACAGAGAATTAAGAAACTATAAATGATTCATTTATGTCCTTGCTGGTTCTACACTAATGGCTAAACAAAATTCCTATTATTTACAGACATGTCCTTATGACTCTAAGTTAGGAGAAGTAGAAATGACACGGACCTACCACATGTACTATTTCTTTAGTAAAGTTATCCAAAAAAGAAAAAAAAATAGTTTCAGAATGAAGGATGAACAAACATAATCTTTATTTTGAAATGTTTATTTTGGTTATTTGCGTATTTAGACATTTACCTGTAGGACCTGCATGATCAGAAGTACTTTTGATTAGGCCTAATTTCAATTCTTATTCTTTTTAATCACAGTCCACCGATTTTCTCCATTTTCTGACTTCTAGTAAAAATCTATGTGTTAATTCAACATGTTTTCTGCTCACAAAAGACTGAAAAACTGCCTTGAAGCTAAGCATAGCTATCTAATTTTAAGACATATCAGGGCCTGAGCCATCCTCTTATGTTTATGCACTGAGCAAGCCCCCCAAAAAAAACAAAGCAGAAGCTCAAATTCACAGAGTTAAGAATGTGTATATAATCTAAACCACTTCTATTTGACTATTTTTTTTCTTAAATCAAAATTAAAATAATTAGAAAGAAAATTGTGTCTAAATATAAAGTGGCTTTCATTTGGACAGAATGTATTTCTGAGCCCTGTTCAGTGTTCCACATCCAGCTGAATATCTTCTAATGGAGCAGTTATGAAAATGTATAAACTCTTTTAAGTACCACTGGATGGCAGGACAGCTGTTCAAGAACTTAAAATCTATTAAAAATTCAAATTTTTCCCATGTGGATGATAAACCAGACGACAATTGCATAAATACATCAGTACAGGCCATAAGCAATGACTCTTTGCCTCATTATTTACCTTTCATGTTGTACAAAATCTGTTACAGTTCCTATAATTCAGTTTAATTTCATCAAGTATAAAACTTTGCATTACCATATCTAGCCTATTAAATATTTTACCCTGAAGGTTTACAAATCTCTCTGACTGGTGGCTGGTGTCTGCTACTTCATACATTGTAGGGTTTTAAGAGAGAAAAAAACCCTATGACTTGTTTCAGCCTTTTTGTAATTAGTATGTGCATGTGGCAAATGCTTGGTAAAAAAAATACCACATTCACTGGTATTTTTTTGAACAGTTTATGTCATACTGAACCATTTTTCATTCCTGTAAAAATTCATGTTGTAGAAATGGGATTTCAGTGTTTTATGATTCTGCTTTTTAAATCTCTGACTACAAAACAACTTTCTGATTTTTTATTTATTTCATAATGTACTCACAAAGATTAAAGAGACTGTGAGAAGGAACACATAATATAAATATAAGCATTGTCATAGAAAAATAACCAGACCAAACCCACAACAAACAACCCAAAGCAAACCAATATACTATTCCAAATTATTTGCCTGTGTGTAGCACACCACCTATACTTCTGGCTTTCCACCTGCACTTCTGGTTGGAAATTAAATGTGTCTGAACTCTCTTTACAGGTAGGGATGATTATAAATGTCATTTTATAACCCTGAAATGTAGTTTTTTCCTAGTGATTAACTGAAAGGTATCATCGGTTGTAGCACACCAGGTATGCAAACCACTACCAGGAACTGTCCAAAGTTGGGAAGCTGTTAACACTCCAAATATCCTGACAAATACATTTTGCAGAGATACTTATTGAGAACTGGCAACTTGATCTCTTTATTCAGGCCTGGCCTTTCAAGCACGGGAACTTTTACGTTTCCTGATGAAGTCCACCTGCTTTTTGTTTGTAAAAGTTCTGATGAAGTCCACCTGCTTTTTGTTGGTTCTTCAGTCTCTGAGTCTTCAGTTGCTGGTTGAAAGACCTCCTTGCTCTGCGCAGGATTGGATGGAAAGAGTAGAGCTGTGGGGTAGATGAAGAGCAGGAAAATGTTCAGGAAAAATTAATTTAGTACTTTTACATGTTTTCAGCTTTCAGTACCAGGACTCCCTGCCCTGTGCCAAACCTACTCCGTGAAGTGTTGGCTGGAGGCAGGTATCACACCCACAGCCTCCAAAGGCTATTAAAGGTAAATCTGAGGCTAAAAGTTATAAATAGGATGTATTTCTATATTTAGGCGCTTAGAGAAGGCCTTTGGTGCTTGGGTAGAGAAGGAAATCTGTCCCTCAGCTTGTCCCCACACTCTGGCAGTGCTGAGTGTGCCCTAAGACATTTCTGGGAGCCAGGATCCCAGTTCCTACACTGGGATGTTACCTCCCAGTACTTGTCGTTTCTAGTTATGTGGAGGATATTAAGGTCATCTAATTTTGATTCACATTTTATTTCTAAGCTGAAACCTGAAAAGCTAATGGTGCATACACCCCAATGACAGTTAATGGGGAGATGAATTCAGCTGGTAATTAAGGCACTGACATTTGTGAGTGTAACTAGTTTTCTAGAAGTGCTCTGAAACCTGAAGAGGAAAAACTCAAAGTCTTTCTCTCTAGTTCCCTTATTAGGACAAATATATATTTTATATTCTTAAGTGGAATCACTTTATGACACCACTTCTAACAAAAGTCAACTGTTAAATCTTAAAGCACATATCCCCTGGGTAGAAAGTCTATTGATTATTTATTCTAGTTTGTGCAATAGCTGGCTGATTTCTTTCTCTTGCAACTTTTATTTGTTGTTTATCCTACCTGTTGTATTCAATGTTGGATAGACTTTACTCAGATCTATAGGTGCATTTGTGCTCCATTACAATCTGCAAGAAGATACAATAAACTCCCCAAAGACTCCTAGGAGACCTTTTCACTAGAAATGTTTTTAGAAATATCATTCTCAAGATATTTTCAGGCAATTGTCAAAGGAGGAAGAAAATCTAAGTAAGATATTTTGATAAGATTTTAATTTGAATTCTTTAAGATACCTTAATATATTTCTGTTGCTCTAAGCACTGGGTGTACAGAAAATGCTTGTATTTCTCTGCTGCTCCTTCTTATCCATGGTATCACAACTCCAGGGCATTTGTAAGTCCCTTTATTGCTTTCTTGAACGCACATACTGGTTTTATGAATCTATTTATCAGTTTATTGTTAGCTCAGCTCCCTTTTTATAAAGGAATGGTCAGTTTTATCAGAAGAACTTTTTTTTCAAATCAGCTTTACTTTTCAGTCTGTTTTAGAATACCAAGTGTGAATCTTTTGGGTTTTTGTCTTTTCCCCCTTCTCCTGACAAAAGTTAAAACATGAAGGCCCTTTTGCCCATCCTATATTGTATTTATCCAGTGGCTGTATAACATGAACCCTGTGACAAATGCACCTGTCAACTATTCAAATGATAGGAGTCCCCAGGCTGGTGGTACTTTGCAGTGTGACAAGGTGTGCGTAAAAGTGTCTCTTCCATCACCACCAAGTCCATGAATGTTATTCTTTTTCAGTCCAGAATATATACTTGAATGCTATTTCCAAAAGGCCATTGAAATACGGGGCTACTATAGGAATTTGGCAACACAGAATTTGCTTTTTATTGTGAGTAAAAATAATATTTTTTCCTTCATCCATAAAACATGGGAAGCTGAAGAATAGAGATGTTAAGTTACCTGGCCTCAAAGTCAAATAATGTCAGTCTGGAATGTGACTCTGCTGGAATATGACAATTTACTGTTGGTTTTTGCCTTGGAGAAAAATCTTTACTTCCTTTAAATTTTGATATAACACTAATTTTATTCACAATGCTAGTTGTTTTATTTTCATATGTATATTGTAGAATATTTACTCGTCTAATCAAGAACGGGATATTTTAAACACAGAAAAGGGAACTACAAGGAATTGAAGGGCATTGACTCTCACATATCTTTGATAATATTACCTTTTATCCTTTATGTATTCATCTTTTGTTCTCTGGTTCAACATGACTGGTAATGACGCAATTACCCAGCAGTGGAAGATGCAATACTTGAAAATATAGGGTTACAAAAATGGGTCCATTTAATGATTAGATTAAAACCGATATTAAAAAAAATCAGTGTTTTAATATCCTGTAAGAGCAATTAAAATCTGTATTAACATTAGCCCTGGTAGAAAGAGTTTCAGAATTATTTCTCGTCCACATTAATGAGCCTTTATTATAGAAACCCTGAGGTATTTTATATCTCACATGGAAGAATATAATTAGACACAAATTGATAGGCCTGTGCCTGGTACAAAATTAGAATTTATAACAGATGATTCTGAACCTGTTTTCTGCCCAGTTTTACCCCTAGCAAATGCATCTGCAAGCACTGTAACTAATCCCCTGGAATAATCTGTAACCAATCTGCACGACATTTCCCATTTCCTGATACACAAACCATTACAGAGCCAGCCAGGTGCAATTCTTTTACAGTTTTCCTAAAGACTATTGAACACCTAATGACCTTGACAAAATTATCTGCATTAGAGTTGTGAGTGCTCATCCACTTCATCTTAGTGATGGTGTTGTGTAGCAAAGCAAGATTTGCAGTAATGAACAACCATAAAAACTATTTTAGTATGTTTTTCTAGCTCCCCTTTTGTTCAGTTCCTATTGCCCTACATATTCTTTTTAATTGTGTGGAATTTGTCACACATCAGTTAAGTAATTTTGTGCTTATTATGGTGCAGTTTTCAATTCAGCTTCCTTCCCAAGAATAAAAATAGCATGAGACAATAATGCCTTGTCTTACATATATCTGAGTTATAAGTAGAAGTAGAATGTGAATCTACTAAAATAAAGTTCTTGAGGTGTCTGGAAAATACAAATAGCTGTTAGCTAAAAGGTCTAATAGTACTCACAAGAGTTTATTTTGGGAGCTGTATGGGATAACTGACAGGAAACACTGAGTGATGGTAGATAAAAATCTCAACCTCTTCCTGAAACAGTAGTTTGTGGGGAAAATTATTCATGCCTGCCTTGAAAATATAACCCAAGACTGATGTTTCATACCTCATTAGCTCCTGTGATACTCTGAGAACAGAACTAGTGTGGATAAAATGTTATGTACAAAAAAATGGCCCCCATTTCTTCTTCTATTCTCTACCTAAACCAGCAAGTTGTGATCAAGATGTTAAGATTATGTTAAATATAGGGATGGTTTCCCTACCTTAGAAAGCAACCTGATTGCTTGGATCTGAATGTCGAATTTTGAGGCATATAAGGTACAGGATCAGGATTTCAGCAGAAATCACCCTTTCAAAACTCTGCCTTCAGAAACATTGTTTTCTGATAAACTTTTATTCAGTTGAAATCTCTCTAACTTAGGGTTTGAGGTGCTGTTTCTTGCTTATTGTCTCCTTGACAGCGCTGTTAGTAAAAAATACTGTTCTAAACTGCCTGCAATGAATTTGACATCACAGCAAAGGCTCCAAAAGGGGGAGCAGATGCAACTGCAGGCCCTGAGCTCTGTGGAGGGCACTGCTCTGCAGGCTTTGAGAAGGTCAGGAGAGACATAATGCTGGATGTCTGCTACAAATATATGTATAAAGCATATAAAAAAACCCATTTGATAAGGTACCTTTTTATTCTGTCATGTATTATACGTAGGTTAGAGAAGGAAAGAGGGAGAGAGATGGCATCTTACATCTGTTGGACAGATGGGCAAATTAAGGGTGATATTTCTGCATGTGCTCCAGAACTGCTCTGTGCTGACTGAACAGAGAGTGCAGTTGCCTTTGTTCACTGTTTAAATGTACTTTTCATTACAGATAGTGCTAAGAAATGTTCATGGATTTTGCCTAAAATACAGCATTTTTTTCCTCACCTTACAGCATCACAAAATTTTCCCCTTTTAAGAACATTTAAAAAGAGACAAGGGTAATTCAGTATAATACTGGTAATTCAGTGTATTATTTTAACATGCTGTTAGTGGAAAGTGCTCAGAACAGCCATGTCTATTTGGAAATAAGTTTTCCTGAAGCCTCCTCTGGTTTTTTTTTCCCTTTTTCTTGAGACAAAATCACAAATCAGACTGAGATTTGAGATCCTGGTAGAAGGAAAGAAGCATTTTAATTGCTCCTCTTTTAGTAAGTCAATGGTGAAATCCCATTAAGTTTAAAAAAAAACTGTGAACTTAGAGACTGACATTATATATGTATTTCAAATGAATAGTGAAAATCTTACAAACCTCTCTGACTTATTTTTCTTCTGTTTGATCTGGTTAAAGCACAATTGATAATACTTGACAACAACCACAGAAGATACAGTTGTGAAACAATGAGCATTGCATTTCAGTTCATGCTTAGAGAACTAAATATACAATTTTCTGTTTATTTCTGCCATAATTTATTTTTATCTTAGCAATATGGAAAACTTTGAGTACATGGAACTGCAAGTTTTCAAACTTAGTGGTATATTCTGTTTAGAGTACAAAAGTTTAAATTTAGATCTTTTTACATATTTTTCAACTTTATTTCTGTAGGAGAGTAGAAGGATAAAATCAGTCATTTGTCTTTTAGCCTTAAATCTCAAACCTAGAAAGCTCTCTTTGCACCCAAAAATGAGGGAGATTTAACACCCCGATGGAAATTTTGGTACCTAATCCCAGTTATATTCTCTAGAATATTTCAGATGAGGAATTGTGTTTAAACCCTACATTCAGAAATCACTTTTCTTGATCACGCTCACTTTAAAAGCCAAAAATTAAAACTTCAGTCCCACAGAGAAACTTTTATTTATTAGTTTTTGTATTGTTATTAGTGTCTCACTAATATTTCTGCAACAAAAAGTAAAACATACACAATAATCTTCATAAAGTTTTCCATCCTGATTAGAGTTCTGCAAACAATTATAAAGTAAGATGGAACATTAGATGGAATATAAGCTGATTTTGGCTGATCACTGATAATCAGTGTAATACCTGCACTGTAAGGAGGGAGCAGAAGAATTAACAGTGCTAACAATTAATCTCTTTAGCACAGCTGATAAACAAAGTAAAATATTTATGAGATAAAGTAGATTTCCTGTTTCAGTGTTTACCTTCATGTTTGCTTAAATAAACTCCTATTCCCTTAAGACATAGTGACATTTCTGACTTAACTGAAGTTATTGATCTTGGAATTAAAATTTATATCGTGTCCAAATATTTTAAGATAGACTGGAAAGTCAATACTAAGAACAATTTAAGTCCAATAAGTAGCTTACAAACATGGTTGTTTTTAATAAATCATCAACTACTAACAGCTAGATTTAGCTAATATTTTTTTAATTTATCTGAAAGTCTCTTTTGGTTGGCTTCTTTAATGACTACTAACTTCATCTATGTAAACAGAAACACAGATAGATCAGAAATCTCAAAATTTAGCCCGTCTTCTGTTGCAAGACTATATATATTGTGACCATATCTGACCTGAGTCCACAACATGGAAAGAAAAAAATACTGTGGGAAAATTAATGGGTCTCTTATACTTATTTATACAATACAATACATTTCTTTTTCCTGGTTTGAATTCTACATAATTTAATTTGAAGTCCCATTCCAGCAATACAAGGGACAAAAGACATAAGAAAAGTTAATCTTTTCTTAATTTGAGCTTCTGAATTGTCATATTTCATTTAGAACTTGAATATTTCCAACCCTAAATCATAAGACTTAAGCCCCACACCTCACAGCTTTTCAACTTTTAGGAGGTTTTTAAATAAAGTTTCCCTTGATAACGTACACTTGTATTGTTATAATTCAAATATTCTGTATGATATGTATTGGTTTGATTCCACATGGGATTTCAAGACACTCAAATGACATAAAGTCAACATGACATATATTGAATGGATTGGAAAGAAGTCAACTGACAAGCCTGAAAATGCAAAGAAATTGTTGAACAGTTGTTCTCCGTAGGTTTTAGGGAGACCAGCTCTTCTCTTCCATGTCTGTGTTACACCAAAGTCAAAATATCGCTGTCAATATTTCTGGGTACACAGCTTGGGAAATGACAAATAAAGAAAAGGCTGGATTATGAATGTGCGTGATCTCCGTGAGCTGGACTAAAGCAGAATGCAAATTGTTTATGTCCCAGATACACTTTTAGGAAACAGCTTTCTATTTGAGTGTGTCTGGTGCTCCTCACATCTCATATTCTTTCTGTAAGGCTGTTTTATGTGTCCCTTTGTTCAGGTTCAGTTTTTCAACCTCTCTTCCACACCAGGGCTCTCCACAGGACTCTCTCACACTGAGGGATGACCTTTCAGGGAATCCTTTCAGCCAAGTCTCCATTTCTTCTCAGCTGGCTGTCACGGAGGTACAGGAAAACAACTTCACACAGAGAACCAGCTCAGGCAAACTTTAGTTCACAATCAAAACTAGTGACCAAAACTAACAAACAACAGGGGTAACCATGATAGTTGTACCACCATGGGGTGGTATAAACCACACTGGTACAAACAAAATACCAGCTTTCAAGGGAAGAATTTTAGCTCTGCAGTGTGGCATAGCTGGATTTGAACAAAGATCCCACAAGGCTGGCAATTGCTTTTCCTTCCAGCTGTTCTGTGTTCACTGTGTTTTGGTGATCCAACACCCAGCAAATAAATATGGGACTTGAAAAACAACCTTTGTAAAAAATCTATGTATTTCTCAGGGTAAACTCAGGACTGGTGTACCTTGTACCAGATAAATATAAAGCATTTCAGGTAATGTGCAGATGTGAGAGGTGATATCAGCTGCTGACAGGAGCTAAATAATTGTGTTCAAAGTTATCTAATTGAGGGAATGCTTTGCTGAAAATTTTAGAGAGAAGGAGCAGGTATTTGGGAATGAAACAGTTCTTCTAGACACAGACAGAACCATAGCCCTCCAGAGTTATTCACATTTCTTACTCTAGAGAAAATACTGAATAGCTGCAAGGAGAGTGAGCAGCAGTTTCTTGTGTTATGTCTTTTTCCATGCTTGCTGTTGCAATTCAAGTCCTTCCATAAGTAAGAAAATGGAAAGGTAGATTTGCTGTGAAGGGGTTTGAAGGTGTACTGGTAAATGCCTGTGGTTATCAGTGGAAATAGGGCAGCCAAACGTTCTCGTAGCTCCACTTTGGGGTTTGGAATGGAGAAAAATGGAATCAGACTTTTGGAGGCAGAAGTAAATGCCTTGACGCTCCCAAATCCTTATTAATTCTGAGTAAGCAGTTATAATACAGCTTCAGTGCTTACACATAGGTTTTTTTGTCAAAATAGGACATGTAGCCCCCAGAGAGAAGCATCCTTGTACAGACAGCTAACATTTTACAGAGGAGTTCTCTATGCAAATCCATCCAAGAAATCTAACCCAAAGTAAGAGGAACATTAGTACTGTAATTATATGGAGTCAGTTAAAAAATGGCTAATTTCACAATGGTTCCAGAATGGCAAAAACAAGCATTGCCCCTAAAGCAACAAGGGAATTAATTGGAGGAGTTCGCAGTAATTTGCTTATCACTCTATGAGTTCAGGTACCTGGACTCAATTCAAGTTAATTCAGTCATGGCTGTGGGAAAAATGCCTATTACTCTCTCCCTATAGCTTTTGTGTGAAATGGGTTTTTTCTTTCTTTCCACCTTATTAAAAGGCTTTCATCTCTTAAAATCAATGAAGCTACCAACTGGGAATTGTTTGGCTTAACTCAGGGATTCTTTGTAAGTTTTGCACACAGTCTTTTGCATTTTCTTCTTAAAATTAATTTCATTAGTTTTGTTCAGATAATATTTTACTATGGAATTATTTTTTAACTGTTAGACAGATGGACAGACAGATATATCTGTACACCTGTATAGACAGCTCTCTACACAAAACTAAGCAGGTGACCTGTGCAAACACATCTTATCTTTCCCTTTCTACCCATTGAATATCTGTTTTTCCGTCTTCCCAGAGCTCTCACTGGCAAAATGACTAGGATGGAGGATGCATTTAGTGGATGGCCAATGTATTTAGGTGGACTGGAGAGCTGGTTGCTTAAGATCTACTTTTCTTCTTTCATGGCAAAGACCAATTTGTGTCTCCTACTCCTTGTGTCTCCTCCTACACTGACTTCTATAAAACTCGTGGGACTTTTCATCTTTGAGATGTCTTCTTTTTGAACTCCTAATTTGTTTGCCATTGGTGAATAACTTCAAATTATTTCAAGAGTAGATCTGATAAATGCACTTATCTTGTTTTCTTAGAAAGATAAGATTAAAAAAATAAACAAATACACCAAAAAGCACCAATTTTTTTTCCCAATATAGTGTATGCTGGGTCGAGATTCTGGCAATCCAAAAGAAAATTCAATTAGCATGCTGAGTTTAAAGTTCAAGATAAAAGCACTAAAAAAGGAGAGAGTAGAGGCTTTGTTTAGGAAAGACAAGAAGAAAAAGGTGTTTATAACATTTTAGCAAATGTTGGAGACAGGAAAGCAGTCCATGCAGAAGACAGTAATTAAAACAGTTCTTCATTAGAAGATCTAATAAATATTTAGAGAAGGGTGGAGAAGATCTTGTGTTTGAACAATCTCAAAGTGAAAACACAAGAGGCACCAAGGCTGAATTAAAAAGAGGGGTGTTAGGCCACCAAGTCGGTGGGGAAAGGGACACAATAGGTAAAGGAAGGTAGATTGATACTGGTTCAGAAAGAACTAAAATAAAAGTGAATAATCAATGTAAAAGGCTACACAAAAGTGTTTGGAAAAGCCTGTATTTTCCAGGATTTTTTTTCTCTTTATTTTTATTTTCCTAGATTTTAGATGTGTGTGAACTATTGCTGGAAACTCTTATGCATCAAGACATTTTGTTTTCCCGGAGCCTCAGGATGTCCTCTTTAATTCTGGTTAGTGGTTATTAACACTGACACCATTGTCATGCTAATTGAAAAGTCAAATTTTAAGCCTGAGTACTTAAAGAACCTTTGGCACTTTTTTATGTAATTCTTCTCCAGCAAATTACTTGAGAAAATCAACAATGTTCAAATATCTCTGTGTTAAAAATGACTAGAGAAAAATAAGTTACTATCTTACCTTTTGGTTTGAGATCTGTTGTTTCTGTTGAGCTTTACTGTGACTGTGGACAAAAAGCTGTTCTTTAAATATAAAGTAAATATTAAGCAGAAACAGTAGTTTAAACAAGAGGCAACTAAAGCAAGGGCAGTGCTGATTTTGACTCGGTACGGAGGGAAAAAATAGTGATGTCTTCACTAGGATTTGACAGTGCCATGCTGTTAGGTATTAGTTAAATCACTGGGGGGAAAAAACATGTGTGTCTGCCTCATTAGCATCAAAACCAAAGCCTTAGTGTCCTTACTTATCTGCTTCTGGGTCCTACTTGTGGTGGTTCTTTAGAACTCTGAATTATTGAAGGTACAGAGAAACTGCCATGTGTTAATTCATAAAGCAAAACCAAAATGCTTTATGGTATGGAAATAATAGAATTGGAATTTTGCTGCTCAGAGCTTTAACTTACAAACCCAAATGAACCTTATCTAGTGCCTCATAGACCAGGATTCTGGATGAGGATCTTTGAGGATGTTTGGAGACGTGAGTGTCTCCTTTGCACTACTATAGTCAATATATGTACCACTGGTTTTATTATTATATACTGTCTGTATTAAGAAAAAGAAAGCAGAAGGGGCTGCAGACCTGTGCTGCAAACCACACCTGTGAGTGTGGCACAGTAAATTATGTCCTTAAGGATGGGACAAAGGTTGTCAGGCAGTAATTCCTTTTATAATTCCTGAGTGCAGTACCCTGAATTCATTGAAGCCTTTACCACAGAGCCTTACAGTCTGTTCCATTGTCAACCTCTTTGTCAAACAAGTATGTATCAAACACTAATGAAAATACATCTTTCCCATTTTATTACCTTTCATTGCTGCTACTCTCCCACAGCCTTTAAAATGCCATGTATCTGACAGACTGCAGCTCTTTCATTCTTGTTTGATAATGTAGAGAGCCTTTACCTTTTTATTTCTCATAACTGGTATATTTGCTTCTATTTTCATTGTGTCGTAATATGGATTTTACAGTGAATATAAAAGCCAGCATGGAGTTCCATGAACACAACCAGCTTGTGGCTTTTTTTTGTTTCCAGAATGTGTGGTTATTGCAAATTGGGATGTTCTAGGACCTCATGAAGGATCAGTCAATGCAAACTAAGGAAACTTCTTTTTTGTCGCCTTACTAAAACCCTCAACATATTAGATTTGCATGCAGAGATTTTGATGGAGTGGATATTTGAGCCTTTTTCTCTGTACCATTTCTGTATTCAAATAAGACAAGGCCCTGGAAGAAGAAACCTTGTGTGAAGCAGAGAATGGTTAATGAGAGAGAGGAGCAAGCGAGGTAGCAGGGAGCAGAATAAGTGGGTTTCTGTCAGAGGTTTTATAAGCACTGAGTTTCTGTGAGCAACCAGTGATTCTTATTGCAGTGGAGCTGATATACTGTCAGTTGTCATTATTAATAAAAGGAGTTATAAATTACTTGGCTGAAGTGCAGATTCTGTATTACTAAAGTCAATGGCAGCACATGTCAATGCCTTAGCATGCCACAGCACAGAGTTCTGGATTCACAATGCAGAAAAGTTAATTTTTCTCCTGTTATTTTTGGAGAAGGACTGTGTGTACCCTATATGTCATTTAAACATTTTACATCTTTAATTTGTCATACTCTGGTGTAGAGATAGGGTCAAAGAGGACACTTTTTTTACTCTTTCTGCTACTGTTCTCCCAGGCACTGTGTAAAATAGCAGAATTTCATAGTTTGTATTAATTATGAGTCCAGTTAGGCTGCTAGTACCACTATGACATTCAAACAATATTTAAAATTATTACATCAATATTATTTATAAGGTCAAGCATGTCACAGTTATATTTTTATTAAAATTAAAGACATCAGTGCTGTAGGGTAATAAGCTTTTAGATTGCTTATTGTCATTTAAGGGCACATATAATTGTGGTCTATGGTACTTAAACTAGAAATATGATCTTCATTTTAGGATTAGAAAAATGCTTTTTCTGATTAACATAAATATTTCCAGATCTTCCAATATATCACCATTAGCTAGAGATATTTGGTTATGTCTTGTAAGATATCTATTGCACAGCTCTTCTGTATATTGATTCTAAAAGCTGCACTTTTAGAACATCTTTTACTCAATGTTCTTCTGACATATAATTATGGTAAATAATTTTTAGTAGTTTTGGACTACCCAAATTAGCATGCTGTCCAAGTGAGCATATATTAATGAGCCGACATAGTAAGGTATAATATGTACATGTTTTTTCCCGGAGAAGACATAGATACAGCCCAATATTCAACTTAAGAGAATAATTGTATTTTTAAATCTATTATGATTGGGAAAACACATTGGAGTAGAGAATTTAATTTAAAAAAAATCTATTTTAAGTGAGGGCTACCAGTATCAGTGTTTTTTACTATGCTTACAATAAAGATGTAAACATTTCTGTCATGAGGAACAAATAGCAATTTTACACCTTTTTCCTATCAGGTCTACCACTCTTATGGTTCCTAGTCTCGTTTATTTATTCTGATGATGTTTATACAAACAATATTCAAAATCTTACTGTTGTAAAACAGGTGGATAACCTATTCCTTCAATTTTATCAACAAAATTAACCCAGGTGTGTTTGCACCAATGTTTCAAACAATTGCATGGCCACAAATACACAGATTTGCCACTCTTTACTAGAAAACAGTCCAGCTCAATTCCATGGTCCCAACTTAGGATTTCAAGGCTAATAGTAAGATATGCATTGTAAGTTATTTACAAAGGTGTAAAAACAACTGAAAGCAAAATTTAGTGACTTCTCAGAGGAGAGCTGGGCTTTGAAGGCTCCTGCTTCCTCCCAGAATATAATCATTGATAAATGTAGGGTTGGCTCTCTTTATTGCACCTCAAGAATGAGTTCATGATGACTCTTGGGTCACCCAGGGCACAGAGAAAGTTTCCTTTTTCTTTAATATCCAACAAAGAAGCAGTTTCTGGGGTTGAGGCTAAGACAGATAGGGCACTAAGGAAATAGGGTCTGCAAACACAACTACTCCTGAAAATTGCAGTGTTGGATTCACTGATGCTGTCACACAGGCTGTGCAATAAATTGAATTTATATTTCTTGTTTATTTGCTTTTATTTTTAACTTTTGCTATGTATATTCCAATTTCAATTCATTTGGTGAGCTGAGCTGACATTAACTTAGTTTAATCTTAATCTCTTGAGTTTGTCCCCATTCCAGGAATATGTTTCTTTTCAGTGTAGTTGCTGATTTACAAGCAGTTAGAAGTTGTTATACAACTAATAGTTCTCAAATGAAAAAACAAACAAACAAACAACAAAAAAAACCCCAAACCATACTAAATTACTTTTCAACAGTGAGTTGTTTTTGTACACCTTCTAATTTAATGTTTGAGCAAAGTTGCAATCAGAAAATGGAATTACTGTCTTGAACTGAGAAAGATATAAAATCAATACTTGTAACAGTTATTGCTAACCATGTAGTGCTTATAGATTTAAATATAGAAACAGTTTATTCTGTGGTATTTACCAGTGTCAGAGCCAAGAGACTTCCACAAGCAGGAAAACAGTGGGTGACTGACAATAAAACCACAGACACCTGACGTTTTGTAATATCGTCGATGTGGTTGAACAAGGAATTTAATTGTGAAATACAGAAATAAAAAAATAAGTATAAATAAAAATAAAATGCTCCATCTAATGTTTCTGTACTTGGCTCCCTCAGAGTGCTTTAGCCTATAAACACACTGAATCCATCCTCTGTAGTTCAAGTTGTTCAAACTTTTATGTAGCTTTATGAAATAATAACGGGAAGCATATTTCCTCAGTAGAGCAGAGACTCAGTCTGAAACATCTGTAAATCCAAATGCATTTTGCTAAGAATGGGTTTGCTTGATTTTAAAAAGCATAAGGTTAAAAAGCAGTGATTACATCCTACATTGCATAAAAATGCAAATACAATGTGCTGAATACAGTAGGTAAAATCCTGGCAGGGCTTTCACTGACTTCATCAGTTTTGATGTTGAGAATTTTGTTAGTGGCTCTAATCAGATGATTCACATTATTGCTCTCTGTAGCAATAACACAGAGTGCAGGAGATAACCAAATCTGGCATAGATGCAAGTTATATTTACTGGTGCTATGTCTCTGCTTTTAGCACTTTGCTGTAATGGCTTGATCATTAGGTCATAATGATTTGAATTAAAAAAAAATCCCTGTAAACAGCTTTGTGTGCAGCTTTCAATACAATTTAAGTGACAGTGCCAAACTCTTGAGGTTTGTCACGGACAGAAGAAAACTTACTGCAAACGATTATGAGATTCACAGAGAAAAGGATGATTAAACTCCACTCTCTCTCCAGAATTATTTTCCTGCAAATAGAACTGTGTCCTCTCAGCATTAAAAATTCTAGGCAAGGTGGTGTAGGCTCCCTGAGATCCATCAGTAGCCAGTCAACCAGCACTGCCCACCTCAGCTCCCTGGGGGAGCTCCCTGCTGCTCCTCTTCGGTGTGAAGCAGCCAATTAGAAGCAGATGAAAAGGCAAATTTTCCAACAGGCAGGTATCACAAGAATGCCTAACTAGGAGGTAAGTCTTCAGACAAGAAGAAAATTCTTCCTTGAGTCTGAGAACACTGTCCTTTTATCATGTTCAAGTTTATAGCTGGAAAGCTCTCTTAGGAGTAGACGTGTGTTACCACAGTGTTTAATACACTACATCAGCAGAGGAACCTGCATCTTGATCCGAATCACAAGATTCATGTTTTCAACTACTGTCCAATCTGTCCAGTGAAATATCTGCCCAGAAATTCCTCATCTTGTATTTTAGAGAAATTATCTAAAAAGGAAAAAGAGATGTAGAAAAAATAAACATGAGTACTTTTGGTAAGAGAAGTCAATAAATGATTAGTTCCTGCAGTATTTTCGTAAAACAAATGACCTGCTGAATGCAAATACCTTAGAAATTGTACCAAGGATGTAAGTACCAAGAGAGTTAAAATGAAATTCCACATGAGAAACAAAAAAAGAAAGCTTCATTTAAACCAAAAATGTCTTCTCTTCTATAGATAGACATCTAATCTGCAAAATACTGATCATTGTCATAACCCTCCTGACACCTTACATGGAGAGTGTTCTTTTAGAAGAACAGATAATCATCTCTGCTCTTTTATCTTGGTTCTGCAGTGGTGCCCCAGAGCCATCTTAAAAGTTTACAGAACACAACTGAACTTTCCACTTGCATGATCAGCTGGAAATCCATCTCCTGTTACCTTTGATATTTCTTTCTGTAGTGTTTGTACAAGGCAATGAAGCAAGAGATGCATGTTTCGTTTTCTAGTATTTCTTTTGTTACTATTCAGCTAAGCAGTGCACAGTGCAGTTAACTTGAGATTATGTCCTTAATGACAAGAAAAACACCACAAAATTCATCTCAAGCAGAAAAGGTTCTTTAAATTGTTTAAGTATATAGGTATTTTATATCCATTTTCAAGCAAAGCCATTGAGAAATTTAATTTGAAACTGTACACATGTAATAATCCTCTTGAATTTCTGTTTATTATAATGTTTGATTAAGAATTTAAATACAATTAGGATATTAACCTTAAATGGACTGATTTGTCATTATTGATTTAAAAAGAAAGAGTTGAAGACAATGTTTCATTGAAGGCCAACATTAAATCCAACCTGGGGCATTAACCAGTCCATAAATACATAAAAATTTCTTTGCTCCTATGGGAGTCAGTAAATTGACCTCTGTTATTTGAGATTTTTTAGTCAGGTGTATGAAAAAAATAATCCTAATAATACCTAGAAATAGTAAAATCATAAAATACACAAGTTAAATGAGAAAATTAATATATTCCTGGATGAGTCTTTGAAATGGGAGTTAAGAATAGTGTAACATTTGACATTAAAATTGCATGATAAATTAGGTTAATTAACTGGAAAAGTTAATAATCTCCAGAGCCTTATAGCTTTTGGAAAGGGAGATTAGAAAGAATATCTGAAAAACAGTACAATTCCTTATCCAGGCAGATGCCTCAATGGATACTTTGTGCTTGGGCTGGTTTTCCAATGCTGCTATTACTATTATTATCATCATCATCATTATCATTATTAATTGGTGAAACCTCTCAACTACTTTTTCATTCAGAATTTAATTCACAGCCATTTTAACATGCAGTTTGATTAGGCATAGGAACAGTGTTGTAGTCTGTTCTTCCCAAAAATATGAAGGAATTTTGCATGGAATTTTACCAATATCCATAAGTTTTACAGTTTAACATGTACTGATATTTTTAGCATGTTGTTTTTTCATAAGAAATAAGTTGCATTGGGTATCTATTTTTATTAATAAATTTGTTTTCAAATGCTGTAGGAATCTTTATAATTACATAAACTTTTTTGAAACAAATGTATTACCTTCTATCTTTATTTTACTAATGGAATGGAGAATTGGAATCATCACTTTTTCCAACCTGGAGGATTTTTAACAAAAAACTATTGTTGAGTCCTTAGCGTGGGTATTTGAAATGGAAACATTAATTTGCTTTCTCAAAAGTAAAAAAATCAATAAAATAACCATCCACATTTACTCCAGTTTTCAGTGCAAGCTTAGTAAGGATAGTAATAAAAGCATTTAAGTTTAAATGAGGAAAGAATTTGGTCAGAGATGATGATGTGCAGTAATGTATATGAACACTTAGCCTAGCAAAATAATATTAGTAATGTTTGAAGGGAGTAGGTTTTCTTGTTTCATCCTGCAGTGGAAGTATTTTCTCTTTCTCATGCCTTACCTGCAGCAGATGACAGACCAAGCTACACTGGCAGAGCATTTTGGCAGGAATGACATAGATTGGATTTGCTACTGTCACGTAGTAAACTTCAGTCAGCCCATCCCTCTGCAATGAGATTTACAGGAGAAACCCAAATAGGATGGCTGTCCTTGATCCACAGTAAGTTTAATGGGTGCTGTCTTCTGACAAGGTGAGTGAAGGACATCCTGGAGGCATCTGCACTGGTGAGAATGGCAAGAGAGCTTCGGAGAGATGCTCCATCATCCTCCTTTGGGGGATGTCACACCAGCCAGTAGACCCTGGTCACACCACGGCAGAGAGGTTTCTGTGCCATGTAGTGCATGTGCTCTCTTAGGCTCCTGATCCTCCCCACAATGGAACAAGTACACCGTGAATTTGTACATTCTCCTCTGTGGCGTGTTGCCCTTGGCTGCCACGTGCCCACCCAGCTGCTCTTACACTCCCCCTCCTCAAGAGCATGGGAGAAAATACCATGAAGCAGCTTGTGGGTGGGGGTAAAGACAAGGAGAGCATCTGCCAGTGATTGTCACAAAGTCCCCATCATGGGTACAGGGAAATATCTGCTCTTTCTTGCTCTCTCCATGGGCTTGCCAGGGAATCTCACTACTCCAGGCATGGAGCATCTCCTTCTCTTTCTCCCTCAGCTTTGCTGCTCCTGGGGATATTTCCCCTCACACTTCTCTGTCAGGCACTGTTTCATCCTCCCTCGGATATGTTTTCCCGGTTTTTCCTGGTGCAGCTGTGCCCTGCATGCGGAGGGGCCATTACAGAGCACAGTGGAAGAGTCTCATGTTTGGCACCAGGCAGCCCGTGCCCTCTCCTCACAGCCACCTGTGGAGGGGAGCCTGCAGCACCTCACTCTGCCAAAATGAGATCCCCAGAACCAAAGGCACCTTCCATCGGCATCAGACCCTGCACGTGTTCCTGGCACTTACTGCCTGCGTTCTGTGAAGGTGTCAGAGGGCGAGTGGGGTTTCTGGGGTGTCTGTCACTGAGGAACTGCCCTGGACCTTCAGCCATCAGCGGCTCCACATCTACTGTGCCACAAACCAAACCTCAAAAAATGGGTGAAGAGCCTTGATGAACTCAGAGATTCTGCCCTGGCACCTTGCCCACCGTGCTGCCCACACACAGCAGACATTAGTCCTGGTAGAGCCACCGGAACCATCTGTGTGTGACACTGCCAAGGATCAGTGACCCATCCAGAGCCACAGGGGCAGGAAGGTTCCCCATAGCAGGACAGGGCTCTGCCGTGCACAGAACCACAGAGAAAGCTGTGAATGGTGTGGATCAGGTTCGCTCATGACCTGCGGAACGCCGGGAGCTGGGGTTTGGGAGGGATGGCTCCCAGGGCAGGACAGCAACTCGGCCTTGAAACAGCCACAGCTTGGCTGGCAGGCAGGGCTGGCACCTGCCCAGATTGAACTGAGGACAAACCAACACAGTGTGGGCAGGGAGGGCTTTGGGCTCAGGGACAAGCTCAGCATGGAGCTGACATGACAGCACGGATTGTGGGGCTGCTGGGTCCTGTTCCGAGATGGTCACAGAGCCTTTGGCCTCTTTCATTAAATGTAAATTGGCTCAAATCCTCTCCGAGCAGAGCAGCCCAACTCTTGGCAGGCCGTGGTTTGTCTCAGCTGTTATTGAATCCCTGGCCCTCAGCTAGAATAATTATCATCTCAGGATGATTTTTAACAAAAGGAAGGATATAGGTACTATTACAGGAAATGTAATATATCAAGGGCCCTGTCTTGCTGAAACTGCGGAAGAAATTAGGGCCAGATACTTTCCTGTGCTAATAAATACTGTAATTAAATAGGTTTTCTAGTTGGGAATTTCAGAGTGGAAACTTTAAATTTATTTTGGTATTATGTATGCTACAGGAAAAATAAAAGAACCACTGGTATGCATTGCAGCAGTAACATACTTTTACTTGTAAGTTTATTTAGAAATCATTGAGGTTTTATAGTGACATGAGTAATACCATCATAAACTTCTTTGTGAAAACTAAGTACTTTTGAAAGAACAGAAGGGAGAACGTAAGTACATATTAATATTGATGTTTTACTCAAATCTATTTTTGTTAGCAAGTCATAAGAAATGAATTGCTATGAAACATTGGAAGTTACAAACACTAGTGAGCAAGTAGGTTATTAATTGTATTTATTGGGGTGGAGAGATATTATGGGCAATAGAGAACAAAGGTTTTCATCCATAAAGAATGCATCGAGCTGCCTCCAGAGTGATTTAGTTAATTGATCTAAAAGAAGTTTGATTCATGATTAGCAAAAGGACAAATAAATCTCAATTTAAAGCTCTCAGAATGCATTCACTCAATAAACTGCATTAAGAAACCCAACTAAAACACCTGTTAAGAAAGTTCAAGACCTTTCCTACTTGATGGAAGCACTGTAGGACTGAAATGCTTTTACTTTCTTTTTTTTTAATTTGAAACTGATTTATTTGCATGACCCTTAAATTCTTTCTGTGCAAAATATTTGTCTGTTGTGTTTGTGTAGTGAAAATTGTTTTTGGTTTTACTTTACCTCACAGGTGTGGGTCTGAATTGCCCCATAAATACAGAGGGGTCTCTTTGGCACTGCCTGAGCCCACCAAGGGTCACTCAGCCCGACCTGTCAGATCTGGGGAAAGGCCTTTGGAAGGTTTTTTAATGCAAAAAACATCCTGTCATGGAGCTGTAAGAAGATGTAAAGGATCTAACAGCAGGTTCTTGCTGGAGTGTCTGGGACCTGTTTTTGTCTCCTTCCCTGCCCCTTCAGCCACTCCTTGTGTCCTTGAACAATGAGAAGGAATGTTCCCATTGTCCTACCTTTGTTCATCTGCCCTCCTTTCCTTTGATGGCTACTTACACAACCAGGGAACTGTGGAAAATGGAATCCTCTTCACAGCAGCTATTGAAACACAATTACTCCCCCAGGAACGGAACCCAGGAAGAAATGGCCCCAAAGCCATTGTAAACTGCAGAATGCTTTTCACTGAGGCCTCTAGAAACACAACAGGCAAGAGACAGACATTGAAAAAGTAGGAGACTGAAACATGTCCTTAAACATATTTTTCAGAGTCTTTAATGAGGATCTGTGCAGCCAGAGAATGGCACGCCTCACTTTAATTTCCCCTGGGGCCAAGACTCCTTTTCTTCTGCTGCTGCTGATTCTATTGAGCTCATTTTGCATTTGCTGAGTGATGCTCTTGTGACATCAAGAACATGGCTTCCATTTGGAGGCTTTAAAAACATGGTTTTTTAGGTTTCCACCTGAACTTTGAACTGCTTAAATCACACAAACCCAGAGTTACTCACTATTTTGATAGGCAGAAACCTGTTTTCTTTAATGCAAACTACAGTGTGGAGAAGGCAACTGCAAAATATCAACTCAATTGAAAAATATCAAAGTCAAAATAAAAATATTTCTGTTTATAGAGAGAAATGGTTGTTTGTGTTTTGAGAGTCTTGCTGCCAGAGAATAGGAATGAAGATGAAATCTCCTAGGATTTACCTTGTCCGGTGCCTCGTGGTAGAGAAATTGCCCTATCTATCTTCAAAATTACAAAATGCAGGGAATTTATTACTCATAAAGATGCTGTAAGGTTTCGGTGATAGGTTATAAAATATGTTGAGCTCTTCCACATAATGAAGATATAATTCTTGAAATACAGAATTCTTATAATAAATGGAGTTTTACAATATAAACATGTTTATGTGGCATCTTTTATAATACAGAGATGTAAAAATTATTATGTAACTACTATTGGTTTTGAAATGTGGAAGAGATTTTAACTGCTTTTGAGGGAATAATTGGACTTGTTGATAACACATTTGCATATCATATTTAATGACCTATCATATCATCTCCACCTTTGGAAGGCCCATCTCACAGAACCACATACTTCTGAGTTGGATACTTAAATGCCAATAAATCTTTTTATATTTAACATCAAAATTATGGTTTTCTGACAACAGTATTCTAGGAAATATTTTCAGGACCTCATGCATATTGTCACATGTTGCATGTGGGAAGGTTTGTATGCAGGAGATGGTACTCAATCATTTAAAGAACTGTAATGCTTGTGTATAGTATTGTTCTGAAGTTCTTTTCTAAATGCTGGTTTGGCTAAGACTGTGGTTTAAATTTCAGGCTAAGAACCTGAGGAGTGTCAAAGTTTGGGAGTTTGAGGCCAGTGTTTCCTGGAATAGGGTGGTTTGTGATCACCCTGTGTCTCAGTCATCCTGTGCTGTCACAGAGCAGTGACAATATAAAGGTGGGTACAATTCTTTCATGTCCATCCTACTTTATTTCACTGTAGTGTAGTTAGCAGCTTTCTTGTAAGAAGTGTGTCTTTTCTAGTATCTTCTCTTCTTGTGAGGATGTAGAAGGGCTTTATAAATAAAAATACCTTAAGCTTTTCTGTTCATTTGTAAAAAAAAAAGTGATTTTTGTGTCACTATTCCAAAGCTGGCCTGAGGTAAGGATGAATCCTTACTGGAATATTGTGCCAACACAATAGAAATATGCTGAATGAAGCTACTTGCATGAACCTTGTGAGGGGTTCAGTAAGACCTGTTTGCTGAATTCTGCACTTTCTTCTGTCTTTTAACTAATTTTTTCAATTAAGGTTATTAAATTCATTAATTCATTAGATTTTAATCTATGTAAATCTGTTGAAGAGTCTTGATCTTCAAATTCTTAAATTACTTGCAGTCCAAACAGAAATGGGATGGCACATACTGTACTATAGACTATATTAGTGAATTTAGAGAGAATATCACACATGTGTTTGGTTTAATTACGTTTCTTAAGAGACGTTTCACCAGGATGTGTTGGGCTCGATCTCACTGTGTGATGGACTTTTCTCCTGAAGGGAAACAGTGCCACCTCCAGACACAACTGTTAATTTCAGAAAGAGTAAGCTATTATTTCATTCCAAGACATTACAGAACGCTGCTGGGTTTGAAAATAACCCGGAGTTTTTATTTTTCATACATTGTATGCAAAATAACCCCTGTAATAACTGATACACATACTTATGGCATAATTTTAAATAACCAGATGCCATTTTGACAGTGTAAACGCTTAGTTCATTAAGTGTAATGATAGAGAAAAGTAATCGATATTTAACAGTGGTTAATTTTCATTTGAAATTACACAAAAGTCAAGGATGTACAGCTGTAATTACTTCACAGAGAAACTGAAAAGAGCTATTCCATTTTCTTGAGTTTATTTAAAAAGACCTTTATTGAAAGGGCCACTAAAAGGAAGGTAATGGCGTTTTACACTCTTTTATCCTATGCCCAAGGGATAACTTTTCCTGTTCGCTGGTAATTCTAATAATGTTAACAAGCTCTATGGAAAAGTATCATATAACTTGCTGTTATGTTACAGTAACCTTTAGTCACTGTTGCAAGTGTGTTGCAGCTTGACAAGTATTCAATCAAAATGGATTAACAGAATGGGAACAAAATATACACTTGCTTTACTAATTAAATATATCTGGGAACTGTGTTACATGCTGTTGAGTTCCTGTGACAGTGTCTTAGGTATCAAAGTATCTGAGGTGTTAATGCACTCCAGGGGTATGGAGGTAACTCCCAGTCAACTCTGTAGAAAATGAGGACTCAGGCATTTCCATTCCCTCTGCAATTTGTGTGTTTTAATCAAGATAATGCAACAATAAGATACATCCAGACAGCACAGCAGATCGTCTTCCTGGGGAGTTGTTCCTGTGCCTTCCTCTGCACCTCCAGCCCAGTGCACCTTACAGAGCTCTTGCCTCTCTAATTCTTGCCCAAACAGGGACCCAGTTTTCTGATAAACACGCTGAGTCCAACGAAAAAGTTTTTGATGTCTTTCAATTGTATGCAAAAGAATAAGATTTTTCAAATCTTCTTAATTATTAAAAAAGCAATTTAAAGAGAGTTAGCACGTATGAAACAATAAAGATATTACATTTGTGAATGAACATTTAGATGACAATTTCGTGTTGAGACTTATCTACATGGTGGTATAAATAATGTATTAGGAGTATACTTGATACAAGTGAGACTGCTCAAGTGTCCAAAACTAAGTGTTCACAGTATGTGTACCAAAAAGAGATGAGAAGATGACTTCTGAAGTAAACTCTGCCAAATGAATTCTGCACAAGTTTGAAGATCATTTCCTGGGTTAGATATGAATTTCATCAAACAATGGCTTTATTACATAAAATATTGCATAAAATTTAATTTTGCCTTTTGGAAGGGATTTAAAGCCAATGATTAACATCGAGAAGGGTTGCTCTTGGTAGAACATGGGAGAGGGATTATTTTAATTATTAGAAGGGCCAGAGGAAACATGACTAAGAAGAAGACATACAGAAGGATTCCAACAGGAAGCATATCATTCCCATTTTGCTTCTATAGTAGCACCATGAAAAGATGGAAAGTACAACCACAGAAATTCTTTATACATTAAGGTACGTATGTGCTGTGGACACAGGAGTGCACTTTTTCTGTTCAGCTGCCAAACAGATCATTTTAACCAACATATTTAACCCTGTGTTGTTCCAGGTCTGTTGATCTGCCCCTGGAAAATCCCATGTCAGTTGACTGCAGGTGATTCCAGTAGTGCTCCTGGTTTGGGTCATCCCAATAAAAGAGGGAATGCAGAGGGCACTTGAGACAACTGCACACAGTGATCTGCAGGGACTCTCACTAAAGGCAGTAGAGTCAGAGGAGAGCACAGTCAGAGAGCAAACTGCTTGGCAACTAAGGATTAAGTTTGTTACTCCCCTGGGTGATGAAAGAGAAATGAGGGGGGAAAAAAAAATAAAATATAAAAAACCCCCAAACTGCTCCAGACAAAGGCATGCACTGGAATGAATAGAACAGCTGAAGTTTCTGTAAATCTGGAAAACTGGTGACAGAAAAAGACTTTCCCTCCTCTCCAGAGAGCAATTCACGAGCTCCTCTCATACTATCCACTATAGATGTGTGCACTCCTAGAGGAACTGAATTGCTCAAAGCCACAATTAGCTTTCTGTGAGGTTTTGATAGTAGCAGACAGGATGGTCATCACTTCAGTCCGCTCAACCAAAATGAAAAAGTGACTAAAAAACCCAGCCCACACACATTCCCTGCAGCTAAAAACCTGTTCTGTGTGGCAGTAACTTGAATTTTCTGTGTTGATTATACCCACACACTAAATCCATGTTTCAAATGCTTGTACACTGTGTTCTACTTTTCTGCTCACACCTGATCTTCATAGTGGGAAGTGCATGATCTAAAAGGCAGCAGGTCAGGAGGGAATGATGAAGGGTTTAATTACTTCCCCCAGTTAGCATCAAACTACCAATTAGAAGCAGCTGCTGGGAAAGCCTAATGCCCAGAAGGCAGCACAGGAAGAAGTTCCTTTGGAGAATTTGAGTTTGCCATGGGAGAAATGTATGAGGAAAGACTGCTGAGAGTGAGGTGAGTGTTAAAATGTCTGGCTGTCAGAGAATAACCTTGTTAATTTAAGATGGAGATGTTTTAAGTGTCTGATAATATTAAGAAGTTGCTGTGAGGTAGCAATTACCTGATGATTTGTAACATTTTTTATGAAGTGGCTTCCCATGTTTTTTCCCTATTATCAGTATTTATGTTCTCTATTCCTTAAGTATCCCTATACTTATCTTAGGATAGGAAGGGAAATGTGGAAAGGTGTGGTGAAATAACCAACTCTCTGTGAAAATCAAACCTTCATTTATGCTGCAATGAATTATTTGAGTAAATGTATCTGATTAAAAGGGTATGGTTGAAAAAGAAATTGTGTAACAGTGGTCACTCTTCTGTAGGAGAACCAAAATCCTATGTGTCTGGTGACTTATATCTTTGTCTTGAGATAGTAGTAACTAAGGTGAGGCTTTGTGTGGCCCCACTGATGCTGTGTCCAGGATTTTAAGATCTGTGAGATGTTCCTACCCTAATCTCTGCATTATATTTATTACACATACTTTATTTGTTTTAAAGTTTCAGATATCTTAAACTCACCTGAGCATTAAAGCAAGAGAGGTGTGTTTAATGTGATTGTTCAGCTGGCAACTGTATCACATTTATTTTTGTCTTCTCAGATTCACATGGAAATCTGAGGTGTTACACGCTATCAGAAATGGCTATTAATAAACATTAGGTAGTTTGATGATTATGAATAGTGTCACCAAGCAATTAAAATTTAATTGAGCATTAAATAAAGTCCATTTACTGTAAAGTATCGCCATTTGAGTTTGAAAAACAACCTTAACAATAATTTTTTTTACGAAGCATTAATTGGCTTGTGGTTTCTGGTTTAAAAACACAAAGGAAGGTATCTTCTGTGGAAGCTTGGAGAGTTTATTGGCAGCTAAGATGAGTTTATTAAAAGGAGGATGAGGTTAGTTTAGGCACTTTGGGACCTATTTTCTGTTTTCCACTTGAGATGTAATTTTTAGCTTTTTTTCCCTGTTTCAGGCACCTCAGGATTTGAAGTGAAAGAGAAGCGGGCAGGCCTCAGCCTTACAGCTCAAAACCTACATGCTCAGCTCCTTGTTTCAGCTTCTCTCAACTTCTTTCCAACTTTGTTGTAGAAGTTATGTAAGACATAAATTTGGCTTCTAAACTGGAGTGGAATCTTATGGGTACAAAGTTGTCAAAAAACCCTGCTTTGAGGTTTTTTTCCTTTACCACTGTGAAAGAAAGGCATCAAGCAAAAGAGGGAGCAAGGGGTGGACAGAGCGAAGCCACATACACAGGAAGGACTGGCTAAGTAGTGGCACATTCCAGATTAATTGCTTCAGAAAACTGGTAGGTTGTTTTTTTTTTTTATTTTGTTGGGGAGGACACTTTGGCTTCTACCCTGGATCTCAGGAGCAGTGTGTGGGAGTGAGCTGCGAGTTTTCACCTCTGACCCCCTCGTGTCCTGCTTTGCCCATGGCCAGAGTGCCCCTCAGAGCTGCCAAGGACCAGAGGGGAATCATAGAATCAGCCAGGTTGGAAAGGACCCCTGAGATCATCAAGTCCAATTCTTGATCCACTATCGCCGCAGTTACCAGCCCATGGCACTGATACCACATCCAGTCTCACCTTAAAGACCTCCAGGGATGGAGAATCCACCACTTCCCTGCACAGCCCATTCCAATGCCTGATTACCCTCCCTATAAAGAATTTCTTCCTAATATTCAACCTAACCCTCCCTAGCCACAGCTTAAGACCAAGCCCTCTTGTCCTACTGTTGGGACCCACCCTGGGCTCTGGAACCACCCATGCAGCTGAGTAGTTGGCTGCACCTTGCACAAAGCAGAGAAGCTGTCACCTGCCCTGTGATGCCCCTGTGAGCTACTCTGTCCTCTCTTCACATCTCATTTTTATAAAAGGCTGGTAAAACACCCAGGGGGGAGCCATTTGCTTGAGCAGTGGGTTAGTACAGCAGAATGGAGGGGTAAAGGCTCTTTGACCTTGAAAGTCTGAGGGTTTTAAATAAAAGCTCCAAGGCAAACATAAAGCTGAAGGTTGTGCTATGCAGGATATATGATAGCAAGCTTTCAAGGGGCATTTCTTTTGTAAAGCACCTCTTACAATATGCAATAGGACTGGCTTCCTAGAAAGCCACTAACTGGTCTTTTCTCCTCTGATTACCCTGTCTCCAATACGTTACCTTCCTGCACAATAAGTGTTTACTGAGTTGACTAGTAGCTGAGCAAAACTTAAATTGTCATAATATTGATTAAACCATCTTCATTTTCTCCACTGTTCAAGGAAATAGCATGCTCTTACTGCTACAGACTGTATGCTGCATGCAGATAAACTCCAAAGCAAGGGTTTGGATTGCACATTAATTGACTTTTCTTTTGTAATAGATGTTATGGCATCTATACAGAGCTTTACAAACAGTAGCCTCTTCCTGGAGCATATTTCAGAGGAGAGACTGCTGTACTCTTGCAGACATGTATTGACTGCATTGGGTCTCACAGTCAGTAACTCCTTGTTTTGCTTGTTGAAGGAACACAATAGTAGGTTGTGCCACATGCCACTCACTCTTTTTAGGTGCAATATGTAAATACTTCAAATTTTCACTTGAAACTTGTATTATTTCAGTTTTGATTCCTTTGTAGTAGAAAGACCTCAAGTAAATTGGATGCATTCCGCTGATTGCAGCAATATTCTTATCTGGTGGTGCTGGGTAGAGCATCTTGCACCAGTATGGGCTGTTTGAGATATTGGAGGGGATTATTGTGCAGCTGCCAAGCCATTCTGTTCACTTTTTAATTACATTTCTGAGCAGAAATAACATGTCTTTTCTTTTTCCCAGAGTATGTTTAATATTTGTTTTATGATAGCTGAATAAACCGGGTATTCTCTCTGCTTATAAATGTTATTAACATTGTTTGATATGTATTACTATCCTAATTGCATTCTTTCATCTCTTAAATATTTAGTTTTCTGAAACTCATTGGAGTGAAGGTCCTCATTCCATTGAGTCAGGTGTCCTTATTTGTACTGTGGGAATGCTGTAGGCCAGGGCAGAGTCCTCAGGATAAAGGAATGATAATGTACTTGGGTTGCCAGAGCCCTCAGAATGGTGCAGCTGGTGCTACTGAGGGTGAGATGATGATGTGCGGGTGTGAAAGGACCTTTGGGTGCACCTGGGCAGACCCTTGTTTTAAATGAGCTCCAAAAGAAAGGCATGTAAATTAAAGCAAGCAACCAAAAACGAACAGGTTTCCTTTAGGACCATGAACTAGCATAATGAGTTTTTAGGGGCAGCTAGAAGTCAATAGGTAGGACAAAATATGAATAAAAATGTTTTGAATCCTGATTTCTGCCATGTGCTGCACAGCCCCCTCTGAGCCCAAGGAAGAGGCCTTTTGTTCTCTTATTATTTGAGGCTCCCTCCTTTCAAATCTTTCATCTCAAACTGTAGCAACCCCACCTTCCTGCTCTGAGTTTGCTCTCCTGGAGCAGACACACGTGGGACAGCAGACATCACACACACTGTCCCTCACACTGAGGCTCCTCCCCACAGATGACAACCAAGTACAGCATCTGCCCTTTCCCCTCCTCTGTCTCCTGCCCAGAAACTTGGATAAGTCTTTTGCTCTTCCTTAACTTTTCCGTAGCATCACAAAATTCTCTATTTTTGGGATAATTAAATTTACCAAAAGCATTGGCGGGCCCCAAAAGGTTTCTGACCTCTTAGTCTGACCTTTGTAACTGTCTGCATTAAATTTCTTTGGCAATGGTTCCAGTGTAAACAAAGCATGTGTTCCTCTTCCAAAATCTGTAGATATTTTACTTTTTTCTTTACTGTTCTCAGTCAGACAGATATTACAGTAGTAGTTGTTCATAAATTTTTAAAGTTGGTTCTCTTTTTTTTCATTTTCATCTTTAAACTTCAATTGTCAATAAAGGTAATCATTGGGTTGCATTGTACAGTTCTTTCTGTTTACTCCCAATGGAGGCAACTTACAGTATTACTGATTTCTAAGGGTAAAACTGTGCTCCAGGAGAAGATAATGGTGACTGTGGTGTTTTCTCAAATACAGCTGGGATTTCATCTCAGTTGTGGACCTGTGGAAGTGCTATTCTGCTATTCTGTTACTGGTGGGTGAGTTAGGAGCTGCTTTGTAGAGAGGATTTAAAACAGTTTCTAATCAATATTATCAGTTTGAAGAATTCCATGAAAAGTAATTGAAGGTTTCAAAACTAATTTAAATAAATACCAGCTTTTTATCAGAAGAAGCTTAATTTTGGATGGCTTTTTCAGAATAGCATGAGGAATGGGGATGCTTTGGGGCTATAAAGCTTCTTTACCTTGGGAATGGAATACGCTCTCAGATTTTGTCACAAAAAGCAATAGTGTAAAGACAAGGTCATTTATAAGTCAAATTGCTGCTGCTACTTCCAAGTGCTAAGATACTGAAGGTAATCTGATATTGGAAATATAAAATAAAACACACTTCATTTCATTCTACTTCTATGTTTTTGCTACTAGAGTGGAAAATATTTGAGACCTAGTTTGTTAATTCCTATAAGTGACAGGATTTTGGTTGGGTGTTTATGGGTTTTTAGCAACAGAAAGATAAACTTTTGATTAGTTATCAAACCATCACTTGACTAGTCGTCTCTGAGGAATGAGCAAGGACACCTGAGCAGTGAGAGGCTTCTCTGAGTAGTTGGTTGTAGTCTGTTGTTCCAAAAGGCCCTTTATTTTTGAATATACACAATTGCACTTAATATTGATTCTTGTTTCCCTGCAAAGGCCATGAAGCCCTAACTCATCTAACCAAGGTTCTGATAAAAGAAATACTAATCAAAACGAATGGTTACTTTGGGTAGTGGATTCCAAATTTTTAAAATGAGCTTTGTGTTGTAATGACTTTCATATCATGTATTGATATAAAATTAATCAAGTTTATGTCCCCTGTCAGTACTCAACCATAATAAATGACAGGTTCCTGTGGTGCCAAACCATCCAAGAAATTATTTGCTATAGGCTTTGTCAGAAATCTGCTGACATTCAATGTGTTCTTGACTATGGCTCGGATATGAAATTCCAGCTTTGTGTCATATATGCATGAGTTCTTCTTTCAGGCTGTTTTGGCTTTCTGCAGCTGTTAAAAGGTCAGAGGTAATCAGATAAGCCAGTAGGATGCTATCTGTCATTCTAATTGACTTGAACCATCATACGTAGGAAATCATGCTGAATATCAATACTGACATTTAAAGTGATGGTATAGTGGTCGTGTTATTACAAATGTACCCATGTTTAGCTACAGCAGATCCTGAATTTTTCTTCTGTGTAGAATCAAGTGCTGCAAGGTGTTACATTTTTATGTCTCCTTATCTGTTGAGAATCATCTCAGCTACCCAGAAATTATGTTCCCAGAATGATGTGATTGGGTTAATCTAGGTTTGAGACATCACTGTGCACAACATATTTTATTCTCAGATGCATAATGAAGGTATTAGTAAAATATAACCCTTGCAGTTTGAATGTTTCTACCAATGAAAAAATGAATAAAGCAGTCAAAACTTGTTTTCCACAACACTGTTAAATATTTGTCATATTGAGTTAACACCAGCTATTCATGTCTTTTGCTACCCGGTGAACACATTGCTTGCAATTTACGAGGCAACAAGTCAGGGTTCTGATAGTGGTTCTGTATGTTCTCCTCCTGAGCAGATTGAGTGTGTACAAAATACCCTGTATACCTGTATTTTAGCTGCAGAGACAATATTTATTATTATTTAATATATTTATGTAATCTTTAATACAAAAAGGTACAGCTAAAAAGTATTTGCAAGACTCACTTGAGGAAAATCACTGAATTTTGTTTCAGTGTTTGAGTTTCTCTGTATAGTTTTATACTACTCAGCACTGTCTGTGAAGGGTGCATCTCAAGGATCAAATTCAATCCTCTTTCCATTCCCTTTGCCCATTTAATGTAAGCACAATTCTATATGAAAAGAAATTGGAACAGCGAAATGTTTGAGGACTAAACCATCAGATATTTTGAGGATTTTATTCACTATCATGATGGAGAAGTCTTTTTTTAATTTCCATACAAAAATGTTGATTTTTCTGCAAACCCAACTGACACATGTCCTTATAGAATGTAGCAGCTTTTGTGACTTATTCCTTGTAAGTAAATTAAATATTGGATTTTCTTGGTTTGCTATAGCAATCAATTCTTAAACCTGAATTGTGTACAAGACATGCAAGAAATGTAGGACTTTGGCCATGAACTTCCACTGCTCTTACTTATAAGTGCTCCTTACTCACTGAAAGTCAAATCATAGCATTTATTTTAAAAAATCTTCAGCTATTGTCCTTATGTTGCACAAATGTTTCGGCAAAGTGGCTGAGTTCTCACGTGAAACATAAACCTAAACAGAAACAAATTAGACAAAATTTCAAATTGCCACCAAGACTGAAAACTTACATTATTTAAAGAGTCATTAAGTAGCTTATCTATCAGTCTAATCTCAGGGGTTTGATCTGGAACAATGACACAGTATTTTCACTACTGAAAATCGCCTGCCTTTAAAGGATGGGCTGTGGTGCGTGAGAAGAACAGGAAACTAGTAAAACTCAAATAAGGAGTTGCTCATTTTCCTGTGGAAGCAGCTTTCCAGTTCTTCAAATTTGTCATTCGATCTTCCATCATTATGAAGGTGTCTTAACAGATTCTGCATAATTTTATTTATACACTCTACTTTATCAAGTTCGTCAGTGGCCTTTGTCTTCTCCTTAACAATTCCATGTGCTTTTCCTGGAAGGTTATCCATATTGCAAGCAATCATAACTTTCAGTGTGTCTCACTAAAAAGAAAAGATGGACCTTAAATTCGAAGTTTTCAAATGACAAGTCACATCTCATTTTCATTAATGTGAGGCCTCTTCCTGCAAATTGGAGAAGACTCTCCCATGGGAATTAAAACCTCACTAATTAATCCCTAGGTAAAACAGGCTTCTGCTGATAGCATTTAGCTGGTACTGTGAGAGCAGCTTTCAGCTGTATTCTTTTATATTCTATTATGTGTGAATGAGAGTTGTCTGTATTCCATGCATGTGAATAGTGATTCTGTACAGCATTTCTTTATCATAGAACCAGTAAGGTTGGACAAGACCTCCAATATCATCAAGTCCAACCTTTGAACAAGCACTGGATGACAAATAAATCCTTCTGGGACAGATGTGGCTTAGGGGGTTAGGACAAAATGTGAGATATTAACATTACCAGGCCAAGGGCTAAACTAATTCCAGTTTTTCCTGAATGCCATTTTTTTTTCCACTTCGGAAAGATTAATATGAAAGGTCATATGGAAGCTTGTAGGTCTGTAACAGCTTCACTTGAACTGGTCTAACACACTCATTGCTGTCCTGCTGCCTGGTTCTGGGTAGGTCAATACGTCTGAACTCTGCTGAAATAACAGGTTCCCATCCAGGGTTCATCTGGGGGGCTCCTGATGGCACATGGTTTGACTGTATGCAGAGTTGGTTTGGAAGTGTTAATTAGCATGAATTGGAGACATATGTAACAAAATATAATGTGATCTATGATCTCTATATATAATCTGACTGTAATTTGACATTGAAAATAGTAAAGGGCCACAGATCACTGACTGAAAAGTGATGTAACACACCTTTGTTAGTATTATCCTGTCTTTGCAGAAAATAAAGTAAAAATAATAAGGCAGTTTTTTAAATGGTTCAAAAACATACTTTTATGAAAGTGATGTGTAAACCTCAGTGAGCTGAGCCTCATCACACCAGTCCAGAGTATGGTTTGACATATGGCAGCAGATTCTGAGTGCTGTGCAGGACACTTTGGATATTAAGCTAATAGACTTTTTAGGAACAAATAAGCATTGTTCTGGTTATCCATGTCTGGGGAGGAAGATAGGACGTGCTGCCTCAGTATGCTTTTTGCCTGGGTCAGTTAAGGCTGTCTCAGTAATGTGGCAATAGCAGCAGTGCAGGGTGCTGATTAAACCCAGCTTAGACAGCGATGTACTTCTTTACAGCTACTCAATACAGTTGGATGGAATCCCATAGTTGATAAGGGCTTTCTTTTATTTTTGATTTCTTTTTTGTCTTTTTTTTAGTTATTTTCATGTTTTATTTTAAGCTTTTTTTCCCCCTAAATATTAGCCCTGAAAAAAGCTGATAAATTAAATGGTCTACCAGTTGGTGAATCAACATGTTGATAGCCAGTAAGAGCCAGAAACAATCTGTGTGAGACACACCAATAAAATATGCTGATCAATTCATAATGAATATTCAGTCAGAGACATAACAAGAGAAATTCATGAAGACAAATATGTGCTGTGCTTTGTAGCATCATCTTTCCATCTGGAAAACTTAGCTACTGCTAGATTCCCAAAAAATAAAACCCTGCACCCCAAACTTCTCACATCACTGTAATACATTATTAAAACTGGGGTTTGTATTACCTTGGCTCCTGTTAATTTCTAATGGAGAAGGATTTGTAATTGGGAGAGGTAACAGAAGTGCTGTAATTTGGAGAGAGTAGAGGGGAAGTGCAGTTTTGAAAGTGCAGAAATTCCCCTCAAGGAGGACAAAATCTGCCCAGGTTGGTCCAGGTGTGAAGGGGTAACTGAGCGTGAGGGAACAGTGTGTGTTTGGTCGGGTGGTGCTGATACAATCCCCTTCTGCACTACTTGGCTACAGACACTGAAATACCTGAGTCATCCTTTGGCAGTAGGTTATTTAAAATCTAGCAGGCTTGATGATGAGAGATCCCTGACTTTTTTTTCATGTTAAATATATTTTATAGGAGAATGGGAATGATTGCATCGAGTGTTGAGCTTTGAAGTTCCAGAATATGTAATTACATTGCTGCTTTAAAATACCTGTTAATTTAATTTGTGAACCCTGTCTCCTTGGCTCCACTTGCTCTCCTGTACCATTCCTTCCCAAGGAGCTCAGGAACACAGTGATTGTCTGAAGTCTTTTTGTGAGGATTGCAATATTCATTTAGAGTAGCCAGTGGTTTCTTGAATAATCCCTTTGCACTAGTAAAATAATAAATATATAGGTTAGAGAAGTAATTCTTGGAATACAAAAAATCTGCTGTTTGAACAATTATTTAAATATTCTTTATCAACAAAGGATTTAAAAGATCAACAGATACATTATCTTCATTGTCCTCTTGTAGAAGTTCTTATTTCTCTATGCAAAATACTACAAAAGTTGAATGGCTGCACCAAAAGGATTCTTACCTTAAAAAAAAAAAAAAAAAACAAACAACAAACTGCCACAAGTAGGGTTGTGTGCTGTGGGTTTTTTGGGGGAGGGGTTGTTGGTTTTGTTGGTTTTCTTTTTTTAATAAGTACGTATTTCTCAGATGGCCCGTAAGTTGTATAAATTCTCCCTAAATCCTTGGATCCTCCTCAACCACCAGAAAAATAAAGTTCAAGTATTTCTTTCATCACTGTCTGGCTGATGTGTTGCCATTTTTAGTGGTAGCCAAAAATTAAGGAAAATGACATTAGGAAATGCAGTGTTAGTTTATATTTCATTTCATTAGAAGTAGCTAAATGCTTGATCATGTCCATTAAGTTTCTATGACTAGAAACACAGTGAATAAATCTCTCTAAATTTCCTTTACATTTTATGTGTGTATATAGTCCATATTTTACAAGAAATTATGAATTTGTATACTGATCCATGGACAGATAAGTGTGTGAAGGAAGCAGCAAATAGACCAAGTTCTACAGAACAGTCACATAAAATTGAAATCAAATGTATAGTTTTAGGTCTAAGATTAAATTAATCAATCTTAAATAATTATTTTTTTTTGCAATTTCATATTTTTTCTCTAAATGGAAAATTGTGGTACTATATTTTCTGTCTTGAAAAACTCCTTGGAAGTTCAATGCATGCATAAAACTCCTGAACAGATTGTGAATAGCAGTTACAACTGTAGTAAAGGAACCAACCTTTGATAAGGAAACCGGGTTGAACTCAGTAGAATAAATCAAACTCAATTCAGAATCTAACAAATATTATCCCAGTATCCTAAAAATCAGGCATGGCATTTGCTTCCCTGGTCATCCATGGTTTTTGGCATTTGTATGAGGTACAGCTATTAAGTTGTGACTTCATTTTATGTTCTGAGTGGAATTTTAGGTTAGAGGCAAATCAAAACCAATGTCTACTTTCAGATTTCATTATATTGGAGTAATGAGGTTTTGACCCTAAATGAAAGAAATGTCATGGGATCAGCTGACTGCAACGTGATTTATTTCCCCTCCCACCCCTTGTCATGGATTACAGAGAATTCTCAAGAATTCATCATAAATCCAACACATGATAAAAAATGTAGCCCTTTTTAGTCATTTTCTGACAGGGAATTGTTATATTTACGTCTTGAGATGGTAGTTCTTGGAAATGTGAAGTTTTCAGATATCTTTTAGCCCATAGAAGTGGGCATAAAACACCCTGCAGTGTCAGTGGTGGTGTCCAGAAGAGGGGCAGTTGTCCCTCACTCCCGGAGCAGGGAAGCAGGGTTGCTGCTCTGGGATTGCAGCTCAGCCATCCCATCCCTGCAGTCTCTCCAGAGAACATTAACATGCTGCTTTTACATCGGGAGATATGTGTTGTTTGGTCTATTACCTTCGATTTATTTACAGCTAACAAGACGTGTTGGAGAACTCTGCTTTGAATTACTGTAACTCACTAAACCCAAATATCCAGTGATAATGTTGGAAGTTGTCGGTGTGTTTTCAGCTCCTTTAGTCTTGTAAGCCAAAGTGAAGGTTGTGAAATAATGAGGCTCTCTTGATGTATATTCCAGCCAGGATGCCCACTTGCCGTTTGTGTTTGATGGGGAAGTGTTTGATATGCAGAAAACATTGTCAGTATTCACTAAGTGCCCTTGTAGGTGCAAGGATGATGTTATATTGCTGTGATAAATAGTTTGTCCAAGTTTGGTGAAAGGCTTTAAAGTGATTAAAACCCAAATCATTTTTTCACTTACTACTTTACCCTGTAATATACAATTTGGACCAGAGCTTTTACAACCCCCCCTTATTAGTGATTTGCATACTAAATATGGTTTTAAATGAGGATGCATTTGTCCTTTGTTATTCTACTACCAACTTAATAAGCAAAGGGAGAAGTTCAATAGTATCCTGCATCTTGCACTTCAAAAATATTGTAGTATACATCTAATGTAATTTAAATTTTATTCAAATAGAATACTAAAAATGACATATTAAGTTTACTCCTTAACCCCACCATCTTCTAACCTCTCTGAAAGAGGAAAACATGTCCTTAGCTTTTCAGTTTATGAGACTTTTCCTTTCTCTTTTCTTTCCCTCCCATAAGAAAATAGGATGTTGCAAGGAAATAAAAACCTGTGTTAGAATGAAATAACCCTCCATGACCAAAGCTGATGTGATGATACATTAGAACCCCGAACTGGAACACAGTTATCATTGAACTATTTCTTGAATGACACAAATCTTTGTTATCCCTTTTTTGTGCTTGTCACCAAGGCACAATCCAGTAGCACATAATATGCCAAGGTCACTGTGGCAAGCAAGTAGTTCCTAAAAATATTTATTTCTACATTGTTTTCAGTGTATTATGGGGATATGAAGCCATATTAGTTAAATTATTCCTACCAGAAACAGGGAAGAATTTTTTTCATTGCAGAGTAAGTGCAGAGAGGACCTTGAACACCATTTATAGCTGGTCTCCCGTGCTCAATACAGAGGAATGCAAACTGAAACATACATAAAATGGAACAGAGCAATTTTATGTAAACAGCAATTTTATATAACCACTGATTTCTTTAGCTGTGTAAGATATGAATTTTTGCTTGCCCTGAATGCTGCAGAAGCTCAGAATAAATGTTACTGATGAAATGAGAAAAATAAGTGGATTGTCCATGTAAAAAAGCCTCACTAGAAGCCAAAAGATGTTTCTAATTGATTAGTACTAAGGTTCTACAGCCTTCTGCTGGAATTAGAGAGAGCAAAAATCCAATTACCTTTCTGTTGGTCTGTGGTCAAATGGATGATGTTATTGCATAAGGCAATAACAGTAAGGAACTAGATTAGATATATTCTATTTTCATGAATTTTCACTGTATCACTTTCCAGGAAGAGATACCAGTGGTGTTTTGCTGTTACAAAGCATCTCTAGAAGGACATGGTTTTTAGGCAGAGCTGATGTCTCTGATTATACCAACTGATATGACAGGGAGGGGGAGGAAGAAAGGCTACAACCAAATGCAGGAACACATTAAAAGGAAAAGGTTTTATCTTGTAAATTAAAATTTTAAAATTAATTAGAGTAAGTATCTTGAGAGCAGTGATGACCTAAGTAAAGCCTTAAACAGATGGAAAGGTCAATAAAAGATTTGAAACAGATTCTATTGTGCAGTTGCCTGTTCTAATAAGGGATTGTTTTCAGTGATATGTATCTAGAAAGAACTACTTTTAGTCCTAAATGTTCACATCTCAAAATCTCATCTCTCTTAGATGATATAAAGAGCTTTTAGATGAGTCAGGAAATGAATAGCTTATAATAAGCTCTAATATAAGGTTTATTGCCTTGGTTTATAGCAGTTACATCTGTAGTTGTTAGGAAGTCAGTGCTGGACTGTAAGTTCCTGGATGCCCACTGGAATTCAGTGTCTGGCTCTCTCTTGAGGAAGCCCAAAGGAAGTGGATGTGTCTTGGATTGTTATTCTGAGGTGTTTCCCTCCCTGTAAAACTTGCTGTATCTTACTGCAGTAAATGCTACAGCTGCAACCAGTTTGACCCAGCAGTCAAACCTGTCTGAATGACACAAGGTGACTCTTTAAAAGCCAAACAGAGAGCTTTTAAGCCCTTTTGACAGCAAGCGGCCCAGGAGGGAGGGAACAGTTTTTCAGACTACTTTGATTTGCCAAACTATAAAAGTTTTCTGGGTGAGAAGAGTAGATTTATGTAAGAAAAATGAGGCTGCTACTGTCAGGACTTGTTCTTAATCACCTTTCATCATTAAAACAATTTCTCCAGACTCTCCAGGCTGTGTGCACCAGCTCTCAAAACCTGAATCTTAAATGCCTTATTTCCTACCAACCAGAAATATGCCCGAGGCAAATGGGTGTTCAGTCACCTGAAATCAAACTCTTTCAATCATTCCTGTTGAGGTTACACAGCTAGTGAATCTGAGAAAACTAAAAATAAGTCTTTTGCTTAATGACCTGAGCATGTAGGCTTGACTGAGGTTCTGTTTCCTGGCCCAATTAATGTTTAGAACACACCTCGGAAGCGGGTCCTGTCATGGCAACTTTCTCATTCTTCTTCTCTAAATACATTTTCCTTCCCTTTAACCAATAAATCATTCTTCTGCTTCATCTAATGTTTCCTGCTTCACTGGTTTCTTGCTGTAAAGATACAGGAAAAGAGTGGAAACAAACATATTTTTAAGCTGAGGATCAAGAGAATTAATTCCATGTGATTTATTGGTTGAGGGTAGAGGAAAATTCAGCAAGCTCTAAGGACTAGAAAGGTCTCATGGTAGGGATCTCAAACAGCGACACCACATAAGCAGGAGTCATGAGGAAACTGTGCCAATGATTTTGAATAACGAGATTAAGTGGTTATGCACTTAGACTTCAGTTTCCCTTTAGTTATCATGTGCACAGAAATAGGAATTGGCAATCCCTCTCAGTGGGAACGAATCAAGGTGGGGTTGCTATCATCTGGGAGAGAAACAAGTGCTGAATCTCACTAGACAATCAAAGGGAAAAATGCACTGATACTCTTACTGAGAAAATTTGTGCAAATAAAAGCTATTAAAGTAAATCTTTTTTTTTTTCAGTGCAGTGATGTAGTTAGTCGGCTGTCTATATGCCTTCTTTATTTAATTACTTATATAGTGGAATGTAATACAATACTGCCATCTAGTGAAAGAATGAAAAATATCCAGCCAAACATAAAAATGTAAACTTGGTACTTAGAAATTAACACTTCAAAACATTGGGAGTGTGCAACTTTGACAAGCCAATACCGATAAGAACTTGTAACTTAGTTTGGTTTTGTTTGCTTGGGGGTTTATATTTGTATATTCAGTGGAATTCTTTGTTGATTTTCTGCACTATTTTTCACCTCCTCTACTTCCTGCATAACTGTTTGTATTGTGTTGCCTGCTAAATCTTCCATGTGATTTCACTGCAATTCCATGAGAATATCCACACTCATATTTTAGCATAGTTCCAAATCAAGGGAAAGTAAAAATATCTTGCAACAATTTACCAGGGGTTTCTGGAGGGGTTTTTTGTAGGGTTTTTTGGGGGGGGGTTGTTGGTGGTTTTTTTGGTTCATAAGAAATTTGCTTGTTTCACAAAACTGTGGATCTGCCCACAAGAACCACAAGCAACTGAGTCACCGGGAAAGTTTGTCTCACTAGCAGATACCGGTTTGAGATTCCTCATGTGTGTTCCCATTTGATTCTCCTGTTGTGAAAAAGCTGCTTAAGCTTTGTGTTACCCAAAGTGTTCAGTGATAATCATAACGTTTGCTTCCATGTTTAGGAAGAGACTGCAAATGTCAGATGATGTTTATACAACACTTAGAAGGTCTAAAGATCATTTAATTGAATGCAGAGAAACTCCATGACAAGGGAATTCCCAAATCATGTGGCTGAGCCTTGCAGTATCACCCCGAGTTTGTGTTTATGTGCTGTTACCCAGTGAGACTGGGCAGTTCACTTTTATAACTATTTGGGGGCAACAACCATGACCTTGAATGATAATTTATTTATTTTTTAATCCCCTAACAAAATATTTCAAAGATAATATATACAGCTCACAGTTGCCCCAGTAATTTACTACAGAAGGAGATACAGCAAATAGTAGTATGAGAGAAAGTGCATTCTTGGGGATTTTCCTCAGTGCAAATCACTGAAGCTTTGTCATCTTTATCACCACTGCTGCCTTCAATGCAGAAAGGCCTTTTGCTGCACTCTGTAAATATGTTTTCACTGGTCCAGAGGCTGCAATGTCAATTTTTTATTAAATGCAGTAAGAGACAGTAGAAGCCAAGTGTAACTTAAACCATAACAAAGTAATATAATTAATTGTGTAAACAGCACAAGGTGAATAATAGATGAGTTTGGAATACAGTGGTATAACATTGCCTTTCTTCACTTCTCTGGGATTTCAGTCCAAGATAATTAGTTTACTGATCTCATAGAAAGGGTGGAACTGTTGGCTTAAATCTTAGTTAACTCACAGTGGGCTTGTAGGTCTGCACATTATTTATTTAGAGATCTGCCTCTCAGATACACAGGTTTGTCTGTTTGGACCAGCTCAAGGCAAATGTAAGATCCAGCATTCCCAGGATGTTCAGACATGAATTGATACAGTAGAGTGATTTTTCTTTTTTTTCTGAATATATAAAATCATAGAATGATTTGGGTTGGAGGGACTTTAAAGCTCGTCCAGTTCCAACCCCTTCCATGGGCAGGGACACCTTCCACTAGCCCAGGTTGCTCCAAGCCCCATCCAGCCTGGCCTTGGACACTTCCAGGGACGGGGCAGCCACAGCTTCTCTGGGCAACCTGTGCCAGGGCCTCCCCACCCTCATACAGATGGGGTGGAGTAAAGGTGTTTGGAATAAAACCAGCTGGGATCAAAGGAGTTTGATATACCTCAGTTATGAAGAGTTGTATATTTGTGTAAAGAATTAGCTTCTTTATAAAAAAGGCTCTACTTGAAAAACCACTTTGGTTTCCTAGTACCAAGACTGCATCATATGAATCATAAGATCCATATTTTGAAGCATTCTTTCCTTCTTCAGATGATTGTTTTTTGCCAGAGGTATTCATATTTTGAGTCTGGATTTTACAGAAGTTTTCAAAATAATCTATAACAGGGATGATAAATCACATATACTTCTCCTGTAATAACCAGTACTTTTCCAAAGCGACTATTTTTTTTCTAAAATTATGGCTTTGCATTAAGAAGCAAAGATGTCATTTCTTGAATTACATTGCATATGTTGGCAATGTTTTTTAATGTGAATTTAAAAATACTACAATTTGTTTAGATAAAATGTTTTCTGCAAAAGCTCAAACAATTTTTGTCAGATGCTGACCTCAATTGCAAAAGACATTTTCAATTAAGGAAAACGTTTATATAGTTAGCAAGCTGTCATTCAGTAAAACTCATTTTTTTAATTAAACAGATGGTGATAACAAAGAAATTAATGAACACATACTTGCTTGCCTGCTATCCTAATTTGCATTTCTAAATTATTCAGGTTATGCAGCAATTAAGCTTTAATTGCTTTTAGACAAATGAATATCTCAGAATGAATGACAAATTATGATGAAATTGTCCAAGAAGCATGGTGGATTCTAATGCATGCGCTATTTTATTTTGTGACAATTTTAGAAGCCTGAATGTGGGACTGGAACATTGGGATGCAGATTTACTGCGCCGGTTCTTTGTTCCATCTGCAGCACATCGTGTGCCACTGGCCTGTGCACAGGAGATAAATGGAAGATGCAAAATCCACATGACTTTCCAAAGTGCAGTAGCACATTTGAGGCGGTGGGTTGGTGTTTCCAGCCCTCTATTCAGGAAGGGACAGATGATGGAATGACATGTGACCATCACAACTCTTCCAGTTAGGTTTCTACTGCTGCATTTATAAGCAATACTTGAGAAAGAATATATAACTTACCAAAAATGCAGCTATTTTAGAGAGGGAGTACACTAAAAGCCTGTTTTAAGATAAAAACTCACGCAGTGTGAGGGTTAGTCTGAGTCCAAAGAAATCTGATATGATTATAATACCCTTGTTTGCTTCTTTCTCTCATTTGTGATTACCTTCATTCTCTCTGGAGCAGCTACACAAACTAAACACAAATCATGTGATACCATTGTCATTATTTCTGTATTTCTGTTTATTTTCATTGATGAAACCAGCTAAACATTCAGCTCCTCATCAGTGGGTATGAGCTCACTACATTTGGGGGAAACATATTATTTTATAGGTTTTTATGCTCTAAATATAGCAGAATACTTTTGCACTAAGTATTCAAGCTGAATATTTAACTGGGGGCTTGGAACTAGATGGTCCTTAAGGTCCCTTCCAACACTAATTGTTCTATGATTCCATGATAGCTGGCAGAAGACAGATGTGTGAATGGACTTAAATGCAAAAAAAGACATTTATGAAAAATGCTATGATTGTTTTATAGCCTGTTCCTTGCTAAAACAAGGAGACAGGACAGCATTGGACAAAATAAATTTTTTAATTACTTTGGTTTTTGTTTTAATCCTACTTTTAAACAATCCATATAACAATCTTAAAGCCAAATTGCAGAAGTGTCACAACATATTTGGTATAGACTGTATCTGAAATGCTGCATGAAGTCCTCTTCTGACCTATCTCTAAGCATTTGAAAGGGGCAAACATCTAGGAACACTATTCACTTCATATTTTCATTATATTTAGTGAAGAAAGGCATGGGCTGAGCTAGTTTAGAATAAAATGGAGACTACCTGATAGCTGCTTCCTGCTGATTACAGGACCATGAAGTTGAATGAATCAACAGTGGGTTTTCTGTTGCAAGGAATAAATCTCATTTGCAATCACATGGACAGGACAGCTGCCTAAAGATGTAGAAATAATCAGGTGCTGGTTTAGGCCTGTGATTGTGATGGAGAGTGATAGCTGCCAGAGGGGGAACAGCTCAGAAAATTGGATAACCTGAATAAATCCCACTACCTGAGTCTGGACAGCACAGCAGTGTGAGAGGACTTGCAGCCTGTCACTTACAAAGATCTGTATTGGCACAGCAAATTATGAATTTACCCTCTGTACATCAGTTTTAGAATAGGAATCAACCTATTTAATCAGGGCAGATAATGAAAAGTAGAGGAAAAAACCCAAAGTAACCAACTTGAAAAGGAAGTGTCTTCCTCCCTGGCAGAACTTTAGGGTCTAAAGCAAAAATTAAGCTTTTGTCATAACACGGATGTCAATGACATTGAATGTAAATTTCTGTTGTCCAAATTCACAATGTTAGATGTATCAGGAAAACTTAGGCTAGGATTTAGAGGATTAATGGTGACACTTTTTGTGGCAAATTTCCATTCAGATCAGAGAGAATCGAAGAAGAAAAAAGTATTTCAACTCTTGCCTTATCTTTCTTATTTAGAAAGATTTATTAAACATGAAAAAACCTGACCTTGCTATCAATATAAATGAGTCACTAATAATAGCATGCCAAGATAGATATGTTCTCTGATTTTTCATTTTGAATAAGGTTTCTTAGCTTATTGGAGATCTTGTTTCACGCGTCTCTCCTGTGAGTCGATATTCCTCACCTGTCTTTGAATATCATACTCTTTTTCTTTCCTTTAGGATCTTGAAGTATGATATATAAACTAGTTTCATTAAGGCAAAAATCTCTGAATTGTTTCAATAAGTGCAATATTACCACTTTATTAATTAGTTCAGTATTACTACTTTCTTACCATCCCCTTTCAAAGCACATACTTAAATATTTATATATATACCCCATGTAGGACAACATTCCTATAGACATTTTGACCTAGAATTACATACAATATTATTACCTAATCAGAAAAGGAGAAAAAGATCCCCTTTTAGATAGCTGCCTCTGTCTTTCTATGGTTTTATGGGTAAGGCTGGTGAATAAACAGAAGTATTTACCTAGGATTTATTTCTGTTTGCACAGTGCTCACAAGGTATTAATGGTCACTGTTTGGAGCTTGAAAATTTTGCAGCTGTGTATTCATTCACGACCTGTCTAGGAAAACAGGCAATGGATTTTTCAGAGGACATCAGCACTTTTTCTTGCCAGGACAAGTCTTAGGAGTGTGACTGCATTTCCTGTGAACACCTTTTGCACTGTGGCATCCTGAAGTGAAGTTTATCTATGTGCCCAAGCCTTACCTTGGTGACTCCAGCCCTGAGACTCAGATCCTTGCAAGGATTTGGACATAGCAATGATGTCACTTGTAGGAAGTGTTCTCAGGATCTGGTCTAAGCACCTGGAGATCCTCAAGCTTGATTCTTATGTCACTGAGCTACATAGCTCTGTCATGGCTTGTCATTAGCTTCCTAGAGAAAGCTCTGGGAAGGCCCTTGGTACCTGTTTTCTGCAACCAGCTTTGCTTGATAAAAGCATTAAGGAGCCTCAAAAATTAATTGCTCAATTTCCCTCCTACAAGAAGTCCTACGTCCTCTTTATGCGTAAGATTTTAATGCAAGTATTATACTCATATAGTAACCACTGGTCTATTTTTGGTACAACTTTCCATTGCTTCTTAATAATATGTATTTATTAAGTTACAAGTGCTTAAAATTAACTAGTAGCACTTCTAGAAATAGTGAACAAACGAAGCTGCTTTTCAGCAAGTGAACTCAAAGATGCATATGTTAAAATGATGGCATTTCTTAATATCCCTTTTTATCACAGGGAGTTTTTACATTTTAATATCGACAGCTAAAGTAGCTCCATATCTCTCAAAAATCCATTGCAAAATGTTTATTAAAAAGTTAAGAAATTCCAGTAAGCTTTTTTCCAGATACTTTAGAATCTTTGAATGTCATTAAGCTAGTATATATGCTTAATGTGAAATAAAAATTAAATATTTGTATTAGGTTAAGCATTTCATCTGCATATGTGTTCTATATTAAAATTATAGTCTTAGTGATCAGCAATATGGCTGAATTAGCAAAATACAAAACGCAGAACAAGTTATTAGATTTTGGATTTTCGCTGGTTTGATTAGAACAACCTCATAAATCTTATAGGAAAGATAAATGACTCACCTGCACAAATAAAGAAAAAAAAGTTGTCTGAGTCATAATGAATCCTTCAACACCAGACATTCATTATGGCCCTAACACATGTTGCCTTTAACACAAGTGCATGATCTTGAATATTATTAAGGTTTAAACAAATTTAAATGTGACAAGCTCAAGATTAAACGTGGCACACAAATGAGTTTAAACAGCTAATTAGGTTTTGTTGGTCCATCCTATGTTTGACAGATATGTAATAGCAGTAGTGCTAATTAGAGAAACTACAGTACCAAACACATATCAATTTTATCATGGAACTCCATGTACCACACACTTCCACAGGAGCCACTTAATCCTGTCTGAGACATTTGGAAAACTAAAAGAATTCTGTGTATTACAGTTTCACAGTGGACATCATTTTATATGAAATAGGTCTCATCTCCCTAAAAATATAAGTTCAGTTCTTCTGTTTTAGAACAGAATTCCATCAGATGTATGGTCTAACTTCAAACTTAATTTTTCTTTTATTTTTCCTTTATGTATTTTTTATTTCAATTTCACAATACTGAATATGAGCATTAATATTAATTATTATTTGCACTACTGATTTAAAAAATGTTTGGGATAGAAACTATGTTTTTTAAAAGGAGGTCAGGCATGATAAAGAATCTTATATATTAATATATAACTTATCTGAAAATTTTTGATACTAATGCATTCATTAATGGTTAGTCATTCAATCAAATAGCTGTCAAGTGGTATTTATGGTAAACCACAAACTACTTTGCTGGGTGATAATGGAAGAGACTGGGAAATATAATATCATTTTTATTGTTAAACCATATTCTACTGTTAGGGTAACCCAAAAAAGAACCCCTGTAAAATCAATCCCATTTTAAATAAAACATGTCCAAAACTTGTATTATCCCAATTAATATAAAGTCCAAGTTAAAAATTAAGCAACATTTAATAAAATAACATAAATCTAAATCCAGAAGCATTGTCAGCACGTAGTGTCCTGGGTCTCAGGCCCATTTCAGACCAGGAGACATTAAGGTGGGATCCATGAGCCCTAAATTCCATCACAAAGCAACATCTGTCAACACTGGAATGTTCCAGCTTGGCACAGGAAGAAGTTGCAATTCAGGGACCAAAACCCAAAGTAAATCTTGAGCAGAGAGAGATGAGGAGATGAATTTAAAACTTCTACCTTATTATCCAATCAAGCTCCAGTCTTACAAGACTCCACAGAGTAAAGCTTGAACTGTCACCGCTGGAACAAAAGGACGGTGGCTGAAACAATCACATCAACATCTATCAAATCCTTGGACAAAAATTGACTATGTGACACAAAGCTGCACAGGTTAGGGATTTAGTAGATGCCACAGAATTAGAGATTGATGCCTCCACGATGGCCTGAAGTCTGACTAATAATCCAGAACCAATTTGTCACAGATGCCAACTCTTAAGTATTTGGTTAAGCCCTGAGCTAATAGTCTGTATTTCATCCCCTCACGGTGGTTTTATTTGAGCTGCATTGCTGTAAGCAGCTATTCCCAACACTCCTTTAAACCCTCTATTCCTAGTGCTTCTTTTTACCCTGTAAGTGAATTTATTAAACTAAGACTAAGCCCTGTTTCCTCCAAAACAGAAACAGAGGTACAAGCTATGCACCAGCATTTTAAAATCTTCTATTACGGTGATCTTTAGAGAATAGTGTTTTACTGTTTTCCAGTAGTCAGAAGATGAGGATTCCTATTTTAATTTTCTTTCATATTTCATGACATTAAAATCTCATCACATGAGATTTCATCTTTTAGTTCCAGACTATGAAATAGGAAATAGTGAGAATGAGAGAAGATCCATCATTTTCTTCCACCTCCTCCTCAGAGTGAGTAGATGGAGGTCAGGTGAGGGAAAACTTCTCTGTTTTCAGAGGCTTAGTGATTTATTTGTACCTTGTGCTATACCATCCAGGTCTTCCATATTTTTCATTTCTGCTTCCCATCTGTGTTGTTTCTTTTCTAAAATGAATTTAGCCATTTAGAAATTGTAATAATCTTTCTTCTTCTCTAAGCCATGGATAAGATATTTCTTAGCAAAGCACTCATTAAGGAGTAGTCGCCTCAATGCTCTCTACCACTTGTGATAAGAAATCAGGATACTAATTCTTGTGCATTACTGTAGTCTTAATATATTGAGCTAATAAAAAATAATCTTCAACACATTCTGGGAATATTCAGTGAGATTATCTTCCTCTAACACAATTTGCTCCTAGGAGACTGATTTAATAAAGCTAGAAAATCCATGTCTTCTAATGGTATTCTATTAATCTTCATTGACAAGTTATTTTTCTATTAATAATATGATTTTGAAATGTAATTTTATGTTGATAAATTATATTTGCAACTATTATCTGGAGCCCCTAGCACAGGATTCCAGACTTCTGTACTCTTTATCTAATCAGTAGATAATGATAATTAATAGCACTTGGAAGTGGGGGGAAAAAAATTATAAACTAGTTAATTGATTTAAAAAGAATTATTCAAAACCTCTGCCACATCTCTATAGCACAAAGATACTTTGAAATAAGAAAGAGGGGTTATAGATACTTTGAAAAAAGAAAGAGAGGTTATTTGTTTCTGGAAACAGCCTTAGTTCTGTCGTCTGATGCCATCACATTTTATAGTTTGCCAAATGACTTTAAAATGCTTACGCTCTCCCTGTCCCCCCATATAAATGAGCATCAGAAGCTGGTTTTTATCTTGTGCACTGTTTGTATGTTGTGCGTTTGAGTGCTGAGTGGTTGTGTAGCACTACCCCTGCCTGCTAAACAGGATTATTAGATTGGGCTCTGATTTGATTCTGTACATGGAAATGTAGAATATTAGCACTGAGGCCATCAAACTCAGATTTATTGATCAAGTTGCTATTGCCAATTTAACCCTGGCTCTTATGGCTTATGCTGAGCCATATCTTACTGGCCATGTGATTCCCACAACATACTAAATATGAGCTCTTTCTCATGGGATCTGAAATACTGGTAATCCACTGTTACTTGTCTAAGGAAGCAGAACTTGACTACTCTTTGAAGTTTTTGCTTGCAGTGGGTGAGACATTTACCATGAATAATTCATTTGACAGATTTTACCCCTTTAACTGTTCAATTATTGATCACAGAATGAAAATCCTCCAACGTACTAATTATTTTAAATGATTTGTGAATTATTATGGATATATTTTGCCTACAGATTGTGAGGATTGTTATGAATATTCAAAAACTTCAACTATGAGTTGCATAAATCATGTGGGATTGATTCTTTTTCTTACAAAGACTTATACTGTAACAGAGAGTATGGCCTGAATTACCCTTTGACAATTGACATAATTGTGCAACTACACTAAATGACATTGCAGTCAATAAACTTAAGTATTTGGCCTAAATTTCGCTTTTTACAAGTATTGCCACTAATAAATCTCAATTGCTATGGGGTGCTTAGGAAGTGAGAAAACATAGGGGGGGAAAAACCCAATATTTTGAATTTCTCTGCAGTGAAATTACTGCAACAAATTAAATGCAAGATCTCATTATACAAAATCTTTAGCTGAGTTGATTTTACCCAGTCCACACTCTGCATGTTCCAGGGTTGTGTGTGCATATGAGGAGTTCAGCAAGGAGAATTTGTTCACGATGCAGGGGACAAAGGATCCCTGCTGGCAAGGGCTGCCTGTGTCTTTCCAGTCCCTATTTTCTGGAAGCACCAAACTGATGTTTGTACAGATCATTTATATGCCATTGGACTCATCAGTTGTAGTGGAGTTTTATCTCTGGAGTTTGCTTACTCCAGCTCTCAGGAACATTAGGGCACTGCCTGGTTTTCCCTGGCTCAAACAAGTGTTTGAGTGATATATTTGTAATCTGCTTTCCTGTCGAGGAGCCTTTTCACCCCCTCCTGCACCTTCCATTCTACTGGTTTCAGAACGAAGGCCTTGGCACAGAGACATCTCCAGTGGTATTTCTGAGAGTGGTGCCATGGAAGTGGTGTCCAGGAGCAATGTCCTTCAGAACTATTCCTAGCTGTTCTTATAACTCCTGACTCTTTGCTTTGGGTGCTTTAACATGAATTTCCCCTCATGCTTCGTTCCCAGCAGAGCTGCTATTCCTGTGACAGATCTCTACGTGCAGATCGCCATTCACAGAAATGCCTGTGGTATTTCCTTCTGTCAGTACGTTGGTAACATGTCACTGACCTCTTCAGAACCTGTTAATGTGAGCATATTTCTCTGCCAGGTGTCCCAGGATGCCTGAGACACAGATAGTGAGTCAACAGCTGCTTTGCTGTCAGTGCTGTTTTCCTGAGGAGGGCTAAAAAAACCCTTAATGAGTTCCAATATATGAGAGCTACATCTTTGCCAAATTCAGAGGTGTGAATGTCTGAAAAACAGAACAGAAAATCATTTTATTGAAGAAGAATGAGGAGTTAACAAATCTATCTTGTCAAATGATTTTTCTTTCAGATACATCTGACATTGTCAAGTGCTTTCTCCATTTACATTTTCAATATCTGAAATACTCCTCTTCCAATCCAAATACTTTGTCTGAGCTAGGAATTGGTATCAAGAATGTTTTTCAATACATATGAGAGAGAGCATTAAATGCCATAGTCCAGTGGGAGGACTCAGAATCTTCTAGAGGGTAAGTTGCCATAGGTGCCCTGCAGAGGAGTCCATCTCTCTGCTGACAGGGTTGCAGGGTTTGTTATCTGAAGCACCTAAAGTTAATAATTTAAGACAACCCTGTGGGTATCTGTCACCAACCTCTGAGTTAAATCTCCTTTACTTATTTTACATACTTCAACTTTTTTGTAGACCTGCTGCAGTTCATGAAATAATTGAGAATAAGTGGAAATATAGCTCTATGTCAGCTGTCTCCTATGTTAGAATTGGTGATGATTTTGTTTAGAAATAGAGAGGTTGAGTCTTGGTGTTCAGCTTGATATCAGTTTTTAAAATTGCAAACAATAGAACAAAAACCAAGAGGCATCAGGTCATGAATCTGATGCCATATTACTTATATTTACTGAGATTTAACAATCAGCATCATAGTTATATAATAGAGCACAAGTTTAGGCCAAATATGAACACGGAAACAATAAAAAGCACCCCCTCTCAAAAGAAGTACTTTATTGAGAACCTGCATCTGACTCTGCTTTACTGAGATCATTAAATGTGTTGTCTCTTCTTCATTAGCCCTGTCCTGACTGTGGAAGCCTTCTCTACTATCTTTGCTTCTAATCATAATTAGGAAAGGAATAATGTGATTTAAGTAACTAAAAGACCTCAGCCAAGACTTTCAATAAACCCCAGCGAAGGATCACAGAGCTCACGTGGTACAGCAGCTTTGAAACCTGAATCAAAGAAAGTGCAACTGGGGAGAAACTTGTTATACTCAATTAAAGACTGTCTACAGCAAAACATGGCTCAATCAAGGTGAAACACGTCCCTTTCTTATTAGATGCACATTGAGGTTCCCTGTGGGCTCCAGAGCCTCTGCTGTGTTTGTTTTACTACCTGATGCAGAGAAAAGACTCAGAGAGTTGTGTTAAAATTATGTCATGGGGGAAAAAACCTCACAATTCAGATGTACTTGGAAAACTTCCGTAATTAACCTAAATACTGTCATTGTTGTAGACTGTGGTGGGTGACTGGACGGCAGGTGCCCTCTGAAGCTGCTCTGTCACTCCCCAAAAAGTATATGAAAGGCTTGTGGGTCAAGATAAAGACAGGGAGGGATCATTCACCAGTTACTATCATGGGCTAAACAGACTCAACTTGAGGAAAATAGTTTAATTTACTAGTGATCAAATCGAAGTAAGATCAGGACAAATAAAAACTAAATCTTAAAACACCTTCCATCTATCCCTCCTTTCTTCCTGGGATCAGCTTTGCTTCCAATTTTCTCTACCTCCTCCCCCTGAGTGGTGAAGTGGGACAGGGAATGTGGGCTGGAGTCAGTTCATCACATGTACTTCTGCCCCTCCTTCCCCCTCAAGAGAGGAATCCTCACACTCTTCCCCTAATCAAGCATCTGATCCCTCAGGTGGGATACAGTCTTCACAAATTTCTCCAGCCTGAGTCCTTCCCACAGGCTGCAGTTCTTCACAACTTGCTCCAGAAATGTCCCCATGGGGTCCTGGAGTTGGCTGACATGAGCTTTATTGGACACAGGGAAATCTTGCAGCAGCTTCTCTCGGGAGCCAGCTCTGGAGCCCCCCCCTCCCAAAATCTGGCCACACAAACCCAATCCATGCACAATTTCCGCTGCTGTCAGACCCTAGAGCTGTGTCTCTTCGCCCTCTGACAAATGCTGACTGTTGTGGCTCAGTGCAAGCCTTTACATGTCTGATTCTCTCTCTGGTTTGATTTCCATCAAATATTTACAGCTTAAGAAAAGCAAATTTACTGTAAACACATACACAAATCTAAAGCTGGTTAAAAAACACTTTCACCAAATAATCCCCCAAAGGGTGGGTCAGGAACTGACAACTGATCTTGGGCACTGATTCCACTGACAGCAGATTTAAGCTGTCAAAGTGCAAACACCGTTTGAAAATTAATTGGGTGCCTGTTGGAGCTCCCCAGGCTACAGAGAACTTTGCACCTACTTGGCTGCTTTGGTTTCTTCAGCTGCTCAACCTCAAAAGACATGTGTAATTCATGCAACTTCTGGAAGGATTTTGTAAGAATCTAAAGGGTTGAATATACTTTGAGGTCCCTCAAGAGAGATGTGGTCCTAAATATTGCTGCTATGGCCACAAGAAATGCTGAAGTAAAAGAAATAACACTTTATGAAAACTCAGGGTTGTGATACACCCTATGATATACCTTGTTGGCTTTGCACAGTTGAGTTGTTCTGCACACTTTTATCCAGAATTTGTTATTTAATGCTAAGAAAATCCATTTTCTGACTAGTAACTGGAGTTAAATATGTGTTTAATTCAGATCTCATTTAGCACTTACATTTTGTGTGTCTGCAAATATTTACTGGAATCTGGCAACAAATCTTGGTTCTAAGAAGTTGTTAAGGTGGAGTAAAATAAGGCTTGTCTGCAAATAGTGAGGGTTTCAACAGTGGTCCCCTGACACTGACAAATTCTTCTTGCCCTAATTGAACTTTGATATACACAATTGATAAAGCACCCCAGTGCATTAATAGAGAACATTTAGATAGTTCTTAAATAAAAACAACTGTCCAGCTTCCAGCTCATTCTGTGAAATAGTTGCAAACAATTTTCCTACTGTTTTTAAAAGAAAAATTCCTCTTTTTAATTTATTACCTATTCCTTGATATATTTCTAAAATCAATTTTATTAGGGTTAGTATTATTATTTAGTATTATTATTGCTATTAGCAACAATAATAAATAGAGAATGGGGTCTATAAAGGCACTGGTGGTTTGTTTTTAAAACAAACAAAAAGCAAACCAATGTCTTGCTTGTGATAAGGAGCATGCAAACTATTAATTGCTTTTGACACAAAGTGACTCGAGCACCTTTGATATATAATTGGAGAGCGATGCACTTTAACAAGTTTTAATTTCTGGTGCAGCTGGAAGACAATAAAGAGAAAGCATGAGAACAAATTAAACAGTATATAGGTCAATCATTCTATTAGCAGTCTTCAGGGAACACACATCTAATTTACATAATTGTATTTCTGCTGCAACCAGACATACTGCTGTGCTAATACGTGTTCTTGGTGAGTCCATAAAAACAAGGGAGATGGCCTTTCCTACATGAAAGTATGGATAACTAGGATTACAGCAGCAAATGCATTATTAATTTTATCTAATCAGTATTTCAAGGTTATCTTGACCCAATCTACAAAGGGCCCATCAACTCCACAGGTGGTGGTTTATTGAATATTTTCCCTCAAAGCAAAGATTAAGTTCTTATGTTTCTCACACTTATATGCAAATAAACCAAATTACCAACTTTTTGTTGTAAGTTTGTGAGAAGATTCTAGTTCTTTGTTGCCTCCTTTGTTAAATTTAAGCATCCTGCACTTGGGAAACTTGGTTGGAGTTTACCTGGAAGTTATACCTTCAAATTCTCATGAAGGGTGCTCAGAGACTGAGCTCTTTAGAAGCTAAAATAGTGTATTTCTATTATTTTTGTATTCACAAAGACAGCAAGTTTACCTTATATTGTATTTTTAGTAGAAACTCATAAAAATACAGAGAGATATATGTGATTAGAAGATACTTGAGACAGAAAATGCAATAATGAAAAGCAAATAAATGAACAGGAGGGGAAGACTGAGTGGGACTGCTGCTTTACTGCCCTTTCCACTAAGAAAAGTATCTAAAGCACTTCAGCAACATCTTGGGTTTCAGCTCTTTTTTTTATCTCTAATCTATGCTCTAATCCCAGTGTTCTGGATCCAGACTCTCTTTGCAAGCATTTCATCTCAAAATGCATAACTGCTGGTTATAGAGTAGAATCTTTGCCCCAATATTTTATTTTATTTTTTCATTGCATATTTTAGACAATTCTGAAAGCTTTTAATTTAAAGAAAGGTGTTAAGGTACAAATGGCACTCTAAAAAAAAACCCCAACAAACTACCTCACCACCCTGAGCTCCAGTGTTTACTTAATTATTACAATTAGTGAGAAACTTGGTGGTTGTCCCCTTTTTAACTCCAACTTCTGGTTAGTATAATAAATGATTTCCAATTAAGGACTAGCAGCACTCATGACAAGAGAAATCTGTGTCAATTTATTCTACACTGGAATAAACAGTGTAGAACATTAAAATGTTGTGTCAGGAGTGTATGCTTAATTAAACTTACATTAGCTAAGTAATTCTTTATAATTTAATAGTATGATTTTTCTTTTTTAAGTAGATTTCAGATCTGTACTTGTAGAAAGAACAGACTTTCAGCAAATTTCTGTATTCCAAATCTGGCTCATTTTAACAGCTAAATGAGCTGGAGTTTTTATTATTTAATTCATTTATTCACTCATTATTATTAGTGTATAAAGATGAAATTAGTTGTAAAAAATCCTTGCTGTTTTTTATAATATATAATAGGCAACAAAATGACTACACTTAACTGGAGGGATTGGGATTTAAGGCTTTATGGCTTATGGGTAATGCTAAACATCTGGATTTGCAAATCCAGTCCATTGGTTTTATTTTTTGAAAATTGATAATAAATCTTGTACAGAGGATGATCATCATCTTGAATACTTTGTAGAACGAAGGCTGTTAGAAGAATCTGTCCTCTGAGAAGGAATGAGTCAGTCTAAACCAAACAGAAATAGAGAAGCTACTGTGTTGAGTCATGATGCTCTTTAAAGGCAGTATTTTCATTAAATTAAAAATAACTGAATTTAAAATCAGATTTCTGGCTTACTGCTTATGTTGGGAAGGTTATTGTTAATAAAAATAGACTACAGAGATAACAAGCACTGATTATGATTTATCTCTTCACCTAATCAAATTCTGAAAGAAGTCTGGTGTAATTTGGGTGGTATCATCTAGGAAGATTACTTTTGGAGGTTCAGCTTTTCTTGATGAAATGATGTTAAATATTGTATCCTATCGTATGAATTGGTTTACATACAGTCTTTCTGCAAAAGAACATTTAATCAAAAAAAAGCTGATAGTATATAATTTGCTTAACGTATGCATGACTGTATTTTAAAGGAGTGTTTTCTGAAGTGATATTTCTTTCAGAAAAGGCATCACACTGATTTTTCTAAAATCTATAATGACTGTTTTAGTAAATGTGAAACATATAGTGCATCTGACAAGTTGGAGACAGGGATCTTTTTTATTCTTTTCTGCTACAAATTGTAGCAGAACTGCACATCTCTTGTGCCTTTCTCTACCCAGGCAAAGAAGAGCAAAAGGAGTGTAACTTTCTCACGGAGAAAACGAGAGCACTAAGAAAAATGGAGACATGAATTTAAATGGAGACAACTTTTTGAGTGTACAGTTCTAAATGTGCAAATTGAAACATAATTTTCAATTAGGTCTGGAGATGTCTTAGCACTGTCAGTTTATCTCTTGCCAACATGAAATACGGCAATGTGACCATTGCCAATGTGCCATTTGACTTGTTGCCGCTCCAAAGTTGGCAGGATATGGAATTTCTGCTCTCACCCCGGGGCAGTGAGCTTGGGAAAGGAGCACAGAGCAGCCATGGAAGATAAAATTTCACACACAGATGGAGATCTGTAGTCAAGACATGATTACAATATGCATACATATTCATATATAGACATGGTATTACTAGTTTTAATGAATATGGGTACCTCAGGTTACAATTACTACTTTTTTCCCTAAGATTTATGAACAAAATAGGGAAAATATTGCAAATAAAAATGACCAAGTAACTAGTTCACAAAAGTAGTAGTTAAAGGTTTTCTTACTGTTTTCCCTGCTCATGTGTTTAAAATCAGAGCACCTTTTTCAGACCTAAAACTATAAAACATACTTATTTTACTGTGAAATAGTAAACAAGGATGGTGTAAAATTAATGAAAGTAATGAAAGTTCAGTTGCAAGACCAACAGCCTGATAATTCAGATGAGGCAAAGAAACAAAGCATTTGATGTGAATGAAATACAGCTATGGAAGTTATTACATGTAAACCAGCTTCTTTAGCACTGCACATCAGTAATCCACACTGAACCATTTGTGAGGAAACATATGAACTGAAACCCCAGTGTGAATTTATGCAAATTAGGAAAAGTCCCATATGGAGCTCTTAGGATGGGATGCAGGTTATGATAATCACTGCAGGCGTATCAAAGAAAGACTTGGAAATTTGGCATGCTCTGAAGTACTTCTGTAAAACAGGGGTCACAGTCCTTCCTTGGTGCTATGTGAGATCTTGTAATCATTATAATCAATTTTGAAAGTGGATTTCCTCTTGGCCCCTGTTTCCTCCTCCACAGTGATAGTTCTCAGTCTTTAAAATACTGTACCAAACTACTAAAAGTGGTTGTGACAATGGCACAGCTCTTTCCTTTTCCTTTTTACATGTGGTTTCTACTTTTTCTTTTGATAAACACGAGAAGAGAGTTACAGTGCAGTACAGGATGCATTTGAGAGACACTGAAGGTCGGAGCTGTTGTTTTGTGGTGTTCATCATTGTTAAGAATCCCAGTCAGTAACTTTTGATGTGTTTAGAAAATCAGTTATTGAAGAGAAATACTTTTCCTAACATTCCGATATTTTCCCAGAAGCAGTCTGAGGTTTACAGTCCAGTTTCAGGAACCACAGCCTCTGCTGGCTGTAAAAGTTTCTCTTGAATCTCTAGTTTTAAACCCTTGTCTAGCTGAAAGTTCAAATGCATGATTACTACAAAGTATTACACACCCGAATTAATGCAAGTACCTGTGATCAACTTCTCCAGTGTGACATGCATGCTCTTCCCTTTTTAGGATTGTGGATACGTGTTTAAGAAGCAGTGACTGGTTTAATATCTAGTGAAATACTCATAAAGAAAACTTCTGATCATAAGAGGAAAAAAAAAGAAGCAATGAATGACAAGGGAAGGAGAGAGTTCAAACACAACAGACAGTAAGGAAACCAGAAGAAGCGAAGGCAAAATAGCCTGTCATCAATCCATCACATTAGCTCTAAACTGTCAGAGAAAAACATGGGTAAGCACAGCAATAAAAGCAACAGGCCCTTTCTGATTCAAAATTCACGTGGAAATACAGTCTGCCTTGATCTTTTAGAGCACTATTAGTATGGTTTCATCCTCAAATTTCTGATTTTAATTCTCTGTGACCTTCTGTGTCAGACTGCATACTAGAAAGCAATGTGACTTCCAAATTTCAGCTTCTTTATTATATGATTTAAAACCTGAGGGCCTGAATTCTTTGGTGCAGCAAAATACAAATGAAATAGCGGCATGTATCTGTGTGCTTGGACAGCAGCTTTACCTGCTCTACGTTCTTCTGGAAAGTAAATTATCATTCCTGGCTCTTGTAAACACTGAGGCAAAAGCTTTTGGGTTTTGGTGATTTTTTTTATCTGAGCCATATATGTGTAATTGCATACAGAGCATATTTTTTCTCCCATCATTACAAAAGGCTGTTTGTCATTAATGTTAATGAGCCACATGCACTTACCTGCAGAAAAGATCTCTAATTAATTTCATTATCCTTCCTTTATCATACCAAACAGTACTTTCTCTTAAAAATGGGTGAGGATATTTTGATTTTCGCAAGCTATCTAATAGTCCCTGAATGAATCAGTACTGAAATGTGCTGGTTTCAGCTGGAATAGAGTTCACAATAGCTGGTATAGGGCTGTCTTTTGGAATTGTGCTGGAAACAGGGTGGCACAGGGGATGTTGTTGTTATTGTTGGGCATCACTTGCAGTAAAGTCGGGGCCTTTTCTGCTCCCTAGTCACCATTTGGTGTGAGGGACTCCTGCTCTCCTGGGGCTGGCTGAACACCTGCCTGGGTTGCAAAGTGGGGAATGAATTCCTTGTTTTGCTTTGCTTGTGTGCAAGACTTTTGCTTTGCTTAGTAAACTAGTTTCATCTCAACCCAAGTTTTCTCCCTTTTACTCTTCCTATTCTGTCCCAGTTCCTGACACAGGGACAGTGGGTGGGCAGCTGTGTGGGGCTGAGCTGCTGACTGGGGCTTAACCCCAACATGACTAAATTCTTACTAATAAAATAATTAATTTGAATTCACTGAGGCTTTTTGGGGTACTTGTATTAAGATGTGCCTATGCATAAAAAAAGTCAGATCTTGTCTCAACAGCAAGTTAATTCCTAGTCAGGAAATCTCTTCCTTGCTCTTCTCCTGGTTCCTCTTCCCTTTTCCTCAGCATGTTAAGAAATACTGTCAGAATTTGCACTACTCTTGGGATTCATCTCCAATACAATTTTTACAGCTCAGGCAGAAAGAAGGACAAGTTAGTTCCCTTTCTGAAATTTTCATGGAGTATAGTATTTCATTAGGCATTACATGAACATTTGTTCCTTTCTTATTCTGAGCACTATAAATCCTTCATAATGTTTTGGCTTTCCCATGAGTAAGTTTTTTCGTGAATGGATTCAAAAAACAGCCCCTTAGGAGACACTGTACCATCCTCATCTTGTTGTTTGGCAGGAACTGGCTTCCTGTGAAAGCGCAAATAGGATTAAAGCAGAATGCTTCAAGAAAAATGTCAGCCTCTTCACTGAATTTAAATTATTTTGTCCTAATTCCGAGATGAATGTTTACAGCTGTAGGAACAAGTGCTCTACCATGTCTAGAAATACATTTGGTGAAAAATCACCTAAAATACAATGCAAACTGCCAGACATATGGAAGAAAGGAAAATGTGAAAGAGCTCTTCTGACAAAAAGTCATAGACCCTATTCTGACATGACTCTGGCATGTCTTTCCAAATATTAAGGAAGACTTACACAGAGCAGAAGTGTTTGGTATAATTTTAGAGAGAGGATGCTACAAAGCTCTCTCTGGTGTCCCCTCAAGCTGTAGGACTGATGAGAGAACACAGGTACCATGGCAAGTGACAGTATTGCAATTACTCCTACTCAGCTGAAAAATTCAAGATGTGACCTTTGTTATGATGTCATCTGAACCAGCAAATATTTATTGTGCTTTGGACAGGCAGAAAGCAGAAACACATTGCAAATTTTAATATGCTAAGGATCATTAAGTTGATTGTGTCAATTTGTTAAAGTGCCAAGTAATGATTTTACAGGTAATTAGACTTTAACAGGCAGAAACAAATTTATGTCCTTCTTGCTTTTATGATGTATGCAATGATAGATATACTATCATACAAGCTGTTGTTTTTAGGTACACAACATTTCTTAATGTCCTAAAGCAAATGAAATATTACATGTCAGGAACTGATCAGTGACTGTATAAAACACATTAGCAGCTTTTCTTCTTTTAGCTCCTTTTAATCGAACTTCATTCATCATGTCATAGAAAGATGGAATGTCTCAGGTTATTCCTGCTGCATGGAGAAATGGTAGTGAACCTTTAAGGTCAAGAGGAGAAGACAATAGTTGCTGGTTATTACAATTGTTTATCTATGGCTGATCCTCACGAGGCTATGGCAAATTTTATTGGGATTATTTCTCTGTGTGAATAGGGAAAAACACATCTCGGGACTGAGCTGGAAAAGGAGTTTGTGATTTAGTTGTGTTTCCACAGCAGCTTGTGTATTTGCTCTTTTCTGGCCTTTGTGTACCAGAACCACAAAAAAACACCGTGGTGGTTTTTTTTAAAACAGCATTTATGATGGTAGTAACAATTAGGGCCTTTTTCTCTCACAGTTGCACATCCGAAGTGGTGATCACAGCTCCTTAGCTCTGGAAATCGAACTTACAGTAATTATGAACCAGTAGTAACCAAGGAATAAATATGTATGTGCAGATTCCTTTGCAGTTTCTCCTGGACCCAGGAAGAGTGGCTATCAAAAAATGTACTGTAGAAATTGGCCAATTGTTACTCTTTTGTGGAACATTTCAAACTTGATGTTCATTAAAGATGGGGCAATAAGCTTTGGCTTTCAACTATGTTACTATTTTTTCCTACAGGAAGATAACATGAGGGGAGTGTAGATGGTCCTTATATTTTTCATGGCTTAGAGAAAATAAGGTTTTTGTTATGTTTTGTTTTTAATAGCCTAAAGCTTCCTATCAATCAGCTCTATTGTTAGTTGAATTGATTACTACTAAAATATAGAGCTCTAGTCTGTGTGATGCTGCCTGTTGTCTGACATTTCAGAAATTAGATGTTTACTTCAGTGAATTCTTATATGTAATTACAGTGTGGCTATTCATGACAGTGTAGTTAAAAATATGTCACACCATTGAAAGAGCTATTTTAAGTGGTGAAAACTGGAATGATGATTTATCTGTGACTGAAATTAAGTAAAAGTATCATCTCGGTGCCCTCCCTGTGACAGCTACAAGAAGACAACCCCTCTTTTTCCTTTGTGAAATTCAGAAGACAGTGACTGTTTACCTGAGCCTGGAAAAAATACAGTCCAACAGCCTGTGTGCAAATAGAGTTTTTGTGTTTCAGCCCCGAATAGATCTGCATTTTGCTAGAAAACTTTACCTCTCATCTCTTTATAGGGACCTGATTTAGTTGTGCTTTACCATTAAGTTGGAATCCAGTGGTGTAAGCAGTCCTGGTACTTTTTTAGTAGAGTCTGTTTTGGAAAAACCTCTTAATGTCCAACATAGACATAGCACTGTTCCTTTTAGAATTTATTTTTTTTTTTTTGTAATACATTTTAAATAAAGCAGTGAAAAATAAATTTAATTTAGGTTAATTCAGCTTCAGCTTGTGTATATCCAGTTACAAACAAGTGTGAGCTGAGCTGTGGCTGCGGTCAGGGAGCTGGTTTTATTTTAAATAAAAAATCTGGGAATAGAGCCTGTTCTATATTAGATACTAAGTACACTTGTGCAAAATATGGGTTTCATTATTTGCTTTGCCAAATTGAGGGTTTTGACCATTTCTCTCTTTTTAGCTGTACAAATTTCTCTTGAAGCAGCCCTAACTAACGTTTTTTTCAGGAAATAAGAACTGAACTCAGATCTTCTGTTCACTTTAACAAGCAGACATGTTGAAAAGTATAGAAATAACTGATGTTCTGTTTAAACTTTTTTTGGCAACAGAGGATGGTGGAAGTATTCTCATTATTCATAATACTGAAACCAAAGCAAGTGTATGATAAGCTGTTTACAAATAGTAATTGGGGTACTGTTTGTCTTCATTACCCTTAATTTGGACACTACTTTGGTCCACAAGAAAGGACTTACATTCCACCTTAGAAAAATAAATGTGCAATTTTTGCCACATAGGCTTAAATGTACCAACTGACTTGCAGTGCATTTTAAATTTTGAAATGCACAAAAAGAGCAGAACTAGACAGAATTTTTACTCGGGCTCCATTATGAGTAATTATCTCTGGGATCAGAGCCTACAGCTAAATTCTGCCACCAAATATTACTCAAGTCTTCTTGAATATGTTATTTTTACTGTTTTGAGTCTACTCAAGTGATTCTGTCTCCTAAATAAGCTAGTTACTCTGCTTTTGATCATGCTGTTGTTACTTGATTATGTAATGAAACTAAAATGAATGATATTATTAGCTGTGATCACAGCAGAATGTTAAATGTTTTACATTAAATGTGTTTATGCAGCGTGGTGAACACTGTAAATATTGTAGTTTTATCCTTGCATGGGTTCACAAAGAACCAGGGGGACTGTCCACAGCCCTGCTCTTCACTTATTTGTCAGACAATATTACTTGAAGTTTACAAATATCAATTGTTTGGCACTTGATAAAATATTTGCACTATATGAATTACATTAGCTTGTGACTAACACTGTGTTATTCACAAATTAAAATGTAGTATCTGGAGCAATTACAGAAACATCTATAACTGAAGGTGTGGTTAAAATCTGCATCCTCAGAGATATTCTGAATTCCTGAAAAACTTGGTCCAGCTTTGGGTCTAACTGAAATTGCTTTAAGTAAGTACAGGACCCAAACCAACCTAAAGTGTTCTCTCATTGTAAGTAAATAAAAGCAAAAAAATTGCCATTAAATTGGAAGAGAGGTGCTAATATCCACAAAAAAGGCTGCTTACTTAAATGCAGTTATTTTTCTACAGTCTTCCACACTGCCCAGACACCAAATACCACTAATAACCTAAATTCTAGAAGTATTTGAAAAGTGGTTTAGATCTCTAATTTTAAAAATCATTGACACTGCTGCTCTAGAAATGTAATTAGATTAGTTTAAGATTATAAAAACATAATTCCACATGAATCCAGCTCAAAACAATTGGTTTGACCCCAACATCCTTTGCAACCTCTCTAGTGTCCCTAAAAAAACCTGCTCTCACCAAAGGAAGCTGAAGTACACTGTTATTTTAACTTTTACTTTGGTCTGTACTATTACCCTGTAGCAATTTCCAACAGCAGGTCTGAAAGGCTGCTGCTTTCAATTACTTGTGATTTGAGTGAGAACATGACACCAAAATGCTTTAGTTTAAAACAAAACAAAAATAAAAAAATTCAAACCTGCTCCAGCCATTTGCTGATTGTTGCTGTACTTATAATTTTTCCTGTCTGGTTTATCACGAACAAATTACATTTTCTTATGATGATTACTTTATTTTTTAAATAGGTTGTTCCAATATACCAGCCTATTTATGCTGTTAATGCTCTTAACAAAATTAAAATGTCTGGGCTTCTAGCAAAGATCTTAACTACTGCATATAATCATGAGTTTTTTTCTTTGCAAACATTGAGAAGCAACTTTGTTAGGTTGTTTTCTGGTTTCTTTTCTTTTTCTATCTTTTATCCAGCCACAATCAAATAATTCATAGTCCTATAACTTCCCATTATTCAACAATGTGTAATGTACATCTGCTTGAGATTACAAAAGAGAAAGTGCTTTGAGTAGTTACAATGAGATTTATACTTTTCTGGTCATAAATTGTTGTATTTAAGTAATACTTGGACAGTTACTTTTATAACTTAGAAACTCCTGTGTTCAGAGACACCAGATACTCTTGCAGTGTGTGTCTCAATTACTCCATATAAAGTTCCAATAAATTTTACCAAGTCAAATGCCAGGACCTTGCTTATCCTTTTGTTTAACCATGAGAGAGTCAGTGTAAACTGGCTTTCACTATCCCATTCTTATCAAGTCGGTTGCTTCTGCAAATTGCAGTTTGAGGATACAACCCTTAGCCTTTCCTAGTTCAGAAATAGTTTCAAAATCCTGAGAGAATGTGGTACAGTAATTTCATATTCTTGGTGGTGGGAAGTGGGAAGACTCTTCAAATGACGATCCCCTCGCACAGACGTCAAGATGCAGTGAGAATCAGCATTTGGAGAGCAGATGCCTCTAAAAGCTACAGCCTGGTTTTCATAGTCAATTTAGCTAAAAAAAGAGGCAAAAGGAGGAAAAAGCCTGCTGCCTTTGGTCCCAAGTGCAGTCAGGTAACAAAATGTAAGGAGGCTGTGATATCTTGCTTTAATTTATGGCTTTTAAGATTAATGGGTTTGTGAATGTGTGTTTAGCATTTCGCTGGAACATAAAGTGGTCCAATATCTTTTCTTACATACTTGACCTTTGGGCTAACAATGAAGCATTGCATGAACTCACTGCCTTTATCTGACAGGTCTGACTTATTTTCTCCTTCAATATTCTTTTCTTCTCGCTGTTACAAATTGTTGCGTGTCCTGGGAACAGTCTGGGTTCCTGGTGCTTGGATTTTAATCAGTCCCTTCTCCCTTTTCCTGACAGCACCATTAAGGGAAGATATTCTTCCACCTCTGTGTTAATGCTGCCCTTTTTAAATGTTCTCTGTTTACTGAGTGGGAAAAAACCGGTGACCTGTGTTTTTAATTGAGCTGACACTTGGTAGGTGTAACAGCTCCTACACCCTCAGTTCCTCACTGACAGGTCGGTGCTCCTTGGCAAGAGGTTTAATTTGTAAGTTGGTACACACAAGGGCTTGCAGTTTCCTCCTGGTTTGGGAAGATGATAGAATGTATAGATACATTTTTTTATGATTTATAATAAAATTTTTTGATGTTTTATTTCTTGTATTTTAAGAGATTTTGCTCAGTAACAATTAATCTTATTCTTTATCATTTCCATGAAGTAAGGCCTTTCTTAGGCACAGTGCAATCAAAACACCCTGTGGTGAAGAGTTTTAATGATACAGAACTTTGATTTACTAAAGAAATTTTAATTTTTAAATTTAAGAAATCTACAGTTGAATGAAATCTGAATTTTGAAAAAGTAATTTTTAAGGAATGCTCTCTGATTTGCCCATATATTCATCTTAGTCAGGTTCAGCCTTTGCTTGCTATTTTGATAGTAAAAATATTTGGTGAAAAAGATAACCTGTAAGTAAATTTTCTGCATTTAATTTCTGCTTCTACAATAACTAAGACAGCTGAGGAGAGGGGAAGGGATGGACTGTTACAGAAGCCTTTCTTCACAGCACATTTCTTTGTAGGGAATGTGAGGGATAAACAGTTGTAACAACCACTGCTGGGTTGCTTTTACACAGGTATAATGTACTCATGTTGTGCTTTGTGTGATATAAAACTCAAAAATTAACTGGACACTGTGGAGTGTGGGAAAGGCTCGTGTCAAATATCCCATAATCAGTGGGATTGTGGCACTCACCAGCAGCACCAGCAGGGTAGTGCGTGAACAGACCCTGAGTAGCTGTGGTTATCTGTAGTGTTATAACTGCACCGATTTTCAGTCCACAATCAGGGCTTTATTTTTCTAGTTCCACCAAATAATCAACAGTAAAAGGTCTTAGCAACTGGTGATGTGTTATAGGAAATGAAGAGACAGAGGCACAAGGCAGTATTTCTATAGTTAATTTTAAAAGGGAAGAAGAACCTTTAACAGTGGATTCTACTCAAAGACAGAAGTCCTTTGCATATAAATGCAGATGTTATGAAATGTAGAGGAAAAGCATGTTTTAGTCAGGAAGAAAATTGCTTGATATTTGGAAGATTTGTAGGCTAAACATCAGAGAAAATACATTCCAGGAAAAAAAAAGATACAGTTACTTATAGTCATCTTTCAAAGGTATCACACACAAGGTGATAGGTATCAGATGCTAAATAAGGTTACTACTACTTATGCCATAGGTATCAGAAACTTCCATGTCCAGCAGAAATGATTATTACCACCTCTAGCAAAACAATCGTTCACAAGAGGCTTTTGTGTCCACTTTAGAAATATTATTTCTTTCCTTAAGCTTGTGGTTTATGAGAGGAAAGATTCTGTGTGGTTACACAGACACATCGAGAACACGATCAGAGAATGATCTATAATCCAGTGTTTTGCTGTCTGAGATTCCTGACTTTCCCTATTCCCTTCATTTAGGGCTTTCAGAGTCTTGGACTTCAGCTTAAGCTCCCATCCAAAGCTGGGGGTTTTGTTTTCTCCAAGCCCAACATAAGAATCTGCAGCTGTTTCTCTTTGCTAAATCTCCCAGAAAGGGTTGTTAAAAGGATTATGATTCATAGTCCCTCTGCTGTGCTTCATGGACTCATCACTGATTTCCAATAAAGAGAAGAGAAGGATGGGCAAGGGAATATTCTGGAAAGGGATTGCTGTTGTGTGTTTTAATTAGTGACAGAAGAGTGGGAAGAAAAGGTAGAGCTGGAACCAAAGAATTCCTAGAGGTTATTTTCCATGTTGTGATTTGAATTTGTAAATTCTTTTTGATTTTGTAGCTGTTATGCAATTAACCAAGGCACTTCACAAGCTCAGCACATGGAAATTGTCTGCAGTTCTCACTGTCTGTGTAGAGAATCACTGTGTTTTCACAGCGAAACCGTAATAGCTCAGAGAGCATATAATGATTTCTCCATAATGCTTCCAAAGGATAACTGATTTCAGATTTGCAAATTAGAAATTATCTTCTGGATTGCCCTACTGAATGTGAAAATAAGCTGATCTTAAGCATTTCATGTCAGTAAAATCACCATGATTACAGCTCTTACTAACTGACTGCATTTGGTTAAATGAGTTATTTGTTATGTTTGACTGAAATTAGCATCCAATTTTGACCCACTCAGTATAAAAGGGAAGCTGTCTGCCAGGAAGGTGCTCACATGCCAACTGCACCTCAAATGCAAGTTCTGTATATGAAATTTAAGGTTTGATCCATTCTGCAATACAGCTTCAGCAATTTGTGTTCACTGTGGAACTGGTCTGAATTGATTAGAAATAAATCCATAGGTTGTCTACTCACTGAGTAAATCATCACCTCAGTGGCCTGGTTTGTAGATCCCAAAGACCTTCTACTACTTGTCATGGTACCAACAGCACTGATTCTACAGCAACTGTGCAAAACAAGTTTCAAGTTATTTTAAAGAATTTTTATCCGGGCTTTTTGCCTGAGTGTTAAAAGAGAAAGCAGGGAAATTGAGTCCATTATAGAACACTCAAAGATAATTAGATATTATAAAGGAAAACAGGGATAGACTTATTTACAGGAAGTTATTTAGAAGAAACAACTTCTTAGGTAGAGGCATGAGGGATGGAACAGGAGTGTGGTAGGCATTTGACATTAAGACTATTCAAGATTATTGAAAACGTTAATGTTGCTGTCCTGCTCTTAGAGGTAGCTGAGATTGTTTACACAGAGCATTCTAGCAGAAATTATTTGGAATAAACCATTCTGTGTTTATCACTTGCTAATAAAATATACATTTAAATAATTAGAGAACATTCTGTCTCAAAGAAAAATGTAAATAGGCATTAGTTATCTGTTAAACTTGTTGAGAGAGAAACAAGAGATGATTCATGCAGAAACTTTTGTAGGTGTTTCATTTTGTAGCTGTTCCTGTTACTGGAATTTCAGATAACGTAGAGTTTTGTTAGCAGAAAAAGATGAAGAGTTTGTACACGTGGTAAATGTGTAGATCAGGGAACACACCACAGAAATAAAGCCTGTTTGTCACTGAAACCTTGTGCAAATCTGCACACAGGAGCAAGACACATACTGACCAGGAAACAAAACGTGTCCTCTTTTAAATATGGTTGTTATCTCCAAGGGAAAGTGAGTTATGGTGTAACCAGGGGATTTCAACTAAAAGCATGAAGTCACTGTATAAGCTAAAGCACATTAAAGTTCTTCACGGTGTAAGGGCAAGCAGTAATCCCCAAAGAGTGCTTCCAAAGAACTGCAATATCCATTAATTTAGAGCAGTCTCCCTTCCACAAAAACAGATTTATAAAGTGAAATGTCATTTCCTTGTGTAATTCTTTTAAAATATATTTTAAAACAGTCAACTTCTAACAAGTCACGCTCTCAGTATAATTAACAAGTCACCTTATTTAGCATCTGACTGTTGCAGGCCTGCTGCATCAAATCCAGTTTGATACGTGCTTTTCTGACAACAGAAGTGGAAATGTAGGGGTTGTATAACCACAGAATGTGGGGCTGAGGGAAATCTTGGGAATCATTTATGCCTGAACTCTCAGTGCCATGTAGCCCTCACAGATTACGACACAGCCGACCTGGAGATCCTTCAGGAAAGAGAGACCTGTATCTGCAAAGCATCTCAAAGTGACTGGGTGGATACATTTCTGCAGGGAATCTTTGTGATAATGCTTGAAAACAATTGATCTTTTTCATCTGGGTCATATATTAAGCAAAGCATGGGAAAACTATTAAATCAGGCATTTACTAAAAGGCCCCCAGAATTAGTTTAAAAATTGAGTAATTAGACCCATGCTGCGATGGCATTACTTGGCTGATATTGCTTCCAAATGCAGCCCAGTTTCACTGCAGCACTTTCATTAGTTGCTCTATGTAAATTAGCTGGGAAAGAATGCCACATGTTTTCAATTATATTTTAATAGAAAAGAACAAGTTATTTTCTTCAAGACTGTAAGAGTTAGGAGCGGAATATGTAGCGTGCATAAAATCAGCTTTGCAATCATTCTCGTCTGCAGAAGATTGGTTTGCAATAATTTATCTTTGTGAAGGGCTTATAATCAGCCAGATTTTGGATTTACATAAGATTAGAGTTATTTTTAAAAGTACCTGTAATACAAAGTACAGCCTAGCACCTTTTGATGAGCACTATTAGCTAAATTCTGTACCCTGGATGGGAGATGCAAAGAGATTCTAATGAGAAAGGTGCTATAAAAACAAATTAACTGATGTCAGTGACTGACAGTAGCTAAAAAAGATTCCATCTTAAATATATTTACTTTGGTACCACCTGAAATATTGAAAGACATAGCAGTTAAATTGTGTTAATATTCAAATATTTAAAAATAAAACTAACAAAAAATCCTATGAAAAAATAGCCAATTACCAGAAATACTGTGAGTCCTTCACTGTCTAAGGAGGTTTAAATAAAAAAAAAATTTATATTTCTTTATTTATAAGCGCTAAATGACTGTTTTGTGGATTTTCTTAATTAGATTGGGAAGTGTTCAATTTCTAATGTGATTTACTGTCTGTGATTATATACAATTTCAAATCATTACTCTGTCCCTTTTCTATACCTGTTTGCAGTACAGGAGCTAGATGAGATTTGGAGTTAGACAACGACTGAAAAGCTGTTGCTGTCCAGGCTGTATCCACATGAACTTTGATAGGTCTCTGCCATTTCATAACGAGTTCATGAAATTACAGTCAGCACTGGAATGCACAAGATTCCTACAAGCGGCAGGCCAGAGGTGAGTCTGCAAAATTTGACAGCATTACCTGCAGATGTTTGTCCCATCCTACAGCTGACCTAACAAACGGCAGGGTCATTTCTATATACCCACAGTATTACTTTATATGTTCATATATAGTGTGAAATTCAGTTGTGTATCAAAAAGAGTTCAGTGGATAACCTTTGTACTACCTCATTTCCAATGGTTATCACCTCTTGTTTCTCTATTTCTCTACATTAAAAATTTCTGTGATCCTTTCTGGTTGGCGGCATCAAAACAGTAGAAATGTTTTCTCACTCTTAAGCACTCAAATAGAAATATTGCCATTTCAAATGAATTGTGCATTCTGTGTCCAGAAATTGTGCCGTACCACTTGAATTAATGGTGAAAAGTGGTTGCTTGATTATCCCATTATTAACAAAAGGGAAAAAGAGAGAAAAATGCAGCACTTACTCAGGAGGAATCACTGGAATACACAGGGAGATGCAGCCACCTTTTACTTTATTGTAGCCCTTGTGTCAAAACATCCAAGGATAATAAACTCTCAGCACTTAAGTAAAGTTGACAGATTACACAGTTCTGTTGGCGCTCAGATGCTGCAGAGCATCCATTGACCTGGGAAAAGGGCATCATTCAGTGTGTGTGGGGAAAGAGCACCCCCTGCAAAATGAAATGGGAAGGGCAGAGTTTAATGGCTGCAGCATCAGAAAAGACAATGATATTTTTTCAACTTGAAGAATTATTAGATGTCAAAGTATAAGATTGGTCATTTACTGGAGATAGGAATTTGTTGTTTTAAGAGAAAAGTAGACAGGCTCACTTGATCAAAATATAACTGGGCAAAATCTTCTGATTTCAGGACAGGGAGAAATAAATCCAAGTACTGCAGAGCCTTAAAACCAAAGAAGAAACAGACAAAAAATTTCACTTTTGAAATCTTTTTGATAACTTCAGTGGTTTGGATTTACCTGGAAAGATCTTAGTGATAACAAATATTCACATTGTTTTGTTTTGAGAGACATGTTTCTGTAATGTACGACTAGCCTAGATAAAGAAAATATTTAAAAAGCTGTTTTTTCCAGGGACAAAACAAAAGTATAGACATTTGTGTGTGTGTGTGTGTACGTGTCAACACACAGACACATATATCATAATTAATAATAATGTTCTATAATTTCTGTTCTGCAGCAGCTGTTGCTACTCCAGAAATTGTTCCATTACTGCCTTTGTTACAAGGTGGTATATTTCGAAAGAGTACCTGCGATTGTTAGTGCTGGTTGTAAATTATCCTCTCTAGCATGGCTTTGTCAGAGAAGCAAAGGCACATTTGGGCTTTTCCTTGCTGCCCCGAGACTTTCTACTCCTCTATTCTGGGCTCCTGTGTGGCCACTACCCCTCAATGTGGGTAGAGCTGACACAGCTCAATGTACTGAGTGTCCAGCAGCCTGTTCCCACCTTTCTCCCTCCATCCTCCCCACCCAAATGGCCATTCCTGCTGCAGGTGATCCTGTGGGGTGGCACCTTCTCCCTTCCATGGCTTTCATTAACCTGTTCCAACTAACAATTTAAAAATATATAGATATCAAATCATTTAATTCTACCATCATTTAGTAACTTCTTTTGAGGAAATCTCATCCCCTAAAGTGAATATCTGCAAAAAAAAGTATGTGGTGAAACCTCAGGGATGGAGGAAGAATGTGATTACTGATAATAACTTTGTCTGGTTCCCTGTCAACATTCAAGCATTTCATCAGAAACTTGCTGGAGTTTTGTTAGCTCTAACTTGAAATAACTCAATGGATCTTTTTCCCTTGTGGACTGTTGAGGAGGAATTCCTCACTATAGAAAGTCTAACATACCCTTTTTGTTTAATGTCATTGAATACATGAACTATGGCTACAGATATTTCCCAGCTTGGAAAGTCTTTAAAACACTTCCACTCGTGTCATTGCATTTTTGTTCATTATCAGCTAAGCCTTTTAAAGGAGTTCAGAATTTTCTTTCATAATTATCTTTACTGCTCTCTGACTATGGGGGTTTTTTGTAGTTCTTCCCAGTGTGTGTCTTGTTTTCTTTTTTTATCTGTAGATTTCTAGTTATCTGAAAATTTCATATGTATTTACTTCAAAATTATTGAAAAAATTCCATCATAATCCTTCTCTGTAAGCACTGACATTATAATTACTCCTCTCAACGCTGTTAATCAGAATATAAGTGCAGACTTGCATGCATCTACATGTATATACAGTTAAAACGAGGTGTTTGGAAGAAATTTTAAGAACTAATTAAATATCACTGATTTGGTTCTTTTTAAATGGACATACCTTTCCTTTCATGTTTAGATTTCATATCCTGGAAAACATTACAATAATCCTGTGAGATTATTTTGTGGAGTTGTAAAGGTAACTTGCCTTTAGGGATCCTTTTTTTCTGTTCGGGGGCATGTGTGTCTTATACCTTAACTTGTATATAGGCATAACTAAGTAAAGGCTTTTGATTTTAAATTTGAATAGTTCTGCAGCCATCACCTTCCCTTGGAAGTGACTTCTGTGCTGGAAGTCTGGCAGTAAAAGTTCCTTCTTTCATGGTTGTAACTAATTTTTTTAGGTAATTCCATGAGGTAAGATCTGGAGCTGCTTGAAGCTTTGGAGATATTGGTATTAGGAAATTTTGAACCTAAACACTGTCAGAGTGAGCACTTCCTGTGTAGCTGCAAGTGCTGTGCCTTGCTGACAGAGCCCAGTGTTTTAGTACCTGCTCATATCACCTTTTCTTCAATGTTCTTTGGAGTTAAGCATTAGTACAGTTTTTGCTGAGTGACAAAGACAATGGATGGGCTTCGTTCCCGTTCCCTTTGGCCACCAGGTAACAGCAGAGAGCACAGAGGTGCCCTCCAGTTATTAGATCCTTCTCTTCTTTCGGATGGATACTCTGACAAATGGTGGTAAACTCTGAAAGCTCATTTTATCTCTGCTTACATCTCACCTTGTTCCACCTAGGCAGCACTTATTTAATTCCAGAGCCAATTTTGCCTTAATATTGGGCAAACTTTAAAGGATCCTTTGTGCTCTTACCTAATAGAGCTGCTGGGACAGGCACTGATGGAGAGTTGTTGTTGCTCCAGTCTCACCAAATCTATCAGTTCCTTCCCAGTTGCTACGAGTCTGAAATGAAGAACAGCAAATTGCTTTTGTTTCCCTCACTATTTCTTGGTATTGGAACAGGAATGATTTATGAACCTCAGTGTGTAACACTATGGAGCAAATACCTGCAGAAAAGTCCTTTAGTTGCTGCTGCTGTTGTTCCTTTGGCCTGTGATGGAGCCTCAGAGTCTATTGTGTCCCGTCCTGCTAATGCCTAACTCTGGGTGGATCAAGCTAACAGTGGTATTGCTCTTTCTTAATTATTATTTCTGAATTAAATACTTTAAATTAATAACAAAGTGAATAATCAGGAGTTGTAAAAGTGAAAGCTTTTTGAGTCAGTAGAACTGCAACATAAAATGTTATATCAAAAAGCATGAAAATTAATATTTGATAAAACACAATAAAATACACCTTTCTCTCCAAATTTAAAAATTAAACAAAGGCAACACTCGGAATAAGAAGAACAAAGCAGAAAGAATTCTGGTACCAGGTAAAATATCTGAAGTCTTAGTAAAAACAAAACTTGTAGTTTTATCAGTGTTACCATCGTTTTACCGAATATTTTAGTATTTTAGCTTATGCCACCATCTACTGGTCGCAAGCTGAAAGTGTTCAGTTCACTCTCCTGCAGATTCCACAAGGTTTTCACGTCTGTTTCAGGTCTGTTCTTGACCTGAGCTTTAGGAAGAGATTTTTAAAACTTCATTTTGCATTGGTGTAAAAGTGAAAATTGGAAAGAGTTACAAAAATTTTTTCTTGATCAGGTAGGTGCTTTTGAAAACTTCAGCCACTAATATTTCCCATATGCAATTTGGGAGCTGGTAGTTGTCACCTGTTGCTGGAAATTTTGATGGTAATTTTGAAAATTTTAATTAGTGTCTTGAGTGTGTATTGCAGGTTGATAATTCATAGGAGTTATAATTTGGCGTTAAATCACATTCTGCAAGTGACACATTTAAAGAGCAGGGTTCTGGTTTTAACAATCTATTTTACCCTTACCTTCTGGTTTTTCAATAAAATGAAATAGAGAAATTCCAAAACATATATCTTAGAATGTCAAGCCTTTAGATAAATTTCTGCAGAATTTCCAATCCACTACCATGGATTTGTGGGTTTGGCAAGCATTTTCACTCACTACATGTGAGAAATTGGATGTTACAGTAGCAAGTTCTGCACGACTGGGGAGGGAATTAGGTAATTCTGGTGATGTATGGATGTATTTCTTGTAAGCTCTGAAGCTCACACACACATACACACGCCCCCATGCAAATATAAGTGCCTGTGATGCAGTGTCACTTCATCCTTTTGACTGGTGGCCCAGAGAGTCTTCCCCAGCTTTGGCTGTTACTGCCTTTCCTTTTCCTCCCTTCCAGAGACAGACCTTCCTTTCCAGAAGGAGAAACAGAATGAAACCAGTAATCAGCCTTCTGGAAAATCTCCACCAGCAAAGCAGTTTGTTAGCCAGAATGAGGTACTAATTGTAGCAGGGATTTCTCTGTAAAATTTGCCTTCCTGTACTACTTCTCCATGGGTTCAGCATGATCAGAGGATGTTCCTTTGCCCAGCACAAGTCCTGGGTGCTATTCCTGTGCACAGCCTTGGACTTTTGTCCTGTAGATTCTGATATTTCTGAAGAGTTTGAGCACTAGGCTTGAGTTTGAAACAGCCCCTTCCCTTCTCGTGAGACGATCTGAGTAGCCTTACAGCTCTCACTGGAGTTCAAGAGTGGGTTAAATTGCCACCACACACAGAACCACTCTGGCTTCAGAAGGCCCTCTTGAACTTGAGTCAGTAATTCATTAAAGGAAATGGAAGCCTTTATTACAGACTTTAATTTCCAAGCAGCTCTAACCACAAATGAGTGTGTGAGAGTCCATTCAGGACCACGCATGAGTGGCTCCTCTGCCTCTCGCGGCTCCGTCCCTTGGCCTGTGCCCTGGCAATTTGTGAAGTGACAGCAGCCCACGAGCCTGTTATCACTGTGGCAGCCTCCCATAATAGTTTCTATAGTGATAACTTCAGGGCTCCATGGCAATGGACACAGCCAATTAATTTCCTGTCTATCCTTTTTCCTTGCTTAGCTTTCCTAATGCCAAAACTAAATGTCAAGTAGGAAAATCTGTTTTGTCCCTCTAGCCTAGAAACAGTAGAAAAAGCATAAAATCTAAGCAAAACATTACGTCTCTGGAGATTTCACATATGACTAATTACAATTTGGAAGCATATATGCTTTTAATTAAGCTCTATTTTTTAACAAACAGAGCATACTGAGCAATGCAGTGGTGAGAACCCTTAGGATGTCAGGCTGTGAATTCCACTGTAGAAGTTGATCTGATGAAAGTGGAGGGGGGATATTTCCTCTGTGCTGTCTTTTGCAGGCTTTACCTTAGGGAGAAAATAACCTGTTGTCAGGTCTTTAAGGAGCTGGAGGATATTCCTGCAGTCACACACCTTGCTGGCAATCTGTCTTGTGGTGAATCATGAAGATTTGGTATGATAATGTCCTGTCCAGTAACAATTCTGAGATTCTTCAGTGGGAAATCAAACTGGTCTGATGCTGAGCCAGATTTGTAGCTGAACTGTTATTCCTTGTGATAACTGCTATTGCTTCCTATTTGTCACTGCACAGGGCTGTCCATGCATCACTCTGACAGGTGCTCTTTATGGCAGTGTCTGGAACTAGGTCAAGGAGGTTGATGGGTAATTTGTGCTTGGAAGACCAGAAAGCAGGATAATGGGAAGGGAGGTGATTTTGAGTGGTTCTGTCCAACAGTTCACTGATCTACTGGCGGGGATTATGATAAAACAGTTTCACAGGCACAAAGCTGCCAGCCCCACTTACAGTGTTTTTTTAAAAAAATCCCTATTCATGACTTGAAAACAATATCTTTTTTTTTTTTAGCTTTCTTTCTAAGAAAATTCAGTACTGAATATAGAAAACTGTTGGGATTTTTAATCACTTAGTTAAGTCCAAGGATGTTTTTTCTGAAAAAGGCATCAAGATATATTCAAAAAAAGAATATTGCTTCATTATTATGAATTTAAACATTCATTATGGCTACAATAAAAGTAGAGAGATCAGAGAGTAGGTGGAAATGGCATTAATGACCCTTAACAGGGTCTGCCCTATCAAACTGATTTATATGTGTGAATGATTTGCATATAAGTGACAGTCAATAAAATGATAATTGTTCACTAGTAATTTTGGAATGAAATTAGTAGTATTCACACAATTAAAGCTTTAAGTATGCAGTTGATGAAGTGGGATCAGTTTGCAAAGCCCTCTTGTTTAAAGTGATCAGATCTGAAGAACGAAATCTTTCATCAAATGATTAGTGGGATCATTTGGAATGGCAGCAGAGGTGACAGGAATTTGAGGTGGGAAGCAGTGAAATGCAGTTTTAGGAGCTGGTGGATATTCTCAAACACTACCTTGCCTGAAGGGTTACCCAGTGACCAGCCATGACTTTGTTTACATAATACCTTTGCTCCCATCTGGGCCCTAATCCCCAGGAAGCCTTGGGTAAATACACACAGCTCTCCTAAAACTTCAGTCACTGATCTTCAGCCCTCAGGGCAGACAGTCAGGGCATCCTGCATTTAAATGATATGGACCTAAAAGGAGCCATTCTTTACATGCCAGCAGGAGCATCAGCTGATTTTGTGCTTATTCCTGGGAAAGTCAATGAAGCAGAAATTCACTGGCCTGTCACTTCTTGCAGGTCTGGGCATCAACACAGACGGTGGGTTTAACTGTTCACAAAAAGCTCCTCTCCTTTCCTCTTTCTTTTTCCCATCTCAGATCACAGTACAGGTTGTGAATTAAAATTTCTACAGGTCAGAATATGGTCTTACATGTGGACCAATATCTTGTACTGAGAGTGATTACAATTTGGAAGGATTCATGAAGATAAAAGAAGCAAATACTTTTTTTTTCCAGCAGACTTTTAAATTTTCTTTTTCTTTCATTGGCTGCCACAGTAATGAAGTGCTTTTACCAAGCAAATAAGGCAAACAACCCTGAAATGCTGATAATTAATTTCTAAATGCATAAAGAACTTGATCAAAAGTGTGCTATAAATGTAAAGAAACGTTCCATGAAGATTTTGTTTTGTCTTTCATGCTGCATTTTCTCTCCTGGGGAAACTCTAGACAGAAGAAAAGCACAAAATCCTCAGAATCCTCAGAGGCTCCCAGTGTGCACGAATGGATTGAACCAGGATTCGCTCTGTTATTGTCGTGTGTCATCGCTCTGTTGGGAGCTTCAGAGTCCAGGTGTGCTCCCCAGCCCCACTGCAACGTGACCAAAGGTGGCAGGGTGTTTGCTGGAGGTACCTATTCCTCTTTGGAGCCCTTTGATCCTCTTTGGAGCCCTTTCCCAAATAACCTTTGCAAATCTTCTGCGAGCAAATCCTGTTTAACCTGGGACGTGGGTTTGAAAAACACAAGCCTAGAAACCTGTTAGGCAGTCCTAGACCTAGGCTTTAGGGATGCCCCCTCTGTAAGAACTGAGTGCTAGAATAGTTCATGCTCATCTCTATCACCTGAAAAGTTTTAAGATTGAAAATATATATATCTATTTAAAATGGGAGTTTACACTAATGAAACAACATGAGAGCAGATAAAATGCATTAATAGACTGCACTGAAAAAGTCTCTTAGGCTGCTTTCACGTCTTGATTTATTTCCATTCCCCTTTCTCCAGGTTAAATTTAAATCTCATCTCAGTTTTCTAGTGTTCAAAGCATCTTTCTTCAACAGAAAAGAAGAGAGAGGTGTATGGAGCAGAAATAATGATGCATCTTTTGAGCTGACCTGACCCGGAATGCACCTGCCTCTCACTTTACAACTATAAAATCTTCCTCCCTCTTTCCTCCAGATCTCTGCTTCAGGACGGAGTCATGTCCTTCCCCTGTCTTCTAGGAGGTCTTTGATTACCATGTCCAGTTTGTTTAACATATCCAGACAGGTAGTTTTGATTTGGGGTTGTTTTTTTCTCTTCTCTTTTGCAAGTTTTTAGAAATACATTGGTAGAACTAACTAATAACACCCTTGTTCTGACTCTTCTCAGAATCACACAAAGACCAAAGATGAGATCATGAATGTTGACATTTTTCTTCTGAGAGATTTCCTTCCTCTCCTCTACATGCTTTTAAATATTTCATTACCTCAAACAGTCCTTATGTACCATGCCTGTGAGGCTGTCACACACATGGAAGTGCAAACCTTCACAGTGTCATGAAAATAATCACAAAAAAAAAAAAAAGAAATTTCCTTGTGTTTTGGTTAAAAAACTTGTGTCCTTTTAAGACATATTAAGGGTAGCTTGCTAATTATCTCATGCTGTGTTTTGGTACGAGAGAAACGAATTCATGAATTATTTTTTTTCACATTAAATTCACAAAACTATCAGTGAAAGACAGAGTTGGGGAGCAACTGGTCAAACAGTATTATCCCCCTTCCCAGAAAATGATCTAGAGATTTCCAGATTCTGAAAAAAATAAATATCCTGAATTATTATTACATCATCTACAGATGCATTTTTATCAGAAATTAGAAGTTTTTATAAGTTTAGAATAGCTCATGGAAAATTAAAGACGAAAATTGTGTTACACAAGACTTTTTTTTCAATTGTCTTCTAAGTACATTTGTACATATATATTTCTTTGTGTTTCTATCAAGTGTCAGTTCACCGAACTGTGATTTATTTGTATGTATTTTCACTTGAGATATTCTAATCTAATAAACCCTTCAGAAGTATTGGAATTAAAAGTAATCAAAGGTTTAATTTTCAATCTTAACATGAACTTTTCCTTTTAATCACCAAGAGTTCCAGATTCATGGTTATCCTTTGAACAGAATCAACATTTCCCGAAAGAAAAGCTTCAGAAATTATTATGAAGGAATCACAGGGCATATTCTGAATAAGGTAAGTGGAATGAAGTAATCTCTCTCAAACTTTGGTGACCAGAAACTATTTTATTATATCTAAGACATATAGTATAATGCCTGTCAGAACAGAACATAAATTCCTTTGACACAAAATTACAGTGTTTAATGAAAATAAGCTACAGATGGATGGAAACTTCTACTGAATCCTCTGTCAACCCCTGACAATTCTGAGAATAGCTGGCAACAATAAATATAGAGAAAAAGTGAAGAACTCTTACTCAATTTTACACATCATTTACTGTTCCTGCACCAATTTCCTTTTAAAAATGGACATTTTCCAATGTCACATGCAGTGGTTTGGAGGAAAAAAGTTAGTTTGTGAGCTGTTCAAAATGAGCAGCTTGGGCAATATTGGGCCCACCAATCAATAGGTTATCTTCTCCAATACGTGAGAATTGATATCATTTATTTATTATTTATTGATTGATATCACAATATTTATTACAGGACACATATGGAAACCTTCTGTTTCATAGAGTAACTCAATAAATAGGCTTCATTTTATTTGTCACATAAAGATTTTACCAGTGAGACAAAACTTGTGCCCAGTTTGGCTCATTTTAAAAACATGTATCTTATAAGGAAATGTCAGGTAGTTTTTGAGTACATGAAGTATGTTTTTGTGTGTCTGCTAAATCTTCCTTTCATAGGCACAATCTTTAGACACTCACTCCCTGTTAGAGCTACTGGTGTGTTAACCACCTGCTAGTTCCCAGAGTGCTTGAGGTGTATTCCTAAATATAATTCTATATTTATAGTGTAGCTAGTTGAATCCTATTATGTGGGAAGGAAAGCCAGAAGTCTGACTTTCATATGTCTACATTTTTCAGAGCCATAAAATTAAATGTATATGAGAACATACTCATATATAATGGGTATATTGGGTTTTTCACCCAGACTACTTAGGGTGAGGACTCAAAGACAACATTTTACAAAGCAGCTAAATGCATTTCATTGCTTCTAATATCAGACATTTGGAATGTCTTAATACTGAAATCATCTCCATTTTTCACTTTTTATCTCTTAAGGTCAAAATGTCAGGGGAAAAAGAAGGAAGGTCTTAATCTAGGTGCATATTAATCACCTGTATTGTGTTCTAGTTCTCATAGAACTGCTTGAATGTTTCTGAGATGTTGATATTTGTATTTCAACTCATTGAGTATATTTTTATTCTTTTAAAAGTTCTAGTAATGCCAGCTTGATATGTGTATCAGTATATACTTTGTGAAATTGTTGAGCAGTCTTGTTATTCTGAGCTTGAGAAAAATCCTCTGCCATGTCTGTGTTTGTCGGAGGGACATGTGGGTCAATAATTATTGAAAACAAAATCAAACTGCTGCTGACAGGTGGGCTTTGAAAAGCAATGTTGGTGATAAATATAAACATCAATAGATATCTCACCATTGATTCACAGAGTCTTTGTTAGCAGCAAAACACCTTTGCATGAAGCCCAAGAGGATTTTTTACAGCTTGGCTTTATCAGGTTGCAAAATATATTTACATATGACATTTATTTGAAGATTTAGAAAGCTGAGAAAGGTGAAATATTCTTTTGGATTTAGTTTACTTTCTGTTTGTTGATTAGATTTCTGTTTCTGTAGTACATTATTGGGCAGCGGGGGGGGGGGAGGGTAAGGGGCTTTTAATAGTTATTCATTTTTTCACCATCTCCTCCTTTTTAAAGTGCCAACACAACTGCAGTTGATTGAGTTTCATTCTCAGTGTGCAGTTCCACAGAGGACTGAGACTGGAATTCCAAAGCACGGTTGTTTCTGTGACTTTTCAAAAATTTGCCATGAAGGAGGGAAGCATTAGCTGAGCACTGAGATTCGGACTCCACTGTAATTTATGCCACTAGAAGGTCTGCAGGAGCATCAGTGAGCTACTGCTAAGTGCTAAGGTCAGTTGTGCATTTCATACTTCAGCTGCAGAGGCAGAATTTTATTGCTTTTCATAGTCATGGTGCACTGAAAATGTGCTTTATGATGCCACAGCCAATTAATTGAGGTACATTACCTAGAAACTAAAAAGGTCACACGTGGAACATAATTGACACCTCATAACCCCTATTAATGATTACAGAAATGCAAATTAGTGCCTTTCAGTACCCAACGAGTAGCATAACCCTTCTCCAGCTTTGAATTATGCTTCCATTTGCTTACAATCTTTACTGTTTAAAATGTTAAATTTACCTTTTTTTAAAAGTAACCTAAGGCTATGTTAAAAGTTATACACTATATAAATTATGCTATTCATAGGAAGTCTATTAAGCTGCAATTATTTTTCTGTGTAATAGGCAGAAAGAACTGATACAAATCACACGTGCAATGCTTCAGTAACCTCCCTTCAAGGCTACGTGTGCTAAAACCTTTATAGGGTTGCAGAAAAATGTTTGTCCTTATGAAGACAACCTCGTAAATCTAACAGAATTCCATGTGCTAAATGATAAATTATAGGTTTATTTAGAGGTGTTGTTATGTTATTACTGTGTACAAAAGGAGTAATCCCAACACAGAGGATGGGGAGATGTTGACTTAGTTACTGAGCTTGCTCCATTCTTTATGTCCAGTTATATGTGGCCACTTATACGGTTAGTGCACCAGAGGTCAGATCCTACTGTTTTTACTCTAATATTGTGGATCATTGGTACTTTCTGGGGTTTATATTAAAGCCTGTATCACCACAGCATGACATCATGATATGTCATCACTGAACTGTGAGATTTCCTTCCCTTGTAGTAGGCTGTAGCATTTTTAGAGCTGACCAAGACCGAAGAAACATTCTTTGTGGAGTGTGAAAATTCTTTAAAATAGAGTTTAATTTTAATTTTTTTAATATCTTCGTGAAGTTCCATCTGAAACTTAGAACCTCTGCTGCTTTTCTGAAGTAAAGACTGTGAAAGAGTAAGAATAGAGGACTTTGTTTTTCCTTGGGCCAGCTTTGTCTTGTGTGTCTTTGTGTCTTTCACAGACAGTGCAGGTTTGGCTCCTTTTCTCCTGCGTTCCCAGGGATGCCATTAGACTCCAGCAAACCTAAATGTAGTCCCCAGGCACCTTTATCATGGGCCTGTTGGCACTGCAGACACAGTAAAACAAATGTAAAGACCAACGTGGCCTTTCTTGAACTTTCTCAATATTTCCCAAGAGCCTCTAAGGACCGATCATCCACATCCAGCTCTCCAGCCTGGCTTCACCGTCAGTAATTAAAGAGTATGGATTATAGACTGACCAAATTATTCACAGAATTTAAAAAAGACAAGCATATTTTTGTGTTGAAACACACTTAACCCTTTCTGAGCAGCTTTGCTGGTCCCACATGTGGTAAGAACTCACTGCACCAGCTCTTCGGTTCCAGTGAACTGAATAACCAACAGTGCTGAGAACATCCCCCATTGGGACTGTAAAGATCATCTTCAGTAGTTGCTGACCTTTCCAAATTTTACCTTGCAGAAGCACTTCAGAACAAGGCCATCGATTTATTCTCTTTTGCCAGATGACTGGTATGTTGATTTATAAAGTCATTTGATGGAAGAATTTTTTTCTAAGGGTTACTAAACCACGGGGTTGTGCTGGAAACAATTTATTGGTTGGAGTTTTAAAAATTGCATGTATATTTAAGAGTGTAAAGCAGACATAGAGTTTTTAGCCTTCCTTGGTAGGTGTCTATCTTAGAATGTAGTCTGAATATTGGAGGTGAATGATGCAGAACTCTCAAGTGTTGTTAAATAGGCCAGAACTCCACCATAGCTCATTTGTCATTTGGTTCACTGTGTTGTTTCCCCTCTTATTTAGAAGTCATGAAAACATGAAAGCATCATGAAAGTGTCAGTTAAGGCCCTTCAATCCTCTGTTGCTAAATGAAACAAAAACCTCTTGGCATTTAGTCACTATGCATTTTAACTCCATTGCTATGTCTGCGTGTTAGATAATTGAAACGTGAATATATATATAGTTTTCATCTCTAAGGTACCAAGTATGAGATGAAACACATTCCAAACACCACGTTACTTTCTGATCTGACAAAATGATTTAGTTGGCAGGAAGAAAACAGGAAAAAAAATCTGTAGCAAATACTCCTGTATACACTTAGAGCTTCATTGCTTCTACTTTGCTTCATGGTCCTTTTTATTTCTTGTAGTAAATCACTGAATGAGATTTTTATATTGTATTTTATTATATTTAAAAGATGAAATGAAATTTGACAAGTTCCTCAGAGAATTTCTAATCCATTCTCTCTAGTTTATTTTAGTGGTTTTTTTTTTTTACCTACTCTGTACTGTCTCTTTTGGCTCTCGACCTCTTCTCCATAATCTTTCTGTTTTACAGAATATTGTTAATTAAGTGTGTACAACATTGCTTGGGAAAAATGTGCCACAGTGATTTTTCTTTATTTTTGCAGCATGTTTGATTCCATCTAGCAGCTGCAGGCCCAAGTTTTCACAAAAGAACCTGATTACTGAGCCTGATTAAAATGAATTTTTCTTTATATGGTATTCTGTTTTCCCCAACTGAATCATTCCAGCACATGTTTTTCTGACTGTCATGTAATACTTAAGGGTGTAAAGACACAATCATCACAAGACTTTTTATTTACTATTGTTCAATACAAACAGCGTAGAGTGAAAGAAACTAATGAGGTCTTTGATAATCAATTCTTATCAGAAATGCCTTGGGCAGAATGTGGTTTTTCAATTATCATCAGTTGTTCAGTAGCTGTACATTGGCTTTTTTTTTTTATTTTCATCTAGAAGTGCTGATTTTATCTTTATTTTAAGAAAGATTAACTTACATTTGAATGCTTGAAATTAAAACTGCTCCTAGTTGGACTGATTTCTTGACAACTGGAATTATTTTCTCATGCATGGTTTCACATGTGAGGAGTGTCACATAACCACTGAGCTAAAACTGTAGGAGGAAAACTCCAAGATAGGAAAGGCAAATAATTATCCTGTAGGGGTTTGGGGAATCTAAGGGCAGGTTTTTTGTTTTTAAGATATTTTTGTATGTATTCTTTGAGGATAAAGGAGTGGGTAATGCATAGAATAGTCCCTAGGGAAAGGATGCTTCTAAATTTTAGAAGAAAGCTCCTGTTTAGTGATTGGAGGGAGGGAAGGACGGCCACTGAGACTGGTTATGTAAAGAGCTGCATCCAAATATTCTCTCCAGCTTTTAAAAGGGACCAGTTGGAGACTGAGCAGTTTGGGCAGCTGAGGCAATGAATCCATTTGGATTTTTGACTCTCTTTCCATCTCTACCTCAGAAATAAAGAGGTTTGCTTTAGGGGTTTCTTTTGCCCCACAGTTGTAATTACTGAGACAATGTCTCTGGTGGGAGGTAGGTGTCCTGAAAAAGCAGAACCAAACTTTGCCATGTAATACTGGTAGTTCCGAACAGATTATTGATATATTTGTGGTGGTTTAGCTTCTCTAGATAGAGGCAAAACTCTCTGAGCTCAGACTTACCCTGAGTTGGCAGAAATCGCTCAGGAATAGTTATCCCTTTGATTAAAGTATGTCAGAGGAAAGGGCTGGTTTCAAGTGATGTAATACTTCACTTTCCCCAGTATTTTTTAAATTATTATGTATATTTAGAGCTATCTTATAAACTGCATCAAGCTGGTTGTAAACTGCTCTCTATTTTCTGTAAGAAATAATTCATAAGCTGTAATTTTGTAATGTCGTACTTCAGAACCTCTTTCTGAATTCTGGAAGCAGTATTGTTAGACTGTATATTAACTTGAGGTGACAGGGACAAATATACACAAAAGCAAGTTGCATCTCAGTGTTTTACAGAGAGATGAGATGAGATTGTTGAATCCTGGAAAAGTTGCATCCAATATCTGGGAGGAGTCCCTGCTGCAGAGGAAGGATGATGTCCTGCTTTTTTTCCTTGCAGAAAGAAATATTAGGACTGTATGAAGTTTCATTGTATTTCATGTAAAGCTTGTTGGTTTTACTTCTGGCTCCTTTTCATAACTATCCTAATATAGAAAATGGGGAAACAGAAGAAAAAACCATGTTCTATTTATGGTCTTAACATCCATGGAGGTATCTTGTACCTTTTCTAAAAGGTAGAGTTGTATAGATTATACCCCATGTCAGGGACTGCATCTTAAATATGTCTGGGTGGTCAGGGGAGGGTGGTTTGGCTAATTGATGGGGCTAATGAACTAGTTGGAAAATACAGGCTTCTCTTCCTCCGTTTGCCCCTATACTTGGTTCTTCACCCTGAGCCTCTGCAGCCAAAAGAAAGGGTTTTGTGATTTGTACTCAGGGAAATCAAAAAAAGCAATTTTTGATTTCAAGGTGCCAAAAACCTCAGGACAGACACAGGACTAGTGATACCAGCTGCGGTTTTGGGAATACTTACAGAGGGGGTTTTGCTGTAACTCAGTAACTGATTCCAAAATTGCTCTTAGGAGGTCAGCAGTGTCTGTGTTTGTGCACGTGGTGAAAATTTGCGTAAGGCAGTTCCACTAACAAGTGTAGTGGGCTCCTGAGAGTAATAAACTGTTGATTTATATTTCAAAGATAAATATTACTACAAGGTAGACCCGCGTTCTCTTAGAAAGAGCCAGGATTCTCTAAAAATTGTCACATAGCACCACCTTCTGAGCAGCCCCTGAATGGCAGCTGAGCTCATGGGTTTCACAGTACCCTCAAGCAATAGGAGCAAACTTCGGTACTCAAAACCTGACTTTCCAAGCACTACGTGATGGGAAAAGTTGTATCCAACTTGCTGAGGAAGAGCACTCGGATTATTAAGATGTGGGTCCGTGTTTAAAAGGTTCATTTCTGCCTTTACTGAAAAGTTCATGGGCAAACCTCAATTAACCCTGAGGGAATTCTCGATGAGAAATCCTATGTAGAAAATGTAGTGTGTGTGATCTTCTCAATAAAATGATCTCATGTTACTGCACCACGTAAAGAAATGTTGGACAAGTTCCAATAGTATTGAATATAGGTTTATCCAATTCTAAAATATCTAGCATTGATCAGTTGAGGCTGTGGTTTAGCAAAACTGTTTTATGCAAGAAATTAAAAATTATACTCTACATTTTCCCTATTTTATTTTTATTCCTCTTTTATGGATTAATTTTATTATTAAAAATGTTTTCTGGGTAATATCTTTGGTGATAACTTTGGCAATACCTTACAGGGATATTGCAATTTTGCATAAATTATTTGGTTTAAACCTTAGAGTATTTTCTTACAATTCATGTAAACTGAGGCTTTATTGGACCTTGATTTAGATTAAAACATATTCATTCTCTCACCAAAAAGAAGAAGTGGAATAAAAAGTTTCTTGTATTAAACTTCCTGCTGGAATAACACACTTTCAGATATATTTTTTTTAATATTAACTGTAAAAGATGAATCTATACTTAAAATAGCATATTTAAAAGATCATTCCTGGACAATCATTCCCAAGTGAGTAGTCCAAGCCATAGGTGATGGAAATATTTTCTTAGTCATGTATGGTTGGCTGGTGAAGTTAGCACCATCCTCTTCTCTACATTCCATAAGTATTCATGTACAAGAGGACAAGTTTTTTAGCTATCTTTGCATATTTAGAGTTGCAATGGAGCCAAAAGTCCTCAGGGATGTGGGTCTGAGGAAGAAAAGGTGTGGAGCCTTTAAGGACTCTGTGTGTGAATGACGTAGTGGAGCTTTACTGAAAAGCAGGAGTGGTTGAATGCAGCACTTTGCAGTCAGGTTTCTTTGGCAGGAGAGGAGGTCAGAAGGGATTTCAGAGATAAAAAGAATACAGCTTTACTGAGGGGAAAAAAAAGCAGACCTACCTCTTTCTGTGAGGAAGTGCAGTGGAACTATTTCTGTTCTGATAAAATTCCCCCCTTTCCTTTTAAGAAGAGATGGGGACTAAGAGGTGAGACTCAAATACCAACTGCAGGTACTCTCAGCATACAACCTGTTAGAAATGCTACATCATTGTGACCATTACAGAAATTCAGTTTAACCTCTTCAGCAATTAATTGTAATCAATAAGAAAATTCACTGTGGGAAGGACTCGCTCTTAAATGTACAAATAAATTCATTGCAGTTTATTTAACTGTGGTCAGAGAAACTGAGGTAATTTCAGTGAATTATTTTGCTTTTGAGGAGTCAGATACTGAAACCCAGGTATTTAGGATCTATTCAGCATCTTGAGTCTGGGGTCACGTGGGAAGCGAAAAAATAACATTGTGTGATGACATTGTACAGAAACACACATGTAGGAAGAGACAGGGTTAACCTCACAAGACACTTTATTGATTCCCTTCCAGGAAATTACCTTGGACAGTCCTTCTTGACATAAAAACCAAATTGTCCCTTTTCACGTTAAAAGATTTTTTTTCACTCTTAGAATTTTTACAGTTGGAAAGGACCTTAAAGATCTCTTGTTGCAATTCAACCAATTGAGCCTGTACTATAGAAAAGCTGGTTTTGTAAGTTCCTCGGCCAAGAAGGCAGAAAAAAGAGAAGGTAACAGCGAAAACTTGTTGATTGGGGAGCTCAAATATGCTTCAAATTTCTATGTACCTTGTTGGCTTACTGAAGAGAGTATCCACAACAGTCTTAACTTATTAACTAATCTGTGTGTTGAAATAACTGGGCCCAAATCATTCCCTAATATATTTATTCTATATCAGGGAAATAATTTATTTTTTCTGTGACAGCTGTAAATAGCTCTAGTACAGTTTCCTGCCTTGTAACCGTGTTATGAGGAATACCCCAGTTACAGTGTTGAAATTATCATTGATAAAGGGATTTTTCTGGGCTAGTTGGTTTTTATGCTCTTGGCCTAAATATCTCCTTTTGGTGGATAAAGACATGACAAGGGTTAAGCTGCATCTTTAGTCTTTTCTAGAACTGATTTTGCAGGTAAGTGGTGTCCCTGCTCCCCACACATTGTGTATATAAAGTATCATTGCTGGTGCAGTTCACGCAGAGATCACCCAGACCAAGGAGGAAAAAAGATGTTTTAAGGGCCAGGACTTAAAAGGCAAGAAAATACAATGGGCAAAGAAGATTAAGGCTCAAATCTTCTTTGGGCCAAGATTTGGGCAAAGAAATATAATAATAATAATATCATTGTTCCAGCAAAAGTCCTTATAAGAAGCCCAGAGCAGTGCAAGGTTGGGATGAGAGGGGATGGCTCCCCCTGGGAATGGCTCCCCCTGGGAACGGTTCCCTGCCACTCTGTCAAACCAGCCAGATGTGCTGCAGCTGTCAGGGATCCACTGAGCAAAGATGCTGCACAACCATTGCACCCACTCACGTTTGGAGAACCAGGAAATGGGAAGGCAGGACACCTCATCAGAGGATATCTCCGGCACTTCCTCTCACCTAATAATGTCTAAACATCTTCAAATTCTCTCCAGTTTGCTCGGTTTTCATCTTCCAGTTAGATGTCCAATTTCCTTTTGTGGATTACTAGTTTCCTTTCACGCGATTTTTCACTGCTGTACAAATAATATGAGAAAAAAACCAAAAACCTTAAACAAATTTCAGTACTAGAACCACCAAGGAACTTCTTTCTGTAGAAAATTCAGACATGTCACTTTGTTGCTTAAATTCAAATATCTGCTCAAATTTTATGTTTATGTTTTCTAACACTTAATACTTCATCTTGTGATAGTTCTTGTCAGGGTTTCATCCTAAAATAGATTATTTTGAATTAATTCATGTTTTGAGTGTGAAATATTCCTCTTACTCTTTACAAGTTGAAATGAAGTTTAATATCAACAGCTTCAAACAGCCTGTGCACAACCTGATTCCCAGCTGGTATTTCCAGACTCCCAGTGTTTGTTTTAGCGTGCCTCTTGTATGTATCTTGACATTAGTTGTACATTGTTTGTATAATTCTCATTTTAGAGTCTTAAAAATGGGCATTTGATATCAGGGCTTTCCAAACAAAAGTAGAATATATGAGGTTGCACTGGTTCCTGGCAGCAGGGATGTGCTTTTATAGGAGAACAGGAGAAAAGCAGGATTTAGAGCTTGAGTGACCCCCTCTGTTTGTCCATACAAATCCTTATTTCTATAAAAGGGTGCACATAGCTGTTGCATGATTGAAGCAGGATGGCAGCAAAGAGAGAAAAAATGATGGAATTTTTATTAATAATGTTAAAAGTTAATGTTTGCAGCAAAAAGGTGTTCTAAGTAGGGGGTCACACAGGATGAGGGAGAGAGAAATTTAACATCCATCCTGAATTCCCAAAGGTCTTACTGTGCAGATTCACTGTCAGTTTGGTGGCTGGGCCCTTGTGTTTGCTTCAGATTATTGATTTAATGGGACATTAAAGTGCCTTCCTTCTCTGATGGGAATTCTGGAACCCATGACCCATGAGCTGCCTTAGGGTTTGTCGCCCATTTGGTTGGTAGGGGTTTTTGTGGATCTTTTTCTCTTTTAAAGTACAAAATGAGATTGATCCTTTTATGTTTCCTGGTTTTGAAAGGATGAAAAAAAAACCCACAATATTGTTAAAATATAGTCTAAATTTTCTTAGCAGAGAAAGTAAATTTTATTTGAATGTAGCATGCTATATATAAACATAATTCATTTTTAAAGTTAAAAATGTTCTTCCTTTTATAAATATGCTCATGACATTTCATCTTTAGAGGCATTCAATAGGCTTAATACTATAAAGTTTTTAAAATAGCATATTGCTGAATTCTGATAACACAGTATTCTATCAGGAAAGTTACTCTACACATTCAAAGATTTTTTGTCTCTGTCCTGAATTTTCTGACAAAAGAACAACGTAACAAACACTAAGGTGGGTACTGACCAAGTGTTGTGCTTTACAGCATAGAATATCTTACATACATTCTTTTTCTAAAATACACCTTCAGCATTTGAAATGATATATATAAAAAATGAAATTAATGCAAAACAAATAAAAACCTTCATTAGAAATTGGCACACAAAAAGAAAATATCATGCATGTGGAATATCATGTGGTGTTTTCTCGTTTGATCTTGATTCTTAGCATTCCCCTAATTTCAGATAAAACATAAACATGTTTATCTAAATGGTATATAATGTCACACAGTGGATGTGGGTTTTTCCTTACCATATTTCTACTGTACATGAGAGAAAGCTGGTAATCTTCAGCTGAGGTCAAAGATTGTCATATCAATATGATATAAAAATTTCATTTTGTAAGTTATATTCAAGGAATGCAATTATATGATTGTTTTAAAGTTTAATGCATGGTTATTATCCCAAGAATAGTCAAATTAGTTCAGCACATACTGACAGATGGTTGTGGGCAAAGAGAAATCCAGGAATAACCTGACACCCAGAACAGCACTAAAATATCACATATCTGTGCACTGTGAAAATAATTTTAAATTATATCAGCATTGTGTTTTGACAAAAGAGATTTCTTTCTGTTGGCACATATTCAACAGCATGAAGGTACCTTAGCCCTACTATTGCATTATTTTGCTTAAAATGGATATTTTCTACACAGTACTACCAAAGCTGGATGGTAAATTACAACCAATTCTCTGCTTCTCTGATTTGATCTTAAAGTTAATTTAGTAGGTTTATTTCTGAATATAGAAATTAAGCTGCTCTGTAGAGAATATTCTGTTGCCAGTGATATTTATGAGCAAATATTTCCTTCTGTGCAGTTCTCTGCTGAATGTGTTTCTTAGTCATTTTCATTTGCTTAAAATATAAAAGCTCTTTTTATAAACATTTTCATTCCTGCCAACATAGAAAGGAAAAAAAGTTTATGAAATCTTATACACCTGTTTCTCACTTTACTACTGCATTTTATAAATAACAGATACACTTTTTTAACAAACAGGAACCATTTAAACATGTTACTGTATTTTGTGTTTTAGGTATAATAAAATAATTCAGTTATGCAGAACTGTCCAATTTTTGTGATGCAGGAAGACACTTTTGTGCTCTAATAGACAGCTCAGTTACTGTCTGTTGCAGAGGGTTACTGAGATGTGTGTAGTCTGTGCTGCTCTCTGGAAATGTTTCTTCTGAAACTCCACTCACTTTAGTTTTGGGATATTTATAGTCCTCAGGGCAACTTCACCACAACAACACATGCTCCAGCCCTTCCAATGTTGACAGGAACTTCCTAAAAATGGAAAGAGAAAAGAAAAATAAAAAGGAGGAAACACAGGACTGGAAGAAATTACTTCCAGATTAATAGGAAAACAATTTGTTTATTTGAACTGATGTAATGCTAAAAAAAAAAATTAGATTTACCCAGGCCTCTAAAAAACACAATTTGGGCTTTTTGACAGAATTCAGTAACTGCTGAGAGTTACAGGAGTGTAGGGTGGTAGTATTGCTGTTAACATGTGTAAAAGACCTTCATGTTCTATGCTCCAAAACAACAGACTGTGTGGCTATAAAAATACCTAAAACTACAAAAGTTTTAGGTATTTCCTCATGGTCTCAACTGTGACAATCATAAATACAAAAATTTGAAAGTGCCTCTGGAAGACACCGCTAATGACAAACACACACCAGCTCCAGCCATGGCGAATTTAAGCACTTAAAGTCCAAAACTATTTGTACAGCAGGATTCACTCACCCATGCGCAGCCTCCACCCCTTAGTCTGAGAAGTTTTATCCAATTCTTTCACAAGGCAGGCAACGGTATTTAATTCAAGCCCAATGCAGTATTACTGCAGCCTGATATGTCATTTTTCGCAGCACCAGCAATAACTTTGTGACGTGGTTTTATTGGTTATTTGGACAGAATTATTCCTTGCTGCAGGAGGAATTCCTACTATTTCCGAGGTGATTCTTCCCATTACCTCTGTCCATTCGTTGTTCTGGGCATCGTAGGACTCCACAGTGTCCAGGTAGGTGTGGCCATCGTAGCCCCCCACAGCGTATAATCTGTCCCCCAGAGGGCAGATCCCGACTGCATCCCGAGGGACACTCAAGGGGGCCACTGTTGTCCAAGCATCTGTTTTAGGATCATACCTAGGAATGTTTGATGATCAAATGTAGAGAAATACATCATAAAAACACATTTGAAATTTAAATTACTGTTATTTGCTTATGTTCTCCTATGTTGCAGTTCAGTTTATACTGGGAACTAGTAGAATTGTTATGCGAGTCAATATTTAATTCGGCCACTAGAGGGGTCTTCAAGCCCATGGAAAATGCCCATGTTTTCACTTTTTGCTCTGCAGTCTCTCCATTTCGATCCCATTAAGCAATCAATACAATTTAAACATGAATGAGACCCGAGGGAATGATAACATGGCCACCAGTTGAGTCAGCAAAGTTAATTTCAATATATTATTTTTCCTTCTTCCATAAAGCTTTTGGTTTTCTCTTTCTTATCAGAGCTAATGTTGTCACAAAATTTCACTGCAAAAGAAGTTAAACACCTCGTATAGTGGATCTAAGTTTGTCACAAAATGCATGGCAGGATCTTACATCAATGTGGATTTTATTTCTGATCTACTCAGTCAACTTCCAATGTTAATTGACGTGAATTCCAGGGTAGTTCCTGTTTTACAGCATCTAACTGAGAACAGAATCCACTGTTATGCACACCAGGGGGTTGGATGCTCTCTCAGTTTTCCTCTTTTGTCCCCAAATGACACAGGAGTCTACGTGGATACTCTTGACCCACTGAGAGCCAGAGAAGTTGCCCTCACTCATCCTGTTCCCTTCTCACCCAGGACTCAAGTGTTCTCTATCCTCCTGCAATGTGCCACATGCCACCACAGTGCCAAAGTAACATTTAAAACACAACACTTCCCAAAAGAAATGTCCAGAATTTGCATTTTCTTAAGAACTCTTCTCATCAGTCTCCTCATCAGAAAATACCTGTGTAGTGAGTACTCCCTGTTCAGCATGTGATATTGATTTTACTTTAAAATTTACCATCAATATCAGCAAATTATGGGTGGAAGACACAACTGGAAAGCATTTAACTCTTACAATATAGGGCACTCTGGGTTTAGGCTGGTTTTGGCATTTTCTATTGAGAAATAGAAAGGTCACAGGTTGAGTTTTTCTTAATACTTAAGTTGCCTTTGCCTGGCTCTTGGTCAGCTCAAGTAAAAGGGGGGAGTTGAGGGGAATTTGCTTCTGAGATTCTTTTGTTCTCACTACAGTATTGGAAACCAGTCATTCTACTCCAAATATTGTTTTTAAAAAGCAGGATATGTTTTGCTCACATAGCATTCCAATTGTGAAGAACTGTTATTCTATATTTCCTTCCTGGAATGTAAAAAAAAAAACAAAAAAAAAAAACAACCAAAACAAACAAAACATTCCTTACCTTTCTACACAGTCGGAAAGTCGGGAGCAGTGGTTGGAAGCAGGTGCATCATGACCTCCCACAGCATATAAGAACCCATTGTAAGTTGCAACACCGACTCCACCTCTTCTCTTGGACATGGGGGCACATAAACTCCACTTGTTTGTGTGTGGATCAAAACATTCCATGGACTTTAGGCAGGAGCTCCCATCTCGTCCTCCAACAGCGTAGAGTCTGGGATAAAAACACAAACAGGCTAACAACTTTAGTCTTCAACCTCTTATTTTAATAGGAGCTTTATTGGGTTAAATTCATTCAGAACACTTTAAAATTGTCATTATCCCCATTATTTGCTCTTCAACAGCTACGCTCTGGAACTTTCTTTGTAAAAGTTTTTTGCTATTTGAACTGAGTTATGTTCTCCATTTTCTGTGCAAATGTTCAAGCAAATTAAGCTTAAAAATGCATGTCAGCTTCTTTAAAAGTGAGGCATAGAAGGAACTGAATTGAAAGACACTACATATGCTTAAAATATATGGATAATATTCCTTGGCAGGGGCTCATGGAGGGGGCTTAATGTGACACTAAGTCACATTAAGTGTTTTTCCTGTGCTGCTAATACACAAAAAAACCTTAAATGATAAGAATAGATCTCAAAAACATCTATTAAAATTATGTTAAATATGTTTTCCCCAAAGTTTGCATTGAAGAAAAGCTGCTGGACAGGAAGTACCATCCAGGCACCATCTTCTCTGTTCAGCCCAAAGACACTTAGCAAACAACTGGATATTTAAAATGCTGATTCCTACAACAGGTAGGAATGAATTGTGGAAACCCACATTATGAAACATGGGAGGGTTGTGGCTTTCTGTCAATGAATTTTACAAGGCCTTAATTTCTTTGTGGTTTCAAGGTGTCCAGGATGCTGCTGGAGTGTGATAGGGTGTAATAGTAGATGTGTTCAGATGTACTGGGTTTTCTGTTCCCTTTCAAACCCTGGTTATTATTTTCTGCCATTAAATTGAGTTTACTTATTGCAACTACTTAGAGACCTGGGGAAGAGTGGACTGGCCTAGAATAAGTCACCTAAATCAGATCAGCTGAATTTTCCTTCAGAAGTACCTGTTTCATCCCAGTGACTGAAAAAGCTTTTAAACCACTCTGCTCCATATTTTAACTAGAAGATTCTTGACCACTGTTAGAATAATACAAAATTCCCAGCTCTCTCTCCTGATATTCAGTTGATAAAATTGAGTTTGGTTGTGCAGTTTATTGCCTGATCCATACAGAACCTGAGTCTTTTATTTGTTTTCTTTTCACATCATGCCATTAGATACTGACTGCTTGTTTACACAGCTTTCACAGGGAGAGGAAGTCGCTGTATATACAAACAGATTGGTTGAGTTTCTTTGTTTTCTCTAATGTGTCTATAAATATGGTATTGTTTCCCCTTCTCTAAGGAAAAGCCCAAATATAACATTATTGACTGATGTTCTCAATGAACCACTAATTGATCCAAAAGTGCTGCTCTGCAGAAATGTAAAGCCTTTTCTGGTGGGGTTGAATAGAAAAACGTACAGAAAGACTTAGGGAAACAGGAAAAGGAGAAGCATTCTGCCTGGTTAGACCACTGAGTGATGGACATTTGATCTCCTGGTATGCCAGAAATGACATCACTAGACTAACAGACGTGATTTCAGCCAGGCTGGAGACAGCTTTGTATTGGGAATGATTGAGAACAGAGTCAAGCTTGGGCTGGATTTCCTCTTTGACAAAGAGGTTTCCTGCATGTTGCTGTGGAAGGTACCAACAGGAGTTTCTGGTGGAGTTTCTGCTGAGAACATTTCCTCTGAGGTACAGCAGGGACTTGGAAAGGTGGTTCTGCCTCTCTTGGATTTGGGAGTTAAAGATTTGTCATGCCCTGTTTTAATGCAGAGTCCTGATGTGTATGTGAAGAAGTTTTGCATTTACAAATATCCCGTTGCTGACATCTCTGTTTCTGCTCTTTATCCTCCTCTTTCTCTGGAATTTACAGTGATCAGGGAAGCCAGTGAAAGATGTTCCAAGTAAATGCAATTCTCTGCCTGTATCTGTGGTGTTCCTGACCCCTAAAAACTGTCATTGCTAAGAGCTTCCCACAGATTTAAATAAGAAGGAAGGTTGGGTCAAACCATGTTTTCTAACATAGGGGTCTTTCACAAGGCTTTTGTATTTCCAGCACGAGACTGTGCTACTGAAGAAGAAAAATAGAATTTTGATTGGCATTGATTTGGAAATTGTTCTTCCTCACTCCGAAACACAACTACATTCAAATAGAGATTTACAACAAGGTATAACACTGTTCAGTACAGGTTGCACAGTAGATTCACACAGGTGTCTGTTCCCATGCAAATGTGCTTGAAAGGCTTTAGCATCTTAGGAGAATGTTTAAATACATTAACACATGATTTCAGTGTATTTAATGGAGGGAAGAACAAATCTGGGTAGGATAAGACTTACAGAGGGCTGTTTATTCCATATCTAATTAATAAACTTGTCTTCTTTCCCTTAAAGACACCATACAGCTTTAACATTTTAAAAATTATTCTTCACTGTGAATTTGTATATAAAAGCTGTAGATGCATGCAGGAGGTGCAAAATGACAGAGGAATGACTTCATTTCTGTACACATTCTTTCAAGTGGTACTTCCTTAGACACTCTGATTTTAAAGTGTAAATATAAATTTGGAATATTTTTTAAAGTAGCTGATTCTGTATCACCATAAGTTATGTTCTAGGTAAAACTCTGATATGCATGTAATAACATTTTCACATTGCTGTATCTTAAAAGGTCTGAAATATGTTTAAAACATGACTGCAAGTTTGAAATCAATTTACCATGCAGCAGAGGAAAAACCTTTCCTCTCTTATTTCAGTGCATTGTGTTTTCTCTTTGTTTTCTTGAGGTCATTAATTACTAGAAGAGGGAAAAGCAAATTGAAGAGACTGTATTTCCAAGGAAGGAAGCAAGAGAAAATGCAAAGAGAGGTTTTCCTGTTGACATACTTGCTGTTTAAGGCTGCAACCCCCACGGTGCTCCGTGGGGTCGACATGCTGGCCACATAATTCCACTGCCGTGCCTGGGGGTCCCATCGCTCCACAGTGTTGAGGTAACTCCACCCATCGTGGCCACCAACAGCATACATTGGTCCTTCAAGCATTGCTACTCCTTAAAAGATAGAATTGGGGACAAGTTATCTCATAATTTCAGTGACCAATAGTATCTTCATACTTCAATCCCCTGTGCACAGATAAGCAACTGCAGCTGGTATTAAACTATCTGAAAGCTGCCTTTTCATTTGGCAGAATAAACAAAGATAAAATACTTCGTGTTTTCTAAATAACCATTATCTTTTGCCAAAAGATTAGAGGAAAGCTGCTTTAGTTCTGATGTTCTCTTGGACTTCTATCTCTTTCGCTTCTGCTGACCTTGTTCTGAAACAAATTTGAGACTCTAAATGAGAAACCATGCTATTCATTTAAAGAAAGGCAAAATTGGAGTCAGGCAATGAAAAATATACCCAAAACCAATGACTTGTCCTAATTCTGAGCCTGCTGAAGCTCTGTAGTCCTGCCAGCATAAAGCCTGAGTGGGTGGGTGGCTGGCTGTCCTTGCCAGCTAAAGGCCCATAACACATTAATGCCTTTAAGGGGAGCACACTTTTGGATAAGAGCTGGTTGGTGTCTGCTGTCCTTGAGGCCCAGGAGAGTGAACTTGGCTGTGTCTGCAAAGTTCTTTGTGGACATATCCTGTGCCATCGTGCTTCTCCAGAGAGAAGGGCTCTGGTGCCTCCCCTTTGGGAGCTGCTGCTGCTGCCCTGCTGTTTGTTCCCTTTGTTAGGTGAGGCAAAATGTTGGAGTCTGGCTGCTTAAAAGTTTTCTAAATCTGTCTTTCAGGCCTAAATATACATGCCCTGATTTTTTCAAAAGCTCTAACTCTCCCCTGAATCACACTGAAGTTAATAGGGGCTGTGAGTGCGAGGGAGCTTTGCAAACCAGGCTGATGCACAAAGAGAAGCCAAGCTTTGGACACTCAGATTTACTGCCCTGACCTACTTGTTGAGTAGAATTTTGTCCCTGAAGCTGGTAATTGTAAAGACTTCAATGAAAATTATTTAATCTGTTTTGTCTTCTTTCCCTTTGCTACCTACTAGTATTTGGTTTTATAAATTTTGTGGACTAGCTGTTAAGAACCCTACACTACACTTACCCCACCAAGAAGTGCAGAAGGTGATGTAGGCCACAAGGGTGACCAAATAATTCTGGGTCAATCTTTCTCTATTATTCATGAAAATATTCCATGTCATTTGAACTTATCAATGATTTCTGTAAACTTTAAAGAACTCAGCTTCTTCATAAGAACTGTGATCTATAAATCCTTCAGAAATCATCGTATTGCCTCCATTAGTCTCCTCAACTGTAAACTTGGCCTTATTTTTTATGGTTCCAGAAATAAATTCTAGATTTCATATTCATAGTATTCCTTCATTCTGAATCATAATAAGGATTATTGTGCACTAAAGACCCACAGATACTAAGCCATGGCAGAGCTCTGTAAAACTTCTTGTAATTACAACATTAAAACTGGAGAAGTCGTACTTATTTCCATGCTGCAATGTTTTCTTCAGTGTGGGCAATGCCCTGACCTGAATTACAGAGGTGCTTGGTACCTATGGGCTTACCTCAAGTCATAATTGAAAAAATGATTAAAATCAGATTGTTATTGTATTGTAAATGTATCTCTTGACCATTAAATCATGTGAAGAGCTGATTATTTTCATTATTGCTTATCTTTTGGAATTTTCTACAAGCAAAATTAACTCTGGAAAACCAGTTCCAGTTAATTAATATCACTGTCATCAACTTATGATAATAGACAGCTCTGTCTTTGAAAAATATCTTCTACAAATATTTCTGCATGTTATTCAAGGCTTTAAAAAGTTACATCAGCAGCGTTTGTGTCAACCAAAATTCATTTGTATGTGCACTGTAAGGCATTTGCAAAGAGCACCTCCTACCTAGGCCGTGCCTGTGTGTGGACATGGGAGGCATTATAGTCCAAGCTTTGGTGACAGGGTTGAAACATTCCACAATGTTGGAAGTTTTCAGCCCATCTCTCCCTCCCACGATATAGAGCTTGTTGTCAATCACTGCCACCCCGAACTGCAGCCGTCTGCCGTTCATGGTGCCAATTTGTATCCAGCTGTTAGTCCTGAGGTCGTATTTCTCAATTGTAGTGGTACCTGTTAGAGATAAAAGTATTATGGGATAGCCATGAGGGGAGCTGTACCCAGCACTCAGTACAACACAAAATATGATTCAATTATAAAATATGGAAATTCTGTGTGTAGAATTTTATTGTCACTCCCTGGGAACTTCAGTTCTCATGTGAATCTAGTGAGGAAGAAGAATTAATTGCATGCACACAAGATGGGGAAATCTATGAGAGTATGCTGGGACAAGAAGATGGAGAATTAAGTTACGGCAAATTTTTGTAGCATTGAAAATTTCAGAGATAAGTTAAATCTGTTATTCATTTAAATATAATGAGAGTAGGGATTTTGTGATTTGGTTTTGGGATTTTTTTAATATTCTTTATGAATATGGTGTCTCACAACAGTCTACACTTTAACCGTATTTGTGCCTAAACCATTACTGATATTGGGATTAGATATCAGGAAAAAGCTCTTTACTGTGAGGGTGGCAAGAGACTGGAATAGCTGTCCCAGGGAAGTTTTGGATTACCCATTCCTGAGGGTGTTTAAGGTCAGGTTGAATGGGGCCCTGGTCTAGTGGAAGGTGTCCCTCCCCATGGCAGGAGGTTGGAACTGGATGATCTTCAAGGTCCCTTCCAACCCAAACTAATCTGTGATTCTATGATCTCCAAACCAGAAAAGGTTTGTATCTGTCTGTCTGAGGAACTGGACATGCATCTTCAGTAATGGGTTAGGTATTTTCCCTTTCCTGATGGATTCAGGCAGAGCTGTGTGCAAGTACACGTGTTGTTCCCACAGGTGTCCTCCCTGAGGTTCCCCTTTGCAGCAGCCCTGCAGTAGCTGCTTGTCTGCTGTAACATATAAGCTGTATTTTCCATTTCTTCAGGTCACTGAACTTCTGGTAATGCCTTCACAAGGCACCAGGTCCCTGCCATTCAGAACTGATGCTTTCCCATGCACTGGCTCCCATCATCACCCAGCAGCTGTAATTGCTCCTCTGAGAGCTGAGAGAGCCCAGCAGGGACAGGGCTGAGTCAGATCCCAGGCATAAGAGGCAATTCCCAGTGGCACATCCAGTGCACCCTGGAGCTCAAATTCAGCTCAACCAAAGGCAACCAGACAAGGAAAATAGGTTTTCTGATTTCCTGTTCTTTGACTGGGATTTGAGACTAGAGAAGTAGTATTTTGAAGATAGCAATAGGCAATTAGTGACTAAGAAATTATTTACAACAACAAAACAACCATGCAATAAGGCTGAAAAAAAAAAAAGGTAGTGTTTGGTTTAGAGATCTGTCAGAGATCACTTACTAAACTCCATAAATATCTGATATCTCATGATATCTTTTCTCTCTTCTACATGCTTTTGCACATGCATAAACTGGAAAAGAAACTACCAACTCCATCTACAATAAAAGAAAGTTCTACTTTTTCCCCTTTCCTGTCATCTTTTATTCTGAGCTGCTGGATTTCTTTGACTGTTCTTTCCATCTTGTTAGTCTGTTTGCTCCTCTTCGCTTTGATTCCTTCTCATTTATTCTATGCTAATGTGAGAGTGCCCCAAAGTTCTCCACTTCAAAGGAAATATCTCACACACTAACTCAAAAACAGGAGAAATGCAGTAAGGTATAAATGTGTTCAGACATACCCTGTGGGCTGTAAATTTTACAGAGGCTGGAAGATTTGAAAGTTTCAAAACTTAATGTGGTTCAGGCACATCCACATTTTTCAAAATTCCAGCCCAAAAGTAGCCCTTTGATCTTCTTTTGATCATTTGAATTTGAGATTTGACTTCACATACCACCTGAGATAAGCACAAAGCCTGGCATTGCCTGGAACACCCAACCTGGTGTGTCTGCCTTTATCACAGACACCGTGTTATTGCCAGAGGTGGAAGTTGCTCCTCCTCAGAGCTGTTTTTCCAGAGCATCCCGGTCTCTTTAGCTGCTGTTTCCTCTATCTTACAATCCAGGACAGGCTCAAAGTGTGAGTCAGAGCTGTAGAGGACAGCAGGGAGGAGAGGAAGTGCTGTTCATCCTACCCATCAAAAGGCAAAAGTTCAAACAATTGGCTTTATTCCAAGGTAAGGAGTAAAAGAGGCACCAACAGGAAGCGTAGATGCTTACTGAAATAACCCTTTCTTTGCACAGTCCATTAGAAAATATTACTCTTATTTTGGTAGAATTTAGCTTAAAGATTACTTTGAATTCATGGTTGTTTTATTCCTAAATACTCAGTATCACTAATGAATCTCCACTAATTGCTCCAGTTAACTTCATTTTGCTAAATTGTCCCAGGAATTAGTGTTTTTCTGTTGTGGTGGTTTTGAAAGTGTATTTCACACCTTATTTGATTGCATGGAGATAGTGAGGCAGCTCTGCAAGATCTCAGATGGGAAAAACCAGCCGTCAGCAGCTTTTTGCAAACCATGAAATGGATTAACTTCTTTGTGATTCTATTAAAAGTGAACTCACACAGCTAAAAGTAATACTGTTCAGCAAGCTGCAAGACTTTAAACTAATTACAGGTCTCTGGCTCCAAGCTCTGGGTTTGAAGTTAAGGTTCCTGGAGAAAATGATTTAATATTCTGCCTTCTAAAGAGAATAGTGCAATGTGTAAAGCTGTAACCTGATTGCAGTTGTGAAAATCAAATCATAAAAACTGGAATACAATTATAATATTTACCTTTCAACTACAAACCTGAAAAAAATCTGTGTATACAGTCTTGAAGAAAAGCTGCAAATATTGTTGCACTCATGAAAAATGCAAATCTTTCCATCTTAAATTTTATAATAAGGATTGGTAAGCATTAACTGAGTTCTCTGTAGTTTAGTAATGTTTATTGGTTTTATTTTTTTTCTTCTTTAAAAGTTTTTCCAGCCTTTTAACTTTGTCAGAAGATAGACCACAGGGTTCAGCATTAAATTCATCTTGAAATATCTAATTTTTCTTCTGATTCATAAAGTCAACTATATGCACAAATTCGTACAAAACTTTATTTAAAAATCACTATCTGAATCAGAATTCTCTAGTCTGCACTTCAAGATATATATATATTATCTACAAACTTCAGATTCTTGCAAGGAGAAAGAACTTCTAATACTAAGGATGCTGTTTTGTGATTTGCTTTTTCCTCTTTTTCGTCCCTAAATTGCTGTTTCATGAAGAGGAATATTCAAACAATTGTCATATATTCTCTGGATGTGTGTAATACAGTTAATTAATACAATGATGTCTGTAATACAGTTAATTAATACAATGACACTAAGTCCTGAACTTACCTTTAGTGGCATCCATACCTCCCACAGCATAGAGTGCACCCACAGTAGATTTTCTAGGCTTGGTGCGAGGACTCTGCATCATGGACCGTCTTTCTGGCAGCAGATGGTACTTCATGGCCTCCATGAGAAGTTTCTGACACTCAAGGTCGTCTGCAAACATTGGACTGTTTTCTAGATCGGCCAGTAACTAAGGGGTGAAAAGTGAGGATCTTGACATAGATTAAATCATTAAAATTGTATGAATTTCAGTAATAAAAGTATTGGTAGCTTGAAATACTCATTTTAAGTTCATCACTTGAGCTTTGCTGGAAATTCTGCTTTAATGAAGCAAAACTATGTAAAGGCGGAGGGGAAAGGTCTTTGAGTATGATGTCTTTGTTTAATTTTTCCTACCTCTTTTAACTTTTAAAAAGAGTTAAAATTGCAAATGTAGTACTGGACCCTCTGAATGCAGAACTCGTCTTGGTGCAAGTAACCAAGTCTAACATAGAGTGCTGGACATCTCTGTGAATATTAGAAGATACTATTTGTATTTAAAATTAAGTGTGTATAGTACTTTTTTACTTTATCCAAAGTAGAATATTTGCAGCTTCAGTCCAACCATTCCTCCTTTCTCCAGTCATGGAGATTCATAAAGTGGCTGTAGTGACCTTAATGACAGTCTTGATATTCCTGGATGTCTTTCTGATGAGATATAAAAATTCTTCTATGACACAGATACTTTAGTGACACCTTTCTATAAAACAATATGTCCATCTCTGGAACTTATTGCTGAAATGTTTCTTTCAGTCTGAAGGGACAAGTAATGTCAGTGCTCAGAATAGTCAGCAATAATTTAGGCCCTTTTATATTTGTATTGGCACTTTCTACAGCAATAAAGAAATAAGCAGTGGGTTTTATTTGTCCTGCAGTTTGATAAATCTAAATAGTTATCTTTGCATGGTATTTAAGTCACTGTGTTATTAGAAGAAAACTATTACCATTGCTACCCAACAAAGAAAAACTGCTTTTGGAATACACTGACAATTTTTAGAGGTAATTCTGAGCCAAGTAATTACAGTGGCATAGTGGGATTTCTCTTTACCTGTGTTTAAAAATAATAAATATATAGATTATGCAGGTTTGGGTTTTTTCTTTTTTTTAAAAAAAAGAGAAGAAAAAGGCCACCAAAAAACTCCAGCCCTTCATGTTCATACCTGAGGTGGAAGCAGGGGCAGTCTAATGTAGGAAAGAAGCATTCCCAGGTCTCGTTGCCGGTTTTCCAAGTCGTGCCTCACCCACATCATCAGTGCCTGGAATATGGCTTCTTCATCTGGCACGTTGATGTCATCACTAGACAAGAGCTTTGCAATTTCATTAGCTGGGAGCAAAAGAAATTCCTGGTTTTTTATTACTTCTATGAAGTGCTCCTAAAAATAGAAGAAGATTTCAATGCACTGATGATTTTCACACATAGAAATAGCTTTTTCTAAGATAATGTAGGCTTTGCATATATTTCATTCCTGTTCCATTTCACAGTATAGGGAAGTGCAATATATAAATATCCTTCTACCATTTAAAGGAGATCTTGGTTGCTTTTTGCTGCCTTACTCTTGCAGAACTGAAGAATAATGTTCATTTCCACACTACCACGCTATAGTTGTGTTTGTCAGGCTTCTTGTCAGTGCGTCCTGGCTTAGGGATTTGCCACTGGCAGGTTTGTCCATCAATATGATCTTAATATGCAGCTTTTGAACATATGATGTCTATTTTACGAATTAATGCCAAGTGGGCATTCAAAGAACTGTGTACCCTCTGTTAGAGATTAAAAGGGTTTGGGCCAATTACACTGAAACCTTCCAATCCTTTTGGAACGAGCTGTGCCAGCTGTCGATTGCAAGATCTGCTCTTACTGGTATAAAATACAGCAAAGGAAATTCAACTTACTGTTCTAAGAGTACTATTTGAGCAACAATAAGTTGGAAAAGTCGCAACAAAGAGCTCTCTTAGCTAATGCTATGATAAAAGTTACCAGCTCCAGAAATGGCCAGAGTTTTCAAATAATTATTTTTCATAAAAACAGGATATTGTAGAGTTGAGTAACAACAATATTAGAGTTGATATTAACATTTATTAAGTGTGCTTGCTTTTCTAGTTCCAAAGGCAAAAAAGAAATTTGGTGAAGAGAGATGGGGGTTTAAGTTACTTGCAAAAAAATGCACGTAGGAACTCATGTCTGCATTTCAAACACAATTTCTATTTCTGTGCCTGGAATTAATACATCTTCTTTGGGAACCAGATTGAAATAGGGCAGGTGAAGAAATTTTAGTAATTGATAATGCACTGTTTGTTTTCAGTGGTTTCTTTGCTTTCTGTATCTCTTCAAGGATGTAAATACAGAGGCAATTAAAGGAGATGTCAACTTTGCTCTGCTGTGCATATCCTGCTTTAATATTTTGTGGCATCCAGAGAATAGGGACAGGAAGGCCAGTCCATTCTTAGTTACAAATATAGCACAAGATGTTTATCAGAACCAGCTCTATCTGCACAAAAAGAGACCAGGCAGGAAACTGTTAATACTTTACATCAGTGGTCAAAGCGGTTGAAGGGGAAGGTCTCCATTGTGTCTGGTTTTGTTGAATGGGTCTGGTGTTTATAGCTCATCATCTTCTAAAAATGTACCAGTCTCTATATTTACAGTACAACTTTCCCTAAGGTACACATTTTTCAAGTGGTTGAGGTTGACATGAGACAAAACAGAATGTTTTATTTATCCTCCTCCACAACACTTGTGTGTTTATGCATTATGATCTCTTATTCTCCAAAGTTGTTTGTAATTTCACTTCAAGGGTTTGAAAGAAAATTTTCTTTACATTTATTTCAGATTTCAGGTGCAGATTTCCTCTTCTGTCTCTAAGCTGTCAGGAGCTGAAAACTTGGTAGGTGAGCTTATGGCACACAAGGTCCTGTTTCATGGCAGCATTCTTGGTCTGTGTTGCATGAAGGGTGCAGGAGGTGGTTCTAGAGGTGGTAGAAGTTGATTTCAGGAAGAAGTAGTATAAAGCTTATGCACAGTGCTGCTGAGTATCACAGATTCATCCTGATCCTTCATGCTAGAGAGTTCTTACAGACCCAGCTGTCATTTCTGTGACACCCTGTTTCAGAGAATAGTAAAGGTTTGACTCCTGGGAAAGACTGGAGGATCCAAAGGGTTAAAAAAAATAGGAACAAAAAAGGATCTCTTATTAAGTTATTAGGTTGTTAAGTCTAAGCATATGATTTTATTTCAGCTTTGCAGAAATCTGACCCATCAGTTTTAAATGCTTACAGCTGACACTCGTGCTGGGGCTATTGAGGGAAGAGAGGCAACAGTAAAGGGGGGAAGTTTCTGATTTTGGCTGGTATGAAAAGGTGTGGAGCTGCAAGGACAACACTGTTATGGACAGGCTGAGTGAACATCTATCTTAAACGGTCTTTCTCAAATTTTAAAATATAAAAAAAGGGTAGATTGCTGCTAAACAAACCATTCATTACTGTGACAAGAAAGAGGACAACCAGTGCCCTCAATCCCCACACACCACTTTCACTTACTGCAGCATGTGGACATGTACAATCTCTTGCTGAAGAGCACTCCACATTATGAAGCCTCTAAACTTGTTTTGACATACTACACTAATATTTCAAGCATAAAGCTGTCATGTGTCTCCTAACAAGTAGTTCTTTTTATATCTATTTAGCTGTAGCAGTTGCTATTCTTTTTGTGTTTGAAGCTGTGATAGCACATCTTGTTGCCCTGAATATTTATCCCTCGATTTGGTTTCACAGCAAGTTATCTCGCTTTTCTGTTTCCCACACTCTGAATATTCATTTCTTGCTTTGAGCCAGAGGAGGATTATGTTCCAGTCAAGGATGTGCTGCTTTTTAGCCCTCCAAATCTTTCCAATACATTCTATATTTTGACTTTTTTTACGTCTGTCTCACTTTAAAATCAGCTTTAGAATTTTCTCTGTGTGGAATAAAGAGCGTAAGAATGGTCCATTACTGTTTGACTCTAGAAAATAGCCGTGTTAAGGCCCCTGTTACATTTTTTGGCAGAAATAGGTACCACTCACACTGCAAATTAAAGTTCACAAAGTATGTCTTTCTACAAAGCAAAATTTTGAAAAGGGAAAAAACAGAAGTGAATATTTCTTTCCCTAATTATAATTGGAAAGTAACCAGCTTGTTCCCCTTACCATAGTGTATGTGTGTGCCACCTTCAAGAGCTCCGTGCAGCCCTGGGCATCTCCAAAGGAGCGGATCCCCAGGCAGTTGGAAGGATGGAGCTGCTTCATGAGGAAGTTGCAGCACACCTCAATAACCTGGGAGAGCTGGAGAAGGCACGCTGCAGACAGCAAACTTTCTATAGTGTCTTCTTTTAGCTCCAGGATACCTGTGCAGTTTCCATACAGGAAAAAAAATGTTAAAATGTTAAGTCATTTTCCTTGTATTTTCATTATTTGAAAGTTTGTCTCTCCCCGGTCCTTCTCTGGAAAGAAGTGTCCTGTGGTTCACAAATTCATTTTCCTTTCTTGCCGAAGGATTCTCTAAACATATGTTTTAACAGACTTACAGGATTTTGTGGATTTTGAATTGGAATTGGAACTTTTTTGTTGGAATTTTAACAGTACTAGATCTGATTTGGTTGGAAAAAAAAAAAAGTAAAAAAAATAAAGGTGTGATTAAAGAAAAACCTTTCCCAAAATGGGGCTCTGAGTAACGTGGTCTAGTAGAGGGTGTCCCTGCCCACAGCAGGGCATTGGAACCAGATGATTTTTAAGGTCCCTTCCAACCCAAACTATTCTATGAAAATTCATATATTAAATCATAAAAATATATGTAATAAGTTTGTATAACTCCAGAACCAGAAGCTGGGAGATCCCAGTGAGGGAGGCAGAATTACCTGTGTAGGCATAGCGCACCAGAGCTTTCAGTGCCTCAGGATCCACTCCCTCCATCTTGATCTCCTCCTGCTTTGCTTCTCTCACATCATTAGTGAACATGGCAGCAAAGTAATCAGACACTGCACTGAGAACCAGCCTGGAAATAGAGCAGTTTGGGACAGCAAATGACATCCTAATCTCAATAGCAGGCAGAAAATTCAGTGTTGTTATATCATAAATAGTGCGTGCAATAGAAACATTATATTTAGCGTAGTATTCAAGTCTTACAGCAGCAAGTAATAAAGTTAAGAGAGTAATTAGTAATCTAATTTTCTCCCAAAGTGCTTGTTCAGGCAGATTTTCTTCACTGATCTTGCTGCAGTGTGACAGCAGCAAGAAAAGAAGACAGACAATGCCAACGGTTTGTAGTTGAGTTTCTTTCTATTGAAAATAAGAGGTATGAAAAGTTGATTACATCAGACTGTTCCGCACTAGTTGATATCCTAATTATAGCAACTGTTCACTCATAGCTAAGCAGGGAAGGCATAAGCTGGAGATATCATGAAGCCACACCATCCATCCTGGGGGATGTACCTGTGAGCTGGAATCTTCTGGTCGCCGGCGATGAGCAGCACGTCACAGAGCTGCTTCTGCTGCAGGTAACTCTCCATCTTGCGGAATGTTTGCTCGGCGTGGTTCGTGCACTGGAAATACTCATCGGAGCCATTGGAGGTCATTCCCAGGGAGCTGCTGGTCGTGGACAGCCTGCCAGGGACAGAGGCCGTGAGTGCAGCACTATAAATGCTCATTGCCTTGATTTTTGTTCAAAAGGCAGCACAGAAATCATTAAAATTACAAAGCACTCGTGATTCTGGTCTTGCCGTGCCTTCTTCCACCTTTTTCTGCTTCATGCCTAGAAGTTTTCATTCATAAGGCTGCACATAAACTGTACTTTACTACACTTATCTGTAGTAGGTTGTTCCACTGACTTATTTTAACAGTTTTGCATCAATGATCATTCACAAAAAGAACACATCAAAACCAAACCTATTTTCCTGTGGTACTAAAAGCTAAAATATCTTTTGGTAGGAAATATTGGATATTACATGTCCTTGGGTCTTACTTCTCTTTCTCTACTTACTTTGTGCATTAAATTACATCACTAAATAGCAATGAATCTAAAGATAATTTCAGGAGGAGCATATAATTCTAGACAAATCACCAAACTAAAGGTTGATGGAATCAGTTCATTGTATGGCCTTTAGTATCTGAATGTAAATAATGAAGACAAAGTTCTCTGCCTTTCATGGAAATGTGCAATATAAATATATTCCTCCCACTCCAGAATTCTGTTAGCTCTTCCATTTATAAATACTCATATTATTTTTTCTAAACACGATTCCTTACTACCTTTTAATATGGATCAGGTTGCACATTGAAACATCTTTTTGACATTCTCTTAGAAAAATATTTCTTTTTCTATTGATCTGGTTTTTGTAAATAATGCATTTTTTATATAAATGTATACCACACATCTTGAAAATTCTGCAATATTCAAAACTATTTTAGCTAAAAATTATTTAGAAAAACATGTTGTCAGTTTAATATTGTTTTTAATTCAAATGTGAAACACTTGTATTTTTTAAATTTCCAAGCCCAACCAGGAAATAATGGCAGCTGGTTGACTAAATTTCCTGGTTGTCTTTGATACTGTAAATGCAAATTCATAAGTGACTAGAAAAGATCTCTTAATGAAATTAATGTATTAAATTTAGCAGAATATTGGATTATATCCACAACTGAACATCTAGTTCAGAAAACAGAGAAAAAAAAAGGTAAATAAAAGGGGTAAATCAGGTTGAATCAGTATTATACTTTTAATTACAAATACATTAAGATAGACCAAATCAGAGCTAGAAACTCACTGTCTTTCTTTTGAAGCTCTTTATTAGCAATTTCAAACCCATTTTATTTTACTTTATTTTTAAAGAAAAAGGGGCAAACCAAGTTCACCTATAATGTGTTTCCTTTGTAGTTTATGGCTTACAAAAATTAATTTGTCTCAGTGTGTTTAATGACTCTACTTTCTTATTTGTTTGCCTTCAATGCTTCATTGAAAATGAAGAAGCTGCAAAATTGGATTATATGCTCATTAGTTTTGCATCAGCTACTTGATACCAAATTCATACTCTGTAACATTCTTGTTTTGCTATTTTTCTCTTAAGTTTTCTGTAATGATTCTCAGAAAATTATTTTTCTAAAAAATATCTCTTCCAGATTCATTATATCCACTCCTAAGTGTTGTATCTAAGCCTTGATGTTTGCAGAAATCAACTAAAATAATACTCAACCATCCCTATTGGAATTAGACAGGACTAGTTGTGTGAAATCAATAATTCCCGATAGTCTGTATATATTTGTTGTTAGAGAATCATTTTCAGGGGCCTGAAAGTTTAATTATTTCATTTAGTCCTGGGTACTTTTCTCACATGTTTTGTAGAGTCACATTTAACTACAGCAGAAATACCACCAATATAATTAATTATTTCAAAGGCAATGGTCTTCAGAGACTGAAAAATACTGGAAGCAAAAGAAAGTGCTCAATTAATATTAATAAATATTAAAATTATAATTGCTGGTTTATCTTCAGCAGCTCGTTCAAAATGGTAGGTAAAATATATTATGGAAGGGGAAAATTAAATTCAAAGATAAATATTTATTCTCCTTAATATGTGACTGTCAAACTCAAATATTGACCTTCAGAATGTAGTAGTGGGTACCGGTGAATTAAAGAAGTCAGAGATTAAAGTATCTTAAAGGAAGAAACCAGGAAATGTATCCTTGAGTTTCTGTGTTGAATTTTATTAGTGGATGTAGCACAAAGACAGGCAAGGGAGCTCCAAGTGGGCAGGTAGAAATCCCTTTGCCTGTCAGATCCTGTTCTGTGTGGGATGGATTAATGTGCTGGGAATGACACGTTGAGAGAACTCAAGGTTTCCTACTCAGAAAGGAATCGTGTGGCAGGTAGAGAAATGCCTGTTTCTATGAAATATGTACAAGTTTGGATAAACAAAATCTGAATAAATCTGAAGAATAAAAGTTTCCTGCAGTGCGTTAGCGGTATGACGACCAAAGAATTAGTTTTGCACACAATCAGGAGGGAAAATGATCAATTAATTGCTTTGAAGAATCAGGAACCCAAATTTCTTAATGTCATTTTTGCGTTAGTGTTCAGTAGGACATGGAGTTGTGATAACACCATCAACATTAGTAATAATGGCTTAAAACATGGTTTAGCATAGAGAGAGAAATCTATATTTCGATTATTCCAAAGTAACCAAGTTCTATGAATTTCATTTTAGGTAGAGAGCCAAGTGAAATAATTTCAGAGTTTTCCTGTAAGGATTTGTGAAGAATAATGAAAATACAGTCCCATTTTTAAAAAGCAACACGGATTTTTGAAACAGATGATATAAACTGAAAACTTGAAGGGACACTCAAAAAGCATTAAGCATCTAGATGATAAGAGGGACATAAATACTAGCCAGCATGGCTGGTCAGAATGAATCATGTCAGAACATTGTAGGGGTTTTTATACAAAATACCAAAGCTTACTGGGAAAAAAAAAGGAGTTGTCAAAAGTCATCTCACCTTTTGGATGGCTCCTGACACTATTTCACATGACATTTTCAAAATCCAGCTGGGATGGCATGTTTTAAGTGTAATAAATATAAGAGGGATGAATAACTTGTTTATCCACGCTTGAAATTTCTCAGGGATTCACTTCCAAAGGCAGGCAGAGTGCTGAAAGAATTCCAGGCAAATCCTGCTCCTGATGCTGCTCCACAGTTTTATTACAGAAAATCATATGATAGAAACAAGGTTTAATTGTTGCATGGGTATATGACAGCAAGGCATTTAAATTCAGAGGGACATATTTGCCTTTGCCTCATTGACCTTTAGGCAAATTTTTACTTTTCCAAGACCCACTCCCACCTGTGTGTGAGTAATTACCTAAATGAAACACAGGGAAAGAAATGAGAGGTAACTGAGACTACACTGGACCCTGAGGAAGTTGGGACTCAAATGTGGTGTGAGGAGGTAAAATTTCACCTTTTCTTAAGTCATAATTAATGTAATAATTTTTTTGATTCATTCCAGGCCTACAATTCTTTAAGTTTCTGAATTATGTAAAATTTATCTTCTGTCTTTGTGAAGTACTCTTCATTAACCAACAGAGCACTCTTCTTTAATCAGTCTATAAAGGATAAATTCACATTTCCTCATTATTTAATTAGAACGTGATAAAACATAAATGCCATTTATTTGCCATGTCCTTTTTAAAATTCAGTATGTTCTAAAGTGCCTCATTCAGTGTGACTGGGACCAAAACCAGAAATTAAACCTGATGATAAGGAAGCTTAGAAGCCTAATATGGCATGAAAACTGGGTGATCTGTTGGAGTGTTTTAATTTTGGTTTTGTTGATAAGGCTATTATTTATGTTTTTAGGGTGACCACATCTCTTCTTGGATATTTGTTGAACGGGTATTTGTTAAATGTAGCTGTTTAACCTGCTATGATGTTTGTGAAATTCACTTTGATCAAATAACATTTCAGTTATTGGTGTCACTTGCAGATTTGGGGTTGGGGTCACCTTCCCTCTGCACTGTCAATCCCACCAGCAGCAAATGGGTACCAGTGAGGGACATGAGACATCCTCCAGACTTTATCACAGCTGGAAGCTTCAATGTGACTCCAGCACTGTGGGGCACTGTTTGTGCTTTAGCTGTGACAAGGCCTGAGAGAAAACTGCAGCTTCATCAATTCAGTTTGTTTGTGCAGCGATATTTACAATGCAACTCATCATTTTCCTTTTCTCTCATTTATTTTTTGCTTATGTAAGAAAAGTGCAGCCCCCACACAGACAGCTCTGTCTGTGCAGCTGTGTGAGCTCTGACCCTCTGTCTGCTGGGCGGTGTTGTGGGGCTGGAGACTCAGAGAGTCTGTTTTGCTACATCAATGATAGAGCTGCAGCATCTGTTAGAGCAAACCAGTAGCTAGCTGAGAGATAAAATATTCCAGTTAGGAAGCCGTTTCTGAACACAGGTAAAACAGTGGTATATCCCATACTCTGCCTTGACACTTCTACTGCAATTGTCTCCTTTATTTTTTACTCATTGCAGTGTGAAGGTTTTAGGGTACAGGCAAAAAAACTTCGACCCAAAAGTGTGTGGGAAATTGTACTATGTGTTGACAGCTGATTTAACCATTTCCTGTAGAAACCAGAAGATTGTGTGTCTGGCATGGTGAATCGATATTAAGTCGTTGTACACTGGAATTTACCATGCAAGGAATGTAAACCCTGAGGAATACTTATTGTCTTGGTTAGCAGAGATTCCAACAGTGTAACAGCAATCATCACTGCAGTGCATGATTTCCAGTTTCACATTTGTATGACATGAGTGTGTTGGAGGAAAATTAAAAGTCATGAAGTAGAAATTCAGTAAGGCTGAGCACTTCTTGCTCAACTTCCTTGTAGCCAGTGATAATCTTTCTAAAGAACAAAAAAATTGACGTGGCCAGAAGGCATGATATAGCGCTATTTGGAGCTGTCAAAATGTACAAAATGAAAAATAATGGCTAAATGCTGGATAGGAGCCTGTGGCATTTTTACTTAGAGGACATAGAAAACAAAATACAAACCAATGGCAAAAAAACTTTGGTTTTCACTCCAAGCCTGACTATTGACAGATGAAACTAATTAACTCTGAGTTTCTTACTTCATTAAACACCTTTCAGAAAGACTCCTGATGGGAGAGATTGTGGAGAAGAAGACCTGCTTTATGCTCTCCCCTTTTACTGCTGTTGGCTAAAATGGAACAAAGGGGAGCTTGAGAGATACATTAAATGTATCCCCACCAGCTGAAGGTACCACTTCAGGTTTTACTTTGTGACACTTTCACAGTCATGTAAAATTCTATGGGCTTGTTCCAAAATATCTCCTCACCTGTTTCGGCTGATCTGTACCTCATTCAAGGCTAAACACTGCTGCAATGGGGGGAAAATTGTGATTTTTAACCTACTCGACCAGTGTGCTCAGTCCTAATTACAGATTTATTAGAAAAGAGTGACAGAGATGTGTAAAGGTCTGCTCAGCCTCACAGGTAGAAAGAACATGTGAGAGGTAAATGAAGTGTTCTATTCTACCAGGTTTTGTTTGCTACATAGTTTTATCTGTGGTCAATTCCTTCCTTCTCCTATTTGTGTAATTGTACCCTGTGTTTCCACTCTGTTACAGCCAAATATTTCTATGTGTTCATAGATACAGACAACCTGATACCAAAGTATCCTCCAGCTCATTGTTACCTTCTTGTTTTCTGTCTCAGAAAACATAAATATAAGTCTGGGAAGATAATTGAATAACTTACGCTGTTGTATTCATTTCTGGCTCAGTTGAGGGGATTTTCTTTCAAATCAGTACAATCCAACCAAAATTCAGTGAATGCCCTTCCATATTTACTGGAAGGAATTGTTAATGTTATAAAGACTATTGTCCTTTATCTTTTCTTCTTACCCTTTGTCACTGACCTTCACTTTTTTTCCTACCTGAGAATATTCATTATTATGTGCATTTTTGCTAATGTCAGGAATTAATATCCGCTGAACATCTATTGTTCTTGTTCAGAAAAGTAAGTTTTTGAGACAGCATCTTACAGAAATTTTTTAGTGAGGAAACTTCTGTTCATGAGTCCACAGCACCTTTCTAAGACAGAAGGAGAATTGTCTTTGCCGCCTTTACAGATGGGATTTTAGGTTTGCTTTTATTTGACAATATCAAGTGTATTTAACACTGTTTCTGACAACATGTCTTAGTAAAACCTGTATTCTTGATGCCATTAGTGGTATTTATCCAATAATAGTGATAACTGCTCCAAGGAGCCAGGTCTGTGTCAGCCTCAGCTCACTGAAATTGAATTGGAATAAAAACATGAAATCTAAATAAAAGTCATACGCTAAATCAAAAGAAAAATAAAGGCTGAAGGTCTGTTACTGATATGAATTGTGGAAAATATTGTTTATAGTATTATTATGACAGATTTTTTCCTGGAGTGGTATTCATTATTCTAGGCTGGAGAGAGACAAAATTGCATTGTAATGTGATCTTGCAGAAAATAACAGAGCAACTTCATTGCATTTATTCAATAAAATATGTCTTACAGCTTTGTAAGGTTGTAATATAGCAATAACTAAATAAAGCATGTGATAATATGCTATATCTAGTCTGGAGAGAAGACACAAATCTTCCCTTAGATTGGTTTTCTGCCTCCTGAAGAAGGAATTGATTATTTAGGCTGCTTGCAATCTGTGTTGTTTCAGTGAAAATATGTTGCAAGATATGCCTCAGACTGTTCCCACATTGTATGATCTCCATCCTTAGAGGGTTATCAAGACCCAAATGGATAAAGCCCAGGGCAACCTGGGAACCGTATTTCTGTTACTTCTGGGTCAAGACCCTTTTTTGCTGGGGTTTTTACCTTTCTGTCTTGCCATGAGTGTACAGACCACTTACTGCATTGCAAGTCCTTCCTTCAAGTAATCTACATTAGAACTTTGAGCATGGGTTGGGCTGGAGACCTCCTGAGATCCCTTCCAGCCCGAATTTTCCTGTGACTCCCAACAATTTAAAATCTGAATGAAGGTATTAATAAACTTAATGAGGATTTCAAATCTAAAGGAAAAAGTCTTTAAGTAGTTAAGGCAAACACTTATCTGTTCCCATCTCAATGTTTTAAGGGTGGTCTGAAAGCATCGATGCTCCTTTCTGTGGAAATTATTATGTTCCAGCTTCTCCTTTGGGAAGTTTCTGACACAGTTTTCCCTTCTGGCTGTAGGAAACTACTAACAGTTATTTAATCTTTGTGCAATATCATATGTTCTATTGTGTTGCCACTGACTCTGTTTCCCCCAGCAAGATGAAATTATGAGAGCTAATCAAATATTTTAGAGGTACTCAGCCTTTCCTGCCACCTTTTGCTAAAAAGTGTCTTCTGAGAAACTCTTTATTGAATAAAATTGATTTTCCCTCCAAATTAAATGTGAAATTCAATTATTAAATTGAACAGGCAAAGCTGTAACTGTATTTATGTTATTTCTGGGTCAAGACCCTTTTTTGCTGGGGTTTTACCTTTACCCTTCTGTCTTGCCATGAGTGTACAGACCACTTACTGGATTGCAAGTCCTTCCTCCAAGTAATCTACATCAGAAATTGGTCTTCCATTTGAGAGAGAACTTGGGGTATAGGAAAACTGACAGGACCTCAGCAACAGTTTTTGGAATAAAAAAGTAAAATGAGAAAACTGTAAATCTATAAATTAGAAGTTTCACATTTAAGCTATTTTATTCTCCAAAATTGTTTTAAATTATGGTTACGATTGAAAGCTACTCATTAGAAAAGGTAAAAAATTGTAGCTTTTATCATCAATTGATTTACAAACTGTCATAGCAGTAGCCAGTAAAAGTGGAATCACAGCCTTTATTTAATGGCTTGACATATAGGGAACAACAAAAGATGTTTTAGGAACTGTAGAGACTCAAAAGAACTTGTGAAAATTTCAAGGTGACATATCAGCCTGATGCATTTTTTTTAAATATATAAGGAAATTATTTCAGATGGAGAACGAAAGCTCAGTAGTGGGTTAGTAAACACAGGAGAGCTCTCCTGCTCCACTGAATAGGCCAAACTGTCCCTCCAATCCTGATTTTGTTCTTTTATTAGTTGTGGTAAATTCAGCTTTGGATTCATTCATAACACTAAGTGGAAAAGTGTAAGGAAACTTTAAACAGCCAACGAGTAATTGAGCTCCATTTGAGTGAAGCAATAAGAGACACACAAGTCTCCTGCTTTTTGGCATCCCATGGGAGCTTCATGCTGAGTGACTTTCTCAGCATGTTGTACCAACAAGCCATCCCAAATTTTGTTTATAGGTGAATTTGGGATCCTTCCAGTGAATGAAAAAACAAATAAGATGAAAAAAATTAGTCCTGAGTTACAACTTTGTTCAGTTCTGTGCTTGTCTCACTGATTCAGTGTGTTCTGATGGAACAGCCTGGCTCCTGCAGGATCACCAGGCTGGAGCTTCCCAGGAATCTGTCTTGCACTGCTCCTAAATCCACTGTGACAAGCTCTACCAGGAGACTGTGTTGGCTGCACTGCTGGGGGATTTTACTGGGTCAGGTATCTCAGACAGAAAGATCAAAAGTCCATCCTAAGCCTCTGTCCCAGCACACAGAAGGGGGTGAGGGTAACTTATGGCATGGGAGGGAATTTCTGCCTTTACAGGGAGTTTTCTGTAAACTGAATAACGAGCTGGACAGACTGGAGAGAGTTTTCTGTGAGTGACCCCTTTGAGACAGTCCTGAAAATCATGACCCAGAACAAGCATTTTCATCTTTAAATGCTTTTTACAAAGTATTGTTCTAATGGTACATTTGGTTTAAAACTCTTAATATAATCATAGTACAGCATTTGCACATGTTCTGATTTGCACTTCAGGACCCAGAAAACCACAAAATTCCCTGGTGTAATGGGCAAAATAGAGAAATTTCTGCAGAAAATTGTAGTTGGGGTCTGAGCCCTCCCACCCTCTTGGCAGAGAGGCAGGCATCCCTGATCCCAACAGGCTGCAGCTACCTCCCATGCTGGCACCTAGCTGGGCACTGAGGAGATAAAGCAGGGCACTGTGACAGTAAACCCCACATGGAGCAGGTTATAGGATATGTTTTGGCAAGTCACATCTGCCCTAGGGTCAAAAGGGTGGCCAGAAATTGTGCTATCAGAGCTGACCTTTCTCCTTGTACTTTCACTGCATAGATGGCAAAGGCAAATTTCTTGCTCTAGGTAGATGATTGTCTAAAACATGAACTCAAATGGAAAAACATTAAGGTAACGTTTGAACAAATATCTTCAGTCTAAAAACAGGGGTTCAATGGCAAACTTTTGATTTGTCACCACAGTCACATCACAAACAGAAAGAACGAGCTTCCACCAAAGACACTGAACATGACTAAGATAGAATTACAGAGATATTTTTGTCTGCCTATGTGTATATGTGCATCTATTTCTTCACCTTCTGCAGTGCTCTGAAATGGTATGACATGGAGACACAGAGCTTTCCTGAGCATCTGTGCTAAATGAACACTGTAAAAGAGGTTTCCCTAGCAACACAAACCATATGTAATAGCTTAAAATAGCTTTTCTCCAACTCCTAGGATTTCTTAGTGGTTTGCTCACGATTTCTATTTAAATCAAGGTGTATTTGCCCAGTTCAAAAAGGTTCTTCATTTTCTCAACTTCTATTAAACGAACAGGCTTCGAAAACTCTTATTTCTTGCAAGAATGCCTCCCTTCCTCTTGACTTCTAATTTGTCAGGTAAACTGAAGCATGGCAAATGGTGACAGTTGTAGTCCACTTTCTCAAATCTGTTGCCCTTGTTTGCTGTTCAAAAGATTTTATTATAAGGATATTGATGTCTACTTAGTGTAGCAGGAAAGTTCTAGTTAAAGTAATAGACTGATTTTTGTGATATCAGTATAATGAAAAGATAAAGTGTGCAACTATATAATGTAATGAATCAGTCATACTGTATCTGAATTCCACTTTGCATCTGTGTAGCAGTTTGCAGTCAAATTCAGATAACTGAAAACCCTGCTCAGTTCTTACTGTGTCCCTTGGAAAATACTCTCTTTAACATGAGTAAATAGTGATACCAAGAGGCTGAGTGATTTCTCTGAGGTAACAGAAGAAGCAGATGAAAATTTGGGGATTTAATCCATGGATACTGATTTTCAGATCCTTGTTATAAAGTTTAAAAGGTAGAAATTAAATCAAGTGTTAATATACAGGTAAGAAATCTAGATTTTTGTCTCAAGGTTTTCAAACTGAAGAAAGGATCAGGTATCAGGTGTCCTTTTCCACTAAACATGTTTATTTAGCCTAAATGTGGTTTAGTTGAGAAAGCAAAAGAGCAAACTTTTAATCCTGTGCACTCCATGTGCTGTTTCAGTGCTGAATTAAGGCATTCCTATAGAATGGAAACAGTTACTACAATGAAGTCAAAGGTGTTTTATGCTCCAAATTATTGGATAGGCAGAATTGCTGTAAAGAGCCAGGCTCTTTGCTCTTCTTCTTTCTATTCTAGTTCACTTTGAACTGAGTTCTCTCTGTTAAGTGTTTGCTTCCAAAAGGAGGGAAGGGGGTGGGCTGGGAGCAGATTTGCTGTCAGAGCTGTGTGGGACATTCCTGTGCTGGTACATCTTTTGGAGGAGTCACTGAGGTGGAGTCTGATGTCACAGAGGAGGAAATTTGGGTAGAACTTTGTTTTAGAGATTTTTTCTGGAGTTTTTCCTGTGCTTATCTTAAGCTCTTTCTGTGAACTCCAACAGTACTTGAGCTTCATTTTTGTATCTATTTTACCTGCATAACAACAGGTATGCCCTACACGAGCCATATTCTTTATATTATCACCTGATATAGTCATTCGCTAAATATAATATCAGTATTTTACCCTAGCAGAATGAAAGGAACTAAACCAAACTGGTCTATATTGTGTTAACTTTGTTGTTTGACTGTAACAAACAAATCCCTTTAATTTTGAAAAGTGAAAGATTTCAGTAATGTTCATTATTACAGTATTTCAAAGTAAATAACAGGCTCTTGCAAGGGTGAAAATAAATAGTTCCTTTCTTTCAGAACTGTCTGGCTATAACTTTCAAACCAGCAAACCCTGTCCCCCTTTTCCAAGAATGCTTCAACAGCCATAGATTTCTTGTTGATCTTTCAATTGCATGTGCTCAGTGTGTCTGTAAAAACTGCTCTGCATGGGGCACATGTGTTTAATCATCTCCTTAACTTTTTCTGGAGACATTAAGAGGTGGTTTTAAGACCAGTAATAACTCTTTAAAAAGTAATTTAACAGCTGTCTTTGCTGAGAGGGAGCTCTATGGAGTGAAAATGAGAAGATAATTGAATCATTAAAAAATTGTTTTGAAATGAATGGAATTGTCCTAGTTTCTTAAATTACTGTTAAATGGTATTTTTTTTCCCTTGCCTGTAATAAGTCATCTTTGAAAGCTAGGTATGTTAAATGTAGGCCTGTAAAATATTGTATGTTTCTAGTAAGCCATATTATTTCTCCTTTTAGCTTTCTTGGTGGGTGAACAGTTAGACTTGATGACATCCAGAGGTTCTTTTAAGCTTAAATTTTTCTATTATTCTATTTATGCAGCTATGAAAAAAATATTTTGAATAAATATCCACTCCTTCTACAGGGTGAATATAACATTAATTTCAAAATACAAACCTACTTATCCCTTTCATCTTTAATAGTGTTTCAGCCCACTTAGATTTCACATACTTTTTGCTTTTTCAAGTTCTTCAGAAAATGTCATAATAGAAGATGAGAGTAGGAATAAAATCTGAGGATGCCTTTGAGACATATTGATTCTAATTTCTGTAGCAAAAGCTCTTGTATGAGGCCAAAGAGTTTGTTAAGTCAAAATCAATTCATTTGTCACTGTTCATTGATTACTAACTGCTGGGAAAAATGTGATTTTCCTCTTAGATTTTAATCCTGCCTCAAATACCACTTACTATAACTTTATAGATTTTCTACAGTTCGCAAACATTAGGTAACAAATTTTCTTGCTTACCCTCACCTGTGAGAGTAACCAGTTGGGAGTGAATTTCCATATAATTCTATTAAAACCCAGCTTGATGTTCGCTGAGTATCTCGTGTGCTGCGTGTGCCTTAGTTCAGTTCATACCTACAACCAAAGGGATCTCTGGCACTTGCAGATGCAGCATCACAGTGATGCCAGTGGCTGTTCCCCAGTCACCATTCCCTGGAATGTGCCCTCAATCCCTGCTGCCATCAGCTCTTCCACCCCACTAAAGCCTTGCGGGGCCATGTGGGCTGTTCTAGCAGCACCTCTGAGAGATCGGCTACAAAATCTTGAATAATCCATTTCGAATGTCTCCAGTTTCAAATTCGTATTTTGACCTTCAGCTAAAGATCATTCCTAGAAGACAATTAGTTTTTCCTTGTTCCCTGGGTAGCACTGAAGCATTTTTGTTATCCATAACGGACTTGCATAAAATCACCTTTTATAAATATACTCCTGAAATAGGTATTAAATTGCTGTAAGTGCTAAAGAAACTGCAAAATTTTCCTCAAGACACAAACATAATTTCTTTTTCTAGTTGTTAACTCTTGCCAAATTCTACAGTTAAAAGTAATATAATTATTATTTCTAAGCACTCAGAAATAAGAGAGAAGATTAACAGTCAGCAAGAATTTGCCAAGAACAACATGTCCAAGCAAAGTGAAGTGCCTCATTAATAGGTTTTAGTAGACATTATGGAGAACAGAAAAGAAGTGGTTGCCATTTATATCTTGGACACGAGAATATTATTTGACACTGTCTCAGACAGTACTAAGTTCAACCTGAAGGACTGTTTGGAGTAAACCATTATGGAATGAGTGAGAAACTGTTTTAAAATCATGCTACTAAAGTAATTATCAATGGCTCATTGATAAATAGGGAGGTAAATCAAATGGGCTTTCTGAGGAATTTAGCAATGAAGTTCCACTACAACTTCTCATAATGTTTCTGAATTACTTGAAGGGAGGAAGAAATGACTAGAAATCTCTGATAGGAACTGTATTACAACTGAAGATTCTACCAAACTGAGAAGAGCTGCAAGTGTATTTGGGCATAGGATCAGAACTGAATATTAAATCAGTAAATAAGAACTGAATATTAACTCAGCCAGTTGGAGACATTATCTGAAACATGAAATGGAATCCATTTGTGCAAAGTACTGGTTTTGGGAACAATAATTGCAAAAATGTACAGATGGTTTGGGAACAGGTCTTTGGTACATGGGCAGGAGTTTCACATGAATCACAAGCCAGTCATGAGCAATAGCAGCATGTTGTTGAGAAAAAAACCCCAGAACAACAACTGAACAGGATATTCAAACAGATTTTCAGTCAGGATGACACATAAGTAATCCAGCTCTGCACTAGAATTGCCAGACTCCAACAGGAACACATCCAGATCTGTCCCCAGTACTGCAAGTGCAGACAGACAGGCTGGGGACACACAGGACAGCAATGAAAATATCCTGCCTGTCAGACATGGGGCTTCTGAAAAAAAGACTGCAAAAATTGCAGCTCTTTTTACTTACAGCAATTTTCAAACATATGAACAAATTGTGTAAAGAAGAATAGTGTGGGAATAAAAGGCATAAGGGGAACAATATGCTACCTATGTCTATCAGTGAAAGATCAAGGAAATAAGGAGCTTAAATTGTATTACAGATAACCAAGGAAGCACCTAAACATAGCTGATCCAACTTTATCACAGTGCTGTCTGACTAGATGTCCAACATTCTTTACATTTTTAAACCTTTTGTTCGTTAAAGTTGAGATTTTTTGAAAGCTTTTTTTTCAAAATGCTGGAGGTTCAGTGAAAATAAATCTGAAGTAATTTTGTTTTAGCAATAAAGGCTGCTGTGCTGTGAGATTAGGAATCATCAGTTCTAAACTTTTACTTTGTGCATCAGAGATGGTTCATGGAACTGAATTCTTACTCATGAGGGGGAAATAGTGTCATGATGTATCACTGAATGCAGCACTCTGTCATCTCCTCTGCACAGGGCATATCACAGTCCTTCCAGTGGGCCTTGTGATTCACTGTCAGTCATTCTCATGTGTAGGTGGTAGGACTGTTTATTTGGATACCCAGAACTGTACTCTTAGTGCCAAAAACCTTCTTTGACCAGTGGTTTCATAGAATAATTCATACATTCCATTCTCACCAGGAAAATTATCACCTGTTTTCTTTTTTGGAAACTGTCTTTTGTATTGAAAAATTAGGCAGGCAACGCTTCAATGAGCACCTGTTACAAACTTTGGAGGACTTGGTGAGTGTGGAGTGCAATGACTCTCCCCAGTAAAATGCTCAGGAGAAAAAAAACCTTGACAACATCTGTACCCTGTGCCATATCAGGTAACAAAAAAAACCAGCAACCTAGGAGCAAGAAACTGGGGTCAGGTACTGCACACTGATTTTTTTTTTCATTTCCACCTTTTCAGTATCTTCTAGGATATTGCAACAACTAAAAGGATATTTTTCCTCATGGTACCTTCATTTCACACTAGAACATGAGCCAAGACTGTCATCTGCTGCTGGAATTAAAAATAGAACTCAAGGGAAAACCCTCACATAGGGGATAACACCCAAAATAGTCATGTACACGTATGTGTCTGTCAGAAACAGTGAGGGAAATAGTCTGATAGCTATTTTCATATGGCTAAAAAAAAAAAAAAAAAAAAAAAAAAAACAGAAAAAACAAGAGTTTTCAAGCCTTGAGGTGAAGTATCAAATAGCTGTACATCAAAAATAGTGACCACAGAAAAGCATTGACTTTGGGAGGATACTCCTCCCAAGTTATCAGTACCATGTGCATCAGTACCAACTGCTTGGATTATGACACCAAAAAAATTCTATGACAATTAATTAGAAGTATTTTTTGTCTCATATGGGAAATTAGAAACCATATGTCTTTAACAAAACTAGAGTTTGTCCCAAACTAGAGTTTGTCAGCAATTTTTCAGCCATGAAATTAGGGGGAAAAAATGCGTAAGAGAAAAATGATGAATGGATGATCCATTCATTGGTGAAATCTAACTGCCTTTGGGCAACAAGGAAATGAGCCTCACACATACTTCATCAGCACACATGGTGTACAATAGTATAGTTATGGAATCACAGACCTAGCAGGGACACAGAAATGGATGTGGTAGAGTAGTATAATGTAATAAACGCTGGGCAGAGTCTCACATGCAAAGGTCGATACAGTCAGGCCTGTGAGTCCAGAGTTTACCTAGGGGAGTAATCAAAGTAATTCATTTTCATGATTCTTCTTGTCAGGAGGCTCCAGTTCTCTGTCAGTTTGTGTGTTCAGTGTGTGTTCAAGTGTGGCACACAAGAGAAAAGTTTTTGTTAACTGTCAAGCAAAATCTAACAGTCAAATCCTCCCAGCTCATGCTGATGTCTCTGGACACTGTCAGATCACTGTCTTTGAAAGAAGTGGGAATGCTTCAAGGTCTCCCTGATAGAAGAGCCTAAACCTCAAAAGGTTGCATCCAGAGATGGTCCTCAACAGCTAAAATGCACAACCCTTCACAGCTCGGCCCTCTGAACCAGCAATAATTCACAGGTTATCTTCCATGTGCTCTTTCAGAGTTCATTAAGCTCCTTCTTTAAGCCAAATCTGAAATCTTTGAAGATTTTCACTCTTCATTGACATGGCCATACTCTACAGGTTTAGCTTCTGATCATCCCAGTAACCCCAGAAAATTTTATAGTGGGAAATACACTGTACAAATAAACAAAATTACTTGGTAGCTATTCAGGTTTTAGGTAGTTTCTTTGTTTTTCACCTGTGTAGAGGTCCCAATCCTCATTCAAGGAACAGATTGGTGAGAATCAGGTCAGTAAACATATCTTGGCCACTGCTCATCTTTTTTCCAGACTATAGATGCAATATAAGGGAGCAGGTCCTAGCATTTTAGGTGCTTCTAGTTTGGTACCTGTTGAGCCTGTTCCCTGAGCAACACTGACAAGACAGTCCCCAGGCACACTGGGAGCTGTCCTTACCCTTGTGCCAATAAGACATTTATTCATCTGTTATGACCTAGCAGGTATTGGTTGGTGACAACTGGCTGCTGTTTGGACAAGACTAAGGAGTTTTGGTCACTTAATCCCTCATTTATTTGTTATTTGTCATGGGATATTGTTCATGAGCAAGCCTATGAGTCAGAAGGGTTCCTTTAAGTCTTGCACTCTTTAATTTGGGTACAGGAATACCAAACTGGATTGAAGAAAGCAGAAACAAGCATATTGATGATCACGTATGCAAAATGGAACTGTTGTCTGGGACTTCCTCCTCCTCAATCAACAACCCTTATTTCATCAAACCCTGGGGTGCTCTCTCTGTATCACCGACAGCATTAAATCCTGGGGCTTTTAGAGAAAGACATTTCGAGTTTTCTGAAGAAATTCAGAATACTGGTTTTGTGTTTCCAAAGTTTTTTCCTAGGAAGCACTAAGCTGTTAGGAGAAATTGCTTTCATACTCTGCTCAAGTTGAGGTATTGGCCAGATTTTCTCTCCCTTTCTACTATTTTCAATGTCCAAGTGACACACAGCAGTGTCCTGCTGTAGAGTCCACCTGAAAATGAGACTTCTAGAGGCAGAGGCCACCTGTCTGTATTGGAGACAACATCTTTGAAGGTACAGTGCTTTTATGGCATAAAAGGCAAATATGTCTGTCTTGCCCTCAGGTCTGGATGTGAAAGAGCATTTGGCTGCAATACCTGTAATAACTCATTCTCTGGTGGCTTTAGTGGTGAGAGAACGATTCAGGGGATCCTGCAAGTGCCTGACTGTTCAGGTGTGTTTTAACGTACAACACACACAGAAAGTTTTTACTGAAAACTTCAAAACACCCCTTATTTGAGTAGAACAGTATATGATATACACATTCCCCAAAACTATTCTAAAAGCTGCACATTTAAACAGCTCAAGAGCAGAACTTTAATTTGGATTAATATGAAGGCACAAAACTTAAGGAGGTCTAAGCAGAAACTTTATATATAGCTGGAGAAAACTTCACATCTTTCTTTAGAAGACAGTGGTTTATTATTACCTCTCAAACTGTATTGATTAAGCTTTTTATACCTCCTTCTTCACCTGATATAGAACCTTATTTTGATGAATAAGTGTTCCTTATTTTTCTTCAAACTAAATTGACTTTCTTTCTAAGGTGGTTAAAATTACCTTTTTTTTTCAGGGAATTTTTACTGTCATCCAGAATGGTGTACTATGAGAATGCTGCTTACACATTCCAAACTAGTACTCTTGTAAACATACAGAACTCCCACAGTCCCACCTCACTGCTTTTATTCTGTAATGATTTTATCCAGTACATATTGACTGCTAGGACTGTTTTCCAAATGACATTTTGGAATGCAGATTTTTCTGTTCACTCTGCAGATGTTCCCTACAGCAGATGCACAACTTGAAAAATAATAACTGCTAAAAATACACAAGCTGCCAGCTTGGTTTGCACTGAGAGAAACTGTAACTTGTAACTTTGTATTTAAATGCAGTGTAAGAAATTTGAATTATTCCCAAAGACTAATGGCAACCTCATCAAATGGTGCAAATAATCACATTATAAATGCCTAATTTGAGTCCAAGGTGGGGTGAAGGTGGGGAAAAGCTGTTGCTGTATAAGCTAAAGATGCCGACATAATTTTGTAAAAGAAATCATAAAATGCTTAATCAAACAGCTGGTGTTAATATTTTATTCTCTGGTATTCACTACTTAAAAATACCTCTTCCTTTGTGCTTACACCTTTAAGGTCTCATAGCTGTAATGTTTTTTCACCTGACCTTGCAGAAAATATTTGTCTTAGTATACTAAACAAGCTGTAAAAGTACTGGGATTTCAAACAAACCTTTAAAAAAGGCAAATAATGATGCTTCCTTTCCACTTAGTTCAAGGTTAATTTTACTTGTCAGGAAGGCAGTGAAATAAAAGCAGTGAGAATTTTGAGAGATGGTTGGCAACCACACACACTGTGCACCTCCAGCAGTTCCCATTTGTCAAAGTTGCACCCATTGATAAAGTCAGAATGAGGACAGGATTTCAGGAGGCTCCTTTTTTCATTGCACTTACACATAATATATCAAGAGAAAAAATTAGTATGCTAATTTGACAAACTGGCAGATTATATTTTTATGGCAGAGTTACGAAATGAGGTACCTTAAGCAAAGATCAAAATTTCATGACAATGTTTCCGTTCTTTTTTTTAACATGAAAGTGTTCCTATTCATTTGAGTGTGGGTGTGCACATATATAAAGTGAGATTAATGCAGTAAGGAACTCTGGCTAAAAACAAAGACAGTTTCAGGGAATAACTTGGATACAAGTCTGTCTTTCTAAGAGCAGACTTTAAAACTCCTACCTCTCTGCAGATTCATCTGTATTTTCTTCTGTGATCATCTGCAAATCCTGTGGGGTTTTACTTGAATCTTCTTTACCACAGTTTTCCTCTGTGCCTGTTTTGGGAATATCCTCATTTGCTCGGAGCTGTTCTATGAGGTTTTGTTGATGCCAGGCTTGAATAGATCGGTGGTGCACCGGGGTAGGACCTGGCACGGGGGCCAGTATGTTGTGGTGGACAGGGCTGCTGTTCTTCTTCAGCCCATTTCTGTCCCGAGAGTGGTTCTTCAACCTGCTCTGCACCGGTGTCCCTCTGTGCTCATATCCTTCCTGCTGATGGCAGCCCCCCGTGCCTGTGGAGCCTTGCGAGGGGTGACTGAACCACCTCCAGCGGAGCCTCAGGATCTGCTTCACATCAAACTCTTTCTTTCCAGATACTGACATTTTTTTCAAGGAAGGAAAAAAAAAAAAAAGACAAAAGCCTATTCTTTTAGGAAGGAAATGGATTCTTTGTTATCTCTTGTGTTTCAACTCCTCTTCTTAAGAAAAGGCAACAAAAGAACAAATACCGGTAGCTCTCTCCCTCTCTCTTCTGATTAATACACTGCAAGCTCTCCCAGGCGATGCTGAGCTGCTGCTAACTGTATAGGTGGGAATCCATACTGACAGGATGATGAGGTCAGACCTTAAACAAGTAAATCAGCTTAGCACAGGAAAGCAGCAACCATAACACTACCCAGCTGCCAGGCTTACACACTCCCAGCACTATAGCGCGGCTCTAATATATAACCCAGCCTCACATGATCCTCAGGGATCCGGAGCTGCAACTTAAGATGCAGGGAAGCACATCCAAATAAAGTGACAAGACTTTCTATCTACCTCACAGCATTTTCCATCAAACCTGCTAATGAGTAATGCTGCATTCCATCCACAGAAGATTTGGAGAGGATTCTTTTAGGCAGATTTTTGGTAACGAGTCACTGTGGAACTATCCTGCAGCTCGTTTCCTTAAGGGTTTGCATTTGTTTGTCTTGCTATGAAAAATTCCTACAAATGGCCTCAGTGTGGTAGCACTTACCTAAAGGAGAGGCAGTATTTGAATACATGGTGCAGAACTGGATGTATATTCTCACCTACAGAAAAATTTCTCAATATAATTGCAGGGGGATGAGAATAGAGGAGGGAGCTCAGGAAAATTGGAGATGTGCTCCCTGAATGACTGTATCTGTGGAAAACACAGTTTCCTGGCTAAGTGCCTGTGTAAACACCCTTTCCCATCCTGCTCTCAATTTCTCACGGACACTGAAATGCTTGTGATATTTTTTTTTTAAATACCTTTCTTTGCTTTCTTTTGATAGTGTACACTGTAACATGTTTCCAGCAAATTTACTAGAGGATATGTATTCCTTTCCATCCCTTGGTTACTAGGCAGGGCTCTGAGAACTGTTCCCGTTATGTTTGGAAATAATGTACACAGAATGTTTGCATGTGCAAATTGAAGATAAATAAATGAACTGGGTTTTTTAATTATGTTATGTTCTCCAAGGTTTGCTACTGATGACCTACCCAGCTGCAAGCAGCAATAGAAAAAACTGCAACACAGAGTCAATAGAGCAGGATTCAGAGCTAAAGGAGGGTACCCCTTTCTAAGATATCTTTACTTCTCCTCTTCAGACCTTTTCATATTAACTTCCTCTTTCTCTGTCTTTGCTGTGAATTTTTCTTCTTTTTTTACCTCAGCTCTACTACCAGGATGTTGAACTTTCAAATAATAAAATCTACATTTCTTTTCTTTTTTGGCTGCATATAATACAAACAGAGAAATGTGAAGTAGAGTTCTGAGGGGAAAAAAGAAAAGTATTGGACTAAGGAATCATCAGCCTTTATGCTGGGCTCTCCAGTTCCTGTCCTATTAATGGTTTTCAAGCAAATGATATACAGCATTATGGACTGGATGCATGTGAGAGAAATTGCAGAATGAGGGAAGAAGAGTAAAATGATTGACAGGTATTATACTATATAGATACATAGAGGGAAAGACTTTGTACAAAAGAAAACCTCTTTGAAGCAGTTGCCCATAAAAGGCAGAAAGGAAGAAGTTGAGGAAAGATTTGACAGATGTAGTCAATGCATATTTGTTGCTAGAGAGAACATTGAGGCTGAGCTGTTGCAATTAAATGTACATTACCCACACTTCACTTTAGGTGTTATGGGAATAGATAGAAACTAGAAAACCTGTTCAACTTCTAATAAGTCATATTAAGAAGAACGTATATAAAAGCCTGTTCATGCATTTCGTAGGGGGTTTCATTTTAAGCTTGTTGAGAATATAAGTTAACAAAGAAGCCACTCCCAAACTTCAAGGATTTAAGAGAATTTATATGGAGTGAATGGATAAGTAAAAAGTCTGGGCATTGAGTAAGAGAGTCATATGTCCAGTAGTCAGTGTAAAATGTTTTTGAGACGTGTTTCAGATATTTTTTTCTTGCATTACGACTGTAGGTGTTTAATGCAATGTTCCCTGACTTTTCAATTTCAACCTACACACCTATGGAGGTTATTCTTTTCAGCTTCATACAAGTAATGAGACAGAGGTATCTATATATATTCCTCAGGATTGCCTACCTGCAAATCTGACATCTATTTTAAGGAGGGAATCTCTATATACCAAGTTAATGAAATAATTTATGATGAAGTCTTGTAGAGGTGGACAGAGAACACGGTTTCTCGCTCCTATTTAATCAGGTCATTGAGCTATCTCAGCAGCTCTGTCAGCTCCTCTTAGCAACAGCTCTGATACATTTAATCCATATTTTTTCACCATGTCACAAAGCTTCTGTCATTTTCCTTTCCTTAAATCCCTTTTGCAGAAGTCATCTTTTACTCCAAGATATCATCAGAAGTGTATTTCCTGAATTTTACTGGAGAATGTACAAACAGCACTTCTTTTTGTTGGATTTCTGCTAACTCAGTACATGTTTTAGCAGATGTAAAGTGTGTTTAGCTAAAATTAATATAGTAAAACTGGACATTTGCTGAAGAGACTGTCTTAAACAGTCAGCTTGAGTCAGCACAGAATATGTTTCAGGTAGAGCATAAGTAGATTATTTTTCCCCCAGCTTTTTACTGTTCTGGCTAAAATTTCAATGTGCTATACTAGGACAGTATAAGTGATTTGATACCCCAAAACTTCAGGCCTAAAATTTTTAGAAGTGGGTATGTGGCATATATATATAAAAACCTGGTGCAGCTTTATGCCACACACCTGCTTTTAATCATTTAGGTCTGTGTTCTGGTGAGCAAACTAATTCCCTGCAAACTGAATTCAATGTGAGTGTTTTACTTCTTGGCAATTTCTTTATAATCTGCCATACATTTAGGTGTATCTCTGACTGGGTTCAAGCTGCTAAATGGGAAAGTTTATATGATTTTTCTGGTTTTATTATTCCTAATTTAATAACTTTGGTCTCATTTAGATGAATAGCGACCATAACAGCGTTAATTTTTCCCCTTGTGATTGGAAGTTTCCAAAGAACAATATCTTTCAGGGCTACAGCAAATCTAGCCAAGGCCACCAAGAGAGTCAGGCAGCTGGAGCATATGATGGATGAGGGGAGGCAGCTACGACAGGATTTGTTCAACCTTATGAAGAAAAGGCTCAGGGGCATTTTATTGTTGCCTCCAGGTACCTGATGGGAGAGCAGAGAGCTGACAGAATCAGGCTGGTTTGGAGGTGCCCACTGACAGGACTAGAGACAACAGACATGTGCTGGTACGTGGGAAAATCTCAGTAGGTAGAAGAAAACTTTCTACCTGTGAGGGGATCAAGCAGGTGGGAGGAGGTTGCCAAGAGAGGCAGTGGCATCTCCTTCAGAGAAAGAAGGATCTGCTTAGGGTGGTGAGGCACAGGCACAGATAAAAACTGTGGCTGCCCCACACCTGGAAGGTCAAGGCCAAGTTGGATGGGGCTTGGAGCAACCTGGGATAGTGGAAGGTGTCCCTGCCCATGGCAGGGGGTTGAAATGAGATGATCTTTAAGGTGCCTTCCAATGCCAACCATTCTATGGTTTTAAGATCCCAAGTGGATTTGGTTGCCAAGTTATCCAAGTTAATTGGTGTAGTTGCTCTAACTGGGCTTTCTTTGAGTAGGTGTTCAGATTAGATGAACTCCAGAGGTCCCTTCCAATCTGTTCTTCTGTGACTGTGTGACATGCCAGGGAGTTTTGGAGATGTTCATCTCATAGCTACGGTAGAGCCAAGTAAAACTCATACTATTGTCAGCTGTGAAAAAGGAATACATCTCTAGAAATCTCAGCTCCAGCTGGGGAGCAAGGCAGCAAAGCATCACCACCTGCCAATTGTTCATCCCATTCCTGGCAGTCTGAGGAAAAACAAGTCTTTATTCTCTGAAAACCCTGCTTTCCATTCAATGGGTACAAGCTCTTGAGGAAGATCTTTGCTCACATTAGGAAAACACATTAAATATGATGGTAGACTGGCACCCAGCAGGAAAGTGGGAATAATTTCTAAAGGTTTGTGTAAACATGTTGAACTTCCAGATAATTTGAATGATGTGTATTAAAATTAAAGGTCTAAATAGGTTTTTATAATCATTTTAATCTTGCAAATGTAAATACCTAGTGCTTCCCTTGATTTAGCAAATTTTAAAAGTATATTTGTCATAAACCACCTATTGCGAATTCTGTCACAAATCATGTTTTAAATAGGCTTCAAAATTTACTTTTAGCTACAGCTGCCTCCCAAGTACTTCTGCCACCAAAACATCTGACAGAAGGAAGTTCCCTCTCTATCCAAACCTTTTGTTCCACAGTTTGTGTACTGAGCCTCTGCACTCACACTGCATGTCAGGCCAGACACAGAGAACAAGAAGTTGAGTATTTTTATTACCCTGTTTTGAAAATAATGCTTCAGGAGAACTCCCATTAGTCCATCCTTTGTGAAAGAGATATTCCAGGAAACATCTGCACAGCACAGCACCAGCATTACAGGAGTCAAAGTTGAGTGGAAAGGAACATGAGAAAAACAAAAACAAAGTTATATTTAAAACCTACAGGAAAGTCCAACTTTCTTTTAAGAGAAAACTTTGAATTCTACAAACACAAATGAGTTTAAGACAATCAGTTCCTTCAGATAATTCCAAACTAAAGGAGGCAGGAGAGATGATCCAGTTAAGGGAAAGTGTTGACACATTTAAACACAGTTGCTTCCTCAAATAACTGGGAGCTGTACTACAGATTGCAACCCACCTACAAAGCTGGATGCCAAAACTGGGAAAAAATCACAGCATTTCCATAAAATCCAAGGAAAAAGAATGTGAGACATGAGCCTGGTATAAGTAAGTCTGATTAACAGCAGCAATATCATCACCCTGAAAAGGCAGCCAGAATGTTAGAGTGCAATAAGAAAGAGAAAATATCCATTTTACAACCAGCTGGGGAGGATCTCCCATGAACAGGGGCTTGAAAGTGATGCCGGTAATGCAGGAAAAATAAGCTTAAACACAACTTGAAATACCTGTCACAGGTCGAGAATAAGATATAAAACAATGGAAAAAATGTGGATTGATGCAAAGATGTATAAAAATAGTTTGCATGATTTTTATTCTATTTAGTAACATTTGAGACATCTCTCTTGATCTTTTTCAAAACAGATGTGCTCGAGAAGAGTCAATTGTTACGTTAATTATTTCATTGCGTACTGATAAAAACCAGGACCACAACACAACATTTTAAAATTGGAGAGATTAAAAAAACATAATAACAATTAAGAATTTATTGGGGGGGTGGGAAATAACCTTTTATCATACTTATTCTGCTGTATACAAAATTATTAAATCAGTTGCCCAAGCTGTCAAGTGTTTTCAACCCACCAAAACACACCTATTTATTGGCTGTCAGGGACTGAGGCAGATGAGAGATAATTGCTGAGAGATTTGAATAATGAACAAAGGTGTCAAAGGGTTAGAGGCAGGATTTCTCACAATTATTGCTTATTCTGGATGCCTTATTGGAGAGATATGAGAAACACAAAGAACACTTCCCAAAACACAGTTATTTAAAGGATACTCTATTGAACAGCTAAAAATACTATTCAGCTTAGGAAATCTTGTCTAAATTTCATCTCTTCCCTTTTTACCATGGACCAGCTGACCCTTCCAACCTCATCCCTTCTGTGATTCCAAACCTGTCCAACACTAACAAGGAAAATGAACTGTAAACATGCTGGCAGTTTGCAGCATCCATCTTTGCCACCTGCAGGGAGGTGGGACAGCTGTACCCAGCCCTTCTGCTGGAGCAGGGACTGTTCCAAATCCCTGCCAGCTGGGAGGAGAGTTTGGAAGCAGCTCTGCTGGAGGCGGTTTCCCTTCAGCACCTTCCCTGGCTCCTTAGGAAGTCTGCAGGCTTTCTTGATACAGCACATGGATCAGCACGTGGAATTTTTACTGGGAGGAATTATGTAGAACTACTGCATTTATAGAAAATCTGCCCCTTATGAAGAGCAACACTCCCAACTATCAAGATTAACAGAGGCAGAAAAAGGCAATCTATAATTTTACATGTATTATATGTGGAGTAGAAACCCAATAGGGGCATTTTGACTTCCTAAGAGCCCATTTCTAAGAAAAAAACTTTTCAAGTGAGTTAAACAAGCAACTTTTCTTTTAAAACAACTTTAAATGTACTCAAGATGAGAAAATTCTTACAACCTTTCCAAAGTGAAATTTCAAACTTAATAGTGATTTACTTTTGAGGCATAAAATTACATCCCTTTACCCCTGTTAGCCCTGAGTAGCACCCAAACATCACACCTCCTAGAAATAAATGCAGAGTTGAGTCATAATGTACCTACTGCTGAGTCAGAAAGGGTCTGTTTGCTTTTGGTTTCTTGGTGGGTTTGGGGGTGTATTTATTTCATTGTTCTTGAAGTATCCTTTTAGTGCAAGTACTCCAGAACAAGTTATTTTCATTCTTCTCTCTCTGGCCCTTTGTTCTCTTCTGCAAAGCATTTTGTATAGAGTTTCTATAGAAAGCTAAGCCCTTCTACTTCAAGAAAACTTATCTGAACAGGCCATTGGCAAGTAGCACAAACAAACTTGTTAGTCCCTCATTGCTATAACCATGAACCTAAACCTCAAACCCAAGGTAGGCAGCTGTGATCTAAACATAGTTTGTTACTGCTCATGTAAAATGCCATTTCTCAGTAAAAAAACAATCAAACAAACAAAAACCAAAACCAAAACCCCAAACAACCAAACAAAAAAACCCCAAACAAACAAAAAACAAAACCAAACCAAAATACACTAACCAAGCAATTGGAAATGTAGAGATACACTGTGAAACATAAACTGTTGTATGTTTTAATTTGAATGCCTTTCTCCTTTCTGACAGCACATATGAGGTCAGAGCAGGTCATTCAAGGTTTTATCTACTTTTGTCCTGAAAACCTCTAGGACAGAAATGTTGGAACACCTCAGGAAAACTTGTTCCAGTGCTTGACTGTCCCAGTAGTAAAAACATTTTTCTTATAACCGGTCTGAAACTGCCTTGTTTTGATTTATATCCACTGCCTGATATCTTTCCTCCTCCTCCCAAGCTCTGTGAAGAGCCTTGCTTGGTCTTCTTGGTGCCCTTCCTGTAGACACTGGGAGGCTGCTGGAACTGCCCCCTCTCCAGGCTGAGCAAGCCCTGTTCCCTCTGATTTTATTCTTTAGGAGAGTGTTTCAGTCCTTAACCACCTTGGAGACCTTCTGTTGAATCACTTCAGTTTATCAACATCTTTCTTGTGCTGTTGGGGCAGGACTGTGCAAACCCAGAAGTATTTATATGTTTACACATATAACATATTTTTATATTTTGTGCTTACCTAATAAGCAGCAAAATGGTTGATGCAACTTGCATTTATTACATGTAACAGCTGTATCAAACAATAACTGATTCCTAGCTTACAATGACATATATTTTATAACTGTAAAAGCATCGTGACAGTTATGTTCTTACAGGAAATACTTGAATCTTCTGCTTACTCACTGATAATAACTCCTGTTTAACCATCAATTATTATCATTGGATATGAAAGAGAATGGAAAGGATCTGGCATACCCTCAACAAAACCCAGTATTTAGATTTGACACTTGTCAGTATAGGTCTGGATCATCTGCCATCTCAAAGCCTTGACAGAATAAGGACTTATGCCCAAGGTCAGTCTTCTCTGGTAAGTTTTTGAATGTTACTCTTGTTCATTGTATCCTAAAAAGTAATAAATGATGCCTTTAATTTCAAGAGAGGGAAATCCTTGAGGCATTTCTGTGCATTGTAGACTATAATGGTTCTTGGAAGCAGTTTTTAATCCCACAAATGCGTTCTGAGGCTCATGAAAGGTGCTCTACGTCAATAAAGGCTCATGTATGTCAATAAAGCCCCCCTCAGAATGCGTGGTCCTGCATCTCCCCTGAATCATTGACACCAGGGATTAGAGAGCATTTTGATTATTTGTGAGGAAATGACCAGCCTGGGGCAGGTGTTGGAGAGGGTTGAGACAATCATTTCATGTCCTTCTCCTTAATGACTTATCTAATTTCCAGTACACATATTGACTGGAACACAGACACACACACAAGTTCACACAAGGGTGTTGTATCTGCAAGGGTGGAAACAGGCATTCTGGAATCCTTGTGTACCTGTACATTAACACAGGCAAGAGTGCAATCTTTTTACAAGTTAAGGTTCTTACTGTTGAAGTCTATAATAATCCATCAACCTTTTCCCTACCTTCAGTTTTCCCCCAGTTGTCATCACTTTCCCTACCAATTTTCCCAGATGTTTCTCTCTCCTTTGTGATTCTGTAAGAATACAAGGGACAGAATACTTTTTAAAAACATACTTTATAAGCGTCACAGTCAAAGCTCATCTGAAAAAGTGCTGTGAACCAATATCCTTGTGATCAAACTGTCTCACAGCATCCTAACACTGTCCTTTTGGTCATGTCACCTGTAAAAGCACACAATAACTCCATTTTTGCTTTGACAAAAAGCCATACAGATCCACATCACGATATTATTGTTGTTCAGCCTGGCTCTAGCTGCTGTCAGCTGCCAAAATGCCTTGAGGCTGCACTTTTACTCTGTGATACCAGCCCAGAATATAAAAACACAAACCCACATTTAAACCACTCAAGTCCCATCCTTCTCATGAAAAAACTTTGGTTCTGTCAAGTTTGCAATTTTTAGAATAGTCAGACTCAGCATCTCTATTTTAGTGTGTAAGAAATTTTGAGGAAGTGTTTTATTTTCTGGGGAAAAAACATAAATGTAGGTACGAGCACTGCACCATGAGATGAAAACTGAAGAATTGATATTAAAATATAGTATGTGTTGTCTTCATATGCATTTCATAATAATAAAAAAGGTACTGAACAACACAGTGATTGGATTTACAAGTGAGAGAAAATTTCAGGGAGAGAGTAATGACACAAAACCTCCAAAAAACACAGATTACTCAATAGAACATACATTATTCTGAGGTAAAGCCTATTAATGACAAAGTCCCCATGGACAAGAGATACACAGCCTGCTGAAGGGAAACAGAATAACAGAACCAAACACATTAAATCTGATTATTAAGTGTCAAATGGTTGAAAAATCCAGTTATGGCCTAGGAGAGGGGTGTGACTTAGAATAGCATCTCTTGTTTTAGTGCACATTATGTTGTATTAATGTTTTTCAGAACTTCACCCAATTGTCTTTTTGACCCAGTCTCATGTCTCTTAATCTTGAACCTGAATTTATGCTGTTATTTATGCTCCCCCAAACACCAGTGATGTGAGGAGAGTTTCTGTAGGTGTAACAGTCAGGGTTTCTGTGTTAAAAGATGTAGACAAAATCTTTAATTCCATTTTAAGTCTGCAGCTGAGTTTTGGGTGTTGAAGTGAGATGCAGATAGCCAGTCCTGCCTGACTGGGAATGGAACAGCACTGAATTGGTCAGCAGGAATTTCTGGCACTTGGGTAGTAATGTCAAGTAACACCATTTCCTACAAGGTCCATTGATGAACAGTAGAAATGGATGCAGGACAGAAACACCCATCACTGCTGGGTAGGTGTGTACTGATGAGATCTGGCAATGCAAGGTGGCCCTTTTCTCTTTAATTAAGGAAAATACTGGCAGCTGCATACATTAACTATAGAAATTCTATAGCAAAGACAGGTCTGCTGTGATAAATTATATCATTTTGCAAATACACTACCAGAGAGCTGTTTCAGAAGAAATTAAGCCTAGAAAGCCTCCTGAAATTAAGCTTCTGCTGAAATAAATTGGTAATATCTAACTAATATAGTGCAGCGTATGTTACAAACGAGAGAGATGCTCTTGGTTGATTGTGCCAATTTAAAAGGCTGTTTACATCAAATAATTTTGAGGTCTCAATTTGTACATCAGGAGTTATAAAGTACTTTAGAACACATTTTAAGGTGCTTGGCACAGTTGGAGTTACAGAGTTTGGCATTTTGTTTTACTGAGTTTCCTAAATTAGTTACTGCTTATACCTCTTGTTAGTGAGTGGCTCATGGCTTTTTGCCTTCTTAACATTTAGGAATACTGGATGCTACCACCATTTTCATGTAAAATACAGTTGGCTTTAAAGAAAAAGGTCTCTAATTGAAATGGTGTTAATGTGGAATTAATGATCACAGGAAAAATATACCTACCAAATTCCACTGCTTTAAAATACAAGATTCAGCTAACCATGGAAACATGCAGAAAAGCCTTGGACACGTGATTATGTCTTAATCACTGTTAGCAGTTGATTATTTTTAGTGCTTTATTTCATAATTTTATGTCTGACGTTAATGAAAATGTTATGGGAGGAAGCAGTGGGAAATGAAAAGCTATTTGCCTGTCCTTACTCACTGACTCCTTCTTGCTGATCCATTGAGGTATTTTTTTTCCCTCTGAAATTGCTCTCTGTATGCTGGAACACACCTCATTGTTCTGCTGGTGACAGTCTAATCATTCTGGTTTGCAGACCCCTCAATAACATACCAGCAAGTACATGCCACAGAAAAGGCATTGCTGTATTACTGGGACATATAGTCCTCTTGAAAATAACACATATTTTATCTCTGAAAGGAAACTACACAGAAATTCTGAGAATCCATGATGTGATTCACATCACTCATATATTAGGATCTTTAATCACGTTCTTTTCAGGGACTCGTAAAGTCCAAGAAGCTTTAATAAACAAGTGAAGATTACTGTGCCTGGTTTTTTTTTTTAATACCAGTACAAGAATTATTTTCTTTCTGCAACAGCTTGCAAAATTACAGTTGTCTTTTCAGCTCAAAAATGGAGAATTCTTTAACTCAAATATCTTATTTTTGTCAATATTTTGATTAACACTGCAGAAAACTTTATGTAACACTGTCGATGTTTTTTCCAGTTTTCTTTGAGTTTTTAAGTTGTATATATAATTATATGCTTATAACCCATTTGTATGAAGCTTTAAATGATCACAGAATCATTAATGTTGGAAATGACCTCTTAGATCATCAAGTCCAACCATCAACCCTGCACCGCTGCCATGTTCCCCATTAACCACATCCTCGAGCTCCATATCCAGATGTTTTTTGAACACTTTCAGAGATGGTGACTCCAACACTGTCCTGGGCAACTTGTTCAAATGCTTGACAATTCTCTCCATGAAGACTTTTTCCTAATATCTAATTGAAACCCAAATCTAAATCTAATATTTAAATATTGAAGAGACTTGCCCCCTCTCGGTAAGGTTCTGTGGCCTGTGTCCACCTTGCTCTCCCCATACATTAGTGACTGGGCTGATGCTTTGACATGACCCCAGGTATTTTCTTTTAGATTTTATTACACATCTGAGTCTGACATCATCCAGCTGAGGCCTTGTGGCTGGACCAACCATGGCCTTGCTGCCCAGAGCCCTCCAGTGCAGGGAGTGTGTGACAGCCTTGCTGCCCCCACACGGAGGGAGGAAAAGAGACTTCTCCACTTCTGCAAAAACCTCTCTCTGTACTGCACACCACTCATGCCAGCACACGGGTGACTCATTAATCTGGACACACAAATCAGCTTTGCAGGACTGAGAGCTAAACCACGAAAAGCTGCATCCTCAGCTCCGGGCGTGAGCAGGGACACCGTGAGGGCTTTAATGTCAGAGGTTGCCTCCTGAAAGCCAGACTGTAGAGTCCTTGCCTGGCTGGGTTGGAGCAGGACAAAGAAGGATATATTTAGAACAAATACAGTATTTGAATTCTCAGCATGCAGGAACTAATAGTTTTACTCGGTGCTACCGTGATATTTAAGGAGAGGCTTTGCTTTGTGTCACCCTTCTTAAAGCTGTTCTCAGAGTTGTTTGGAGACATTATTCACCTGTGACGCTGGTATATGTCAGCAATATATAAAAGTAAAGAGGGAACGAGGCAAAACAATAGGTCTGCACTAGTTTTTACTGATTTTAATTAGTGTTCATCAACTGCTGCTGGTCCTCAGCTCAGCTCAGGTTTTGTGAATTAGCCCATAACACCTACAGAGAGCTTTGCAGTGAAGGACACATCCCAGCTGAGCCTCTCAGAAGGAGGGAGGTGGGTTTGAATGGCACAATAAAGACTTTTTAAACCATTGGGCATGGTTTGTGTGGCACCTGAAGCCGTCACCATGCAAACAGGCTCTGCCTGGGGGAATGAATTGTGTTAGAAGTGCTGCCTGGGCCCCGCCAGGGGAGCTGTGAAGAGCAGGTTTGGAACCCTTTCAGCCCAAGGATTAAAAAAACATGCTTAGAAAAAAGAAATGAAAAAGAAGAATTGGATTTTTTTGTTGCTGTTGAAGCCTGTTTAAAACGCTGTCAGCAGTGTAAAATGGTGTAACATGGATCAGAGCTGCCACCTCAATCTTTAATGAGTTAATCTGAAATGGGAAGATCTCGGGCACCTAGTCCAGGTCAGTGCAAAATTGTCTTTATGTGGTGTTCTCTTTAGTGAGCTTTAAAGTACTTGGAATAGATCACCCATTTCCCTGTAAAAGAGACAGCATTGAAGTAATTTTCATCATTTTCTGTGAACAGGCCAGCTTTAACTGCAAACTAAACTTTCTTCTTTTTTTCTCTGAACAGTTGTGCTGCCATTGCTATAAAGAATTCAGTGCTGACTTCCATAGCATGACTAAAGCCTTTCCTCACTTTATTTTGTTTTTAGATAAAGGTACTTTATTTTATTCTTTATTTTCCCTCTCCCTGATTTTCCTCAAAGCCAGTTTTGCTATTTTCCCTGTATTATGTACCCCTAGGCTGAATGCACATTTCCCACCTTTTTAATTTAGCAGAGGAATAGGAACACAGGTAGGTGGAAATTCCTGTGTTTTGTTATAGAACCCACATAGTTCCTTCCATAGCCTACCTAATATAAATAGGGCTATTTTGAGTTTGGGAGTCTCCTCAGTTCCTTGTTTTTAAATCAAATAAACATAATATAGAAACGTTTTTAAAAAATACTTTAGTCAGGAAATAATATGATCCACCAGTAGAGTCAATAAGTTTGGTCAATTCTTTTTCAGTCCTGTCAAAAACCTATTAGGTTTCAGTGGGTTCTCCCCAACACATAAATCTTGCCAGGCATCTTATTTCCTAATTACAAAGCCCAGACTGTCAGTTTGCAGATGCTATACAGTAAATTAAATTGTCAGGAATATGCAGTGAATATTTGTAGCACTGAAGCTGTGGTACTAAGCTGTAAGTGCTTTTTTGGCTCCTTTTTGGTACTGTTTTCATTACTTACAGTTGTGCAAACACTTTTAGGTGGAGAGAAATAAGCATATTCAACAACTATAGACTACAGTTTGCTCTGTTTTATCAGCCATAAAACTAAAGATAACAAGATACTTCCCATACTTCCTGGTATTTTTAAGTATTTGGGGTAGATTTCAAAGTCACTCTTGTCTCCTTGTACCGGTACAAAGTCAGGTCTGTGAGCGTGGGCAGCTACAGATAAGAAACAATTCAATTCCTAAAAAGCAGAAGCAATCTATCTAAAAAAAAAAAAGGATTTTTCTGACAAAAACTGTCACAGTATTGTCTAGAAGTTACAATGAGATTATGTACTGGGTAATTTTTCCTTATCTTTGATCTAAAGCTCTAAGAACTTCTTCAGAAATCTCTAAATGATTTCTCAGAAAAGCAATATTCCACTGCCTTTGTTTTACCATTTATAGATTAACTTCATGCTCTCTGTGACTCTTCTCTCCTTAAAGCAGGGAACAGAGAGCAGGTTAACTCAATAATTAATTTGATCTGACCATTTTCCAGGTCCAAGTGTGGGTGTCATCCAGAAGGAGTTATCTGGGACAGAGAATATACTGACCATACCAGAAGGTGTCCATGCTCTCATTCCAGACTCACATTCCAAAGCCAATCCTTCTCCATTCTGCTTCACTGGGTAACCAATACCCAGCAAGGCTACACCCCTGAGTAGAATAATATCTCAAAAGAAAGGAATGCAATGCAATATTTCTGTCTCATCAGTACACTTTGGTCATGGCACTGGGGAGAGTGACTTCAGTGGAAAGGTCTTTGAGCAGGATATTTGATTTACTGGAAAATAATGCAATGAACCAGAATAGATGAGTGCAACTGTTAAGCTACTTAAATTTTATTCTTAAAAAAGATACTCAAAGAACTGTTCATTGCTTTTCTTTGACTAGAGTATATTTACCTAATAGATTTTTGTACTTCAGAAATTTTTGTTACCAATCAATTCATCTGGGTAAATATCTCTCCTTATAAAAAATATGCGTTCTGATATTTAATTTTTTTAGTGAAATGTCAGAAAGTTGTGCAGCTTGTCAGGCTCTGTGTGTGCTTTCAGAGATGCCAATGAGAAACACAGTTCTCTAAACACTGATTTAAAGTCACTCTGAGCTATGAGAGAGCAGAAACTCAAAGGTTTTGTGTATTTTCATCAACTATTGAACTGATTCAAGTAGTTAAGTAGCTACATTGAGTAGCTACAAGTGGATCTGAGATGCATTTTCATTGTCTTAAGATCAGAACCACAAAAATAGAAGAGGTATTATTTTGTGTTTTTACTAAAAAAAAAAAAATCTCTTGTTAAATCTCCAAAGTTAGAAGATGCTTATTTCCTTTTGGAAATGTGCCTTTTTCCAGCACTTATGCTGCATATAATTTATGTGTATTTTAAAACTCTATATCTTAATCATTGCTATACTTTGTCAGTGAGACACAGGCAGCTGATTGCATCACTCATGGGAGAATTTTCAAAAATGCCACTGTTATGGGAGAGAATGGAGAGGTTTTTGCTTTGTAAAGCCAAGACTGAAACTGCTGAAATTTCTACTGATCTCTACTCTGGAATTAATTTTTTAAATGACACTGCAGGAAATTTTTTTTGTTTGAACTCCAGATTATATTCTGGGAGTTTATCACAGAACCATAGAATATCCTGAGTTGGAAGGGATCCATGAGAATAATCATTGTCCAAACACTCCTTGAGCTCTGGCAGCCTTGGGGCCTTGACCACTGCCTTGGGGAGCCTGTTCAGTGCCCAACCACCCTCTGGGGGAAAGACCTTTTCCTAATATTCAGCCTAACCTTCCATAGAGACCAAAAAAAGCCTGTATTTACAGTCACACTAGTTTACTAAAACACTCAAGCTGAAATTCCACTGTCTTTGAGAGAATTTGGCATAATTTCACCAGTTTGCTGAATATTTCCAGCCTTCTAAACTGGGACAGACTCCAGTAGCACTTGGGATAATTTTTTTAACTTGGTGTGTGTCAATTTAAAATTTTCTCAAGAAGATTTAAGAGATAAGGAGGAGAGGAGAGAAGAGCAATTTAGGGTTTTTTGTGAATCTATTCTTAAAAGTTCATTGGTTTTGAGCACCCCAGGGCTCCTCTCAGCCCTTCTGCAAAACCAGGCCCAGACTCTTTCCCCAAGATCCTGAAAACCCACCAGAGCTGTGAGAAGGATGGAGGTGAAAAAGGGATGCCCTGGGTGGGGGATTTACATCAATCTGTCCAAAAGACATTTCATCCCTGATCTAAATCTATAATTAAATGTAATAATTAATTATTTAATCTATAATTAAATCTATAATCTAAATGCTCAAAAGCTTGCAGGAACCCGTGAAACCTGTGAGCACCCTTTTGTCATTGGGATTTATAAGTACTTAAATATTTTACAAAGGTATTAAAGACAGAATCATTTCTTTAAATTACTGCAAACAATGGGTCTTAAAAAGTCTTCTGTTGTATTGCTTGTGCATGTGGAATGTTATCCATGAACTTTCCCCCTCTTGATTCCAGTGTGTTCTATAATCTGTTCACAATAAGCACATTTGCAGATGTGCAGACATATAATAATAGGAAGTACAAACAAGACCTCTGTGTAAAGCACAGCACAACAGGGAGCCAGGAAGGTTTGTGATTCAAGTGGTTTAAAAGACTTTTTAATAGCAGATGAAGGAGGTTCAGTTTGCTTTAGGAGAGTACATACAATAATAATACACGCACTTAGTGCAGAAAGAGATGAAGCAAAGCAATTATTCTGCTCTTAGCTGATGTTATTTGTACAGTAAACCACCTAGATGAGGTATTTTACCAAGATACTTGTTTAAAATATTTTGTCAGGCAATCTGAATTGCAATTTATGCATGAATTAGCCAGATCTGATGAGCTTTATGGGGTTTTTTTCCCCCAATACATTGCTTTTGTGAGAAACAGATCTCTCAAACATTTGCAGAAAGCTTTATGTATCACAACATGAAAACCTTAAAGGCATCTTCCTTGTGCTTCTTAGGATTTCACCATTCATGTAGTGACTAAATTGCATTTATCACAACCAGAACATGATACTGGCCTGTGCAGGAGGATTTCCTGGGTACTGAGCAGTGCAAAGGTGCAACACAAGTATTTCATTTCTAGCATGGAGATGTGCAAGGCAGACCCTGTGTATTGAAATTCTGCTTGACATAGGGAGAATTACATATTTGCTTGGCAGAGAACATTTTGAGAAGATCCATAGGCATGTCCATCACTCAGAGAGGTTTTGAAGATCTTTCTTATCTGAAGTGCCAGGGACTGTTAAACTGCTTCTCTTATTTTTAGCTGATTCCAAGTGTAGGTCCTTTTTGAAGACAAAGTGGAAAGAGATTGACATTCATAGGGGGAAAAAAACCTTATGTACTGTATCTCCTGCCATTCTCTCTCTGTACAGGATGTGTGAGTTGTTGCAGATTCCTGGGGTTTTTTTCATTGTGATGCAGTTTAAATATATTTTATCTGTTTGAGAACTTAAAGCTGGGAGTTAGAAACCCAGATTCAAATGCTTTACCAGTTGGAATATAATGCTAGAATTGTGCCATCACTGCAGGTTGTGAATGACATTCAAGCTCTCTTATAAATTTAACTCATTCCTGTGTTACCTTCTGTATTAATAAAACCTGTTTGTTAGGTCTAGAGTTTTTTCACAGTGCCCTAAATTTCAGAAAATTAGGGCAACCATTTCTGAAACTGCTGTTTCAGTTCCTCCAGGGAGATGGTAATTAGTTATTGGGAAAATCCTGGCTTTAGTTCTTCTGAGGTTCACAGGGCAGTGACCAAAGGTGATTTGAAAACCCACGGTGACAGAACTGCCTTTTAAACTCCGCTGTTTGTCTAAGAAAAGGCATTATTATCCTCTACATGTTTGAGCAGAAGTATATAAATATTGTATGCTTGATCTTAAGCCAGGCAAATTCATAGTGGAAATATAACATTTTAATATAAGAGGAGCCAATACTCAGGTCAGGAGGGCTCTGGAAGTAAATGCCAGAGCAAGGACTGCCTCCTTTTATATGTGGGATGGATTTCTTCAAGAGGAATATGGTGGTGTGTTTGCTTTTCTTAATAAGAGCTTAGAGATTTTTTGGAAAAGGACCTTGGTTTGAGATCAGCTTTTAAACTTGAGCTCCAGAATTTGGCAGCAGGCAGGAATGTTGCCACGGCAACCCATTATCTAAGGCGGTGTTACTGAACCTCCTGCCAGTTCATCCACAGTTGAATGCTGAAGGCAACCTTAGAGGGTATTATATGTTCTGTCCTGAAACAGTTCAGCAGGGCCTTCCAAAAATAGACTGGGACTTGAGAATATGAACAGCTATCTGGAAAGAAGAGAGGGGAAGACTTTTCCCTTTAAATGCTGAATGAATACATTCTGTCTTGATGGTGAGTTTTCATCATCTCAGTGAAACTGTTGGATGTGTTAGGGTGAGTGGAGGCAGTTCACAGGCATTCTAAGTTAGAAAGATGATTATGAATTTTGTTCTAGAATAGCCTCTGAATTCAGGATGCTGTCATCTTCATTTCTCCTACATCAAGAGTGCTGAGCTGGGAAGTGCTTCCTTAAGGAAGTGCATCCAGACCTGTTTCTCAGGGTGCCAAGCAGGTGTGGAAGATGCTCCCTGAGTTCCATGTCCCTTAAAGGCTGTGTGTTGGCCACCCCTTTGGTGCTGTAACTGAGTTCTGTTTATAAAATCAACCAGCTGGTTTCGGTGAAGCAACCTCAATCCAGCCAATTTTTAATATCTACAGGCCTCAGTATCATCTGTTCATTCTTACATTTTTTCATAAATAAAAACAATGCTGGTCACCAAAAAACTCTATAAAATATAGAATGAATTGCATGACTTGGGATTGTATCCTCAGGTTCCAAATCTCATGGACTGTTTCCTGTGTATTTGTTATTGCTTGGGAAATATTTGCCTCAATTTTGGCATTCCCCTTTCCAGACTCCTGTGTGAAATTAGCCCAAACACCTTTCTGCTCTGCATTTCTCTGACTGCTTCCCAAACTGTTTCTAAACTGAAATGCTTGTACCATGATACATTTGTCAAAATGTGCTTAGAAAATAAGCCCCAACTAGAAATACATGTCAAATAATGCAAAACTGACAGTTTCAGTCAAATTAATGATGACTGATATCATTTGCCACAAGCATTGAAGCTTCCAATAACATTTTCTTGCTGGCAGCCAGAAAAAAACCCTTTTTTTTTTAAATTTTTTTTTTTCCATTTGGTAGTATGAAATGAAAAAGGTTTGGCTCATATGTCCACAAATTCTTTTGTTATTTATCTCATGATCTAGTTAATATTCTAGTTAATCTGTTTAACAAAATACTACATCCCTCATGACAGGAACTTGTCTATTTTACATCTGACAAGCTGAAATATTTATATGTTTATGAGATATGTAATGTGTATATTAATACATTTCATATTATGTAACATACATATATAAATCATATAAATATCTTTCATATATGTCCATATCTATAAATTTCAATATTTTAAAGTAACTTTGTGGGTGATTTGTGTGTGGAGGAGTAGTGCTGGGAATTTATCCTTCAATCCCTACTACAAGATCACTTCTTAAGGCTGAGAGAGAGCTGTGTTATGTGTCTGAGACTGGAGCAGAGGAGATACCAACCACGATTTACTGTCAGAATTCCTGTTTGATTACAGGTGCTGTTCACAAGAAGTCCAAACAAACCTTGACTTTTGATGTGAAGGTATTGCAGTAGTAGGAAGGATAGGAAATTTCATTGGATTTCACCCTTCTAAAAGTTTTAAACTAATGAAATATGAATTCCACCTGAAGTTCATTCTCAATTTACTTCTGCTACTTGGAAGCTGAAAACCTCAGTGACAAGCACTCCTTGCCAAAACTGGAATATTTTCTCTGAGCTATTGAAGAGCAAGTGTTTTTAGTGTAGTCTTAGTTTTAGATCCTTCCTTCTGCAGGTAAAACAAAAACTGGAAGAAACATTTTATTGGTTTTTTGGGGTTTTTTTTTAATGTGTTCTGGAAAATAGTGTGAAAACAGAACTTTATCTGCCTCTAAGGTATAGAGCTGCACCTCAGCTCTGCTCAAACAGTGCTGAGCAGAGGCATTAAATCCCCCTGTGGCTGCAGGGGTTTGAGCCTGCTCAAAGCTCAGTCTCCTCTGGATTTGACCAGGCTCTGTGGGATCCCAGCAGTCCGAGGGACACGCTGCCATCCTGCAACATCCACACTGAGAGTGAGGGGCTCAACAGCCAGAGCTGCTTATCCAACATCAAGGGATCTCCAGCTGACCCAGTAAGGCTTCTTACACTAAAGAAAGCAGCCAAAAGAGAAGCCAAGGGCTGGCAGGGTATAAATCAAATCACACTTCTCACATCAGCCTTGCTTTATTTTTTTTTCCCTTTTTTCAAATGATTTTTAAAATGGGCTGTTTACTACAGAGCTGGGGTGGCTCAACTACCAACTACCCTCTCATAAACTCTGTTTGTGCCTGTTAGGAAACTGGATGTATGGATTTTTCTTGCTCCTTTGGGCAGCTGGGGATCTAAAAGAAAGCGACAATCCGTTGTAAGCTTGTCTTCCTTTAGCCTCTCTTGAGAGAAAGGTCTTTTGTCTTAGTGAGGATTATCATATAGAGGAATACATGGAAAAAATAAATGAACTTACTGCCCCATGGGAACCAATGCAAATCTGCCAAATTCAGCAGCTTTCATAATAAATTTAATGTATGTATGGTAAAATACAATATAAACACCACCAGGTATTTTATCTTTTAAAAATTTACTCTTTCAGATTCTGTAGCAGTTTCAATAGCTCTGGATTTATACCCAGGGCACAGCATGTGGTGTTTGGTCTGGGAGAGTCACAGCTGCACAGATGGAAAGTAAAGGACATCTCAGTAATTGCCAAGGAGCAAAGAGCTTTCCCTCTGCACTGGGGGTGAGCAAAATCCTTTGAAATGCCAGCTCCTGTGATAGAGGGTGTCCTCCACACAGCCCCCTCTGATCACATGGAATCACACAGAAGAGGTGCCGAGTTCTGCTGGTCATGGGCAGTGTGACACATCCCATCCCTCCCTGTGCAGTTCCTGGCTCCTCATTTTTGGAGTAACAAAAAGGAATTTTGCTGTTTCCCTGCTGAGGGGCCGAGCCAGCTCTGACACAGGGAGGATTTTCAGGTGCAGTAATAACAGCTTTTAGAGGAGAGAAAGGCTGAGGAAAACTTTCCTCTCCTCTTACCCACTAAGGCAGAAGGATTGTGTGTAGGTGTAATATTTGCATTTCATTGTTTGAATAAATTCATGTTTTAACCCAAATGCCCAAGGATATTTCAATTATTTCTGCAATTCTTACATTTATTCAATACCTATCAGGAAAACTCCTATTAAAGACAGGAGTTAGTCCGGGGTAAATGTCAGTTACTGCTGGGCTACTTTAGGTCTATTATTTGATGCATTTGTAATACAATTTAATATTTAACATTTGAAAATTAGATTGTCAGATTTTTAATGATGTTACTGCTAGTTCAGCTGTTTTCCTGTTGTCAAAAATTAAAAACATTTCAGTATTTAAAATAGCTATACTGTTCATTTTCGGGCATATGTTACTACATATGTTTGTAGCTCTGTTTTTCTGAATGTGTAAGATTTTTTGGCATATATTGGTATTTCATGCTGAACCTGGGGGAATTAATGTTTATAGTAATGGTTTGAATTCATTTTAGGTCTGATTGTTAAGAGCTCCTCTGGGAGTAAGTGAAGGAATCCCAAGGAGGTATAAATGGAAACAAAGGTAGGAGAAGAAAGAAAGGCAGATGGTGGAAACAATAGCACATCTTTTTTTAGATCATTGATCTAGTACAGAGGAGACTGTGTGTTATAAATCCTTTATAAATCCACACTCATTTTTAGTGATAGAAATACCATATTTTCAAATTTTGAGCCACGAAATTTAGCTAATAAAAAACCTGAATTAATTTCTCCAGTTAAAACTGTCTTTCATCATCTTATAAAAACATGAGCATCTGAAACTCCACGAAGCTACAAAAGTAAACAGAAAGTTTTTCTGCACCAGCAGCAAACTTGTGGTACCTTTGAGAGACCTTAGATTATTTTGTTTATTTATTTATTTATTCATAGCATCTTTCATTTCTGTGGCTTCTTATTAAATTGATTCTGCTTCTGTGTTTGAAACAGGTTTTCTTTCCCAAATGAACAATAGTCAACAAGCTCAGAAAGGAAGGAAAATAAGCATCCTTAATAATGAATTGGTGAGCACTGAATGAACTGGTTTGGTTTTGCCCTGGCTCCAGTATTTTTTCACCTGTTAAATTCTGATCAGCAGCAGTAAAACCATATGGCGATGTTTTAAAACCAAATTATCAATGCACTTAACAATTTGTGTAATAAATATTTTCACCATCTTTTCCAAGTGACCTGACAGGGGATCACTATTCTAAAGAAAAAGTGCCCTGTAATTAATTCAATAGGGAATTAGTCCTTCTTACACCCCTTCAGAACAGAATTAAAATTTAAAACATGTACATTTAGCAAAAATATTTTGATGTCAATGTGTCACTCAACATTCCTTGCCTGTTAACTGTATTTTTATCAAGATAAAAGAGAAAATCTCATATAACCTTTAACATTTAAAAAACAGATTTCAGTTTTACTTTTGCAAGCCACTTAAATGACTAAATTCCATTTTAAACAACTACATCTATATTCTGACAGCCAGAAAAGCTGTAGGTTTGTGTGTTATTTTTTTTCCCAGATTCTGCCCGTTCAATCAAAGGACCTCATTACTGAAGTTGATATAGAGTGGTTATTAATACTAAATGTGTCCATTTCATATTAAATGTATTATTCTGGCACAAGAGTATTTTCATCTCCAGATCATAGCAGAAGCAATTAAAATTCAAGGCATTAATTATACTTTAATTAAAGTAAACCATATTTCATAGGATTGTTTTGGCAGTGTGAGGAAGAAGTCTGTCTCCTCAAGAGCTCGTGAGCTGGTTATGACAAATTATAAAGTCACTGAAGCCAAGTAGAATTGTTCCAGTCAATTAAGTGTGTCTGTGAAGGAATAGCTGCCCTATGTAAACAGAGGGCAGAATATAGTGGTATTTTAAAGGTTTTTCAGACTTAAGCAGCTGTTGTTTAAAATCGCAAATATTGAAATTTGTTCTTATTTCTCGCCATGCTTCTTAAATTTCTCATAATTCCAAAAACTTCTAAGAAGTCCATTGATTTTGGTTGGGCCAGTAATTCTGTTACCTGCTAGACATTAATGACACGTTAAGTGATCTGTTAATTTAGGTTTCTCTAAATTACAATGGCTCAAAGCTCTGTTTCTCTGTATGAGAAAATGTGTTTAAAAGCAGAGAAAATGCCAAAACTTATGGCACACAATGCTTTGAGACTTAATGGACCTCTATTTTATTCTTTTTTGCCTTCATTGCTTTCTTTTTAAATATTTTTGCATCCAGATGTAGATGTGATCTACAAATGTTTGTGATTTTGTGATTAGAATTGAAATTATAACTTTCATTATAGCTTCAAAAATATTACTTAGTTTTGAGAGGCTTTGGGGAGGGGTTTTTTTGTCATTTGGGGGTTTTCTTAGGGATTTTCGTTTTTCCAGAATGTGAGCAAGTGTTAATTGCAAATCTTTATTATTATTATTATAGACCAGATGACATAGGAGGCAGACAGATTTCCCAGATCTCCTGCCATGACACAGAGCATTGGAGCAGAGTTATGCTCTATGCTGCTTACAGACAGACACTCTAAATGCTTTCTCAGGTGCCTCTCACCCTCATCTTTTCAAACGTAAACTTTCATGAACAAGAGATATAAATATATGATTTTTTTTGTTGAGATTTGTACTCTCTTTTGTTAGTTGTGATCTTTGTTTTTAAAAGATTCCTGTAATGGCTGGTGTACAAATAATAGTGGACACAGTGAGACTTTGGTACGGGCTGCTGGGAATTTTTAGTCAGTAGTGCAGCATTTCACATCTTTTCCACAGACTTAACTAATTGTAGACAAGACTTGGAATCTGGTAGTTACCACCTTCTATCTTTATTGAAATTAGTGAGGTGAATAATTAATACTCGGGGGCTACTCAAGGGGAATATCTTTCTCTTATATATTAAAGAAATTAGATGTTACCAAGGCAAATGTTAAAATGGCAGATTATGCAAAATCGTTTGAAGTGTGTGAAAAGTATTGACCAGGTATTGGTCAATACTTGAAAATCTGAGTTGGAAGAATGTATTTAACTTTATTAAATAAGAATATTTGAGTCATCATGGGCCTGTTGGGGCATATCCAGCATATTTCAGCTCTCTTTCTCTGTGGCGACAGTGAAGTTATGGAGCTCAGTTTGGGGCAAATGACTTTTTTAGTCGTGTGGATGATGCTTCCTGCAAATTAGTTTTTCATGGGAAAAAGAACTGGGCACCGCCAAAGGTATTTCTTGTCAGATTGGCATGGATATTTTAGAACTCTATATAAAATGATTTGAGGATATATCAGCCACATGTACAGACTAATATAGGTGTATGTAACAGCTGAAGTTGCATCTGAACTTTATTCTTCAGTGCATGATCCAAATGGATCCATATCAGGGATCTTCCTGTAGCTGCATCAGAATAAATATTGTCCTTTTCCCCCATGATTTTCTGACAAGTGGCTTAGCAGAGTGTTTGTCACAGCTCGCTAAGCACTTCCTGTTCCTAAAACTTCCAAGAAATTTCTAATTAACATTTGCATACAAGTTCATTAGAAGCCCTGCATGATGTATGACAATGGCTGCAGAGGGATTTGAGCACTGATGCTCAGTAATATGAAAGATCCCATATTATGTCATTGTAATTTTTCATAATAGTCTCAGTTATTTCCCAAGTTTCTCATACCTGAAAGTACTTAATGAGTAAATCTTGACTCCGTTCAATGTAATGACCTTTTTTAAGTGGAAATTGCACAAAAGATGCAAATTGAAGTAAAGCTTTGGAATCTGATATGATTTTTTTTTCTGTGAACCTACCATGTTGTTGAACTTTGATTCAGTCCTCTTGTATGAGAACCAGACTCTTAGTTTTAAAAAAAATCCATTTTTATTTTGGAAAAGGAATTGATCAGCTCAGAAAGGCCAACATATGCTTTGCAAATTGATCAGTTACTTAATCTGTTATGTTTTAAGCTATATAGCATGGAAAAAATCATTATATTACTTCATACAAATGCCTTCTCACTGCCATTCCATCCTGCTGTGTTAATTTAGAGTATAGTTAGTGGACATTTAGAACCATAGAATCATTAAGGTTGAAAAAGACCTCCAAGATCACCAAGTACAACCTTTGCCTGAATGCCCCATTGCCCACTAAACAACATGAAGTGCCACATCTCATTTTTTGAACCCCTCCAGGGATGGTGACTCCACCATCAGATTAAAAAACACCCCGTTACAAAGTCCTGGTTATAGAAAATTCTCATAAACTTTTAAATATCACCAGAGAGAAAATAAAAATACACGGGTTGATTGAACATTAAGACTTTTGAGCGAAGCTTTTTAATCATGCAGAGTAATTATGGGAATGAACTTTTAAGTTTAATATTTGATGGCTTAGTTCACTATTGCTGGTTGCTACTCTTCCAAGTGCTGTTTATCTGTTGGAGATAACTCCGTATTTATCACTGACTTTTAACAACTTTTTCTTTCATAATATTGCTTGTACAATGGAAACACACTTAGTGATTAATTTAGCTATGGAGTATTTATTCTGTTCAAGTACTGGACTTTTTTCCCTTCAAAATCTTACATCTCCCATTTAATTCACACACAGAACACAAAAGTTCCCATGAAAGAAAATATTCAAGGTTGCTCTTCAAGTCTCTGTGAAATATTGAACTGAGGGTTAAAGGGGACTCCTCAAAAAAGAAATGCAGAGACAGGGCTGTGAGGTGTTTGGCCACGTGAGAACAGATAAAAGGCTATTTTACAGTGAAAGCCTCTCCAACACGTCTGTGAGAGTGTGTTAGCAGGACTGCAGTGCCTCCTTGGATATGACTCACAGAGCTGTTTCTATTTAATTAGACAGGAAAATTGTAAGGCTTTGCCTTAGAATAACAGGAGTGTGGAGCAATTTGCATTGAATATCAGAGCTGTTGCAGAAGGCAAAGTGAAGCATAAACATGAAATTATTTATTTTTTATCAGAAAATAGCTTTTTTTCCCCTTTTTTTCTTATAGTATATGAACCTTTACTATTTGTTATATCATTATTTTGGCCCTTTCCTTCCTTCTGGTTGTCTCTTTCTGGCCAAAGATAAAACCACCTGCGAAGTCAGCAAAGCCTGTTAAACAACCTGTCAAAACATGAACCTGGGAGCTCAGTAAGAAGGACAATTTTACACAACTTAAAATTAAAGTCTTTCAGTGTCACCTTGTCGGAAAGCCTGGAGATAGATTGCATGGAGCTCCTGTTCATTATGATGCACCTGTAGGCTATTCAATTCAAATAAGAAATGGGGAGAGAAACATCAGAGTCACAGCAAAGCCAGCGTGATAAAAGGGAGGGTTTTTCTTCAGGAACATGTTTTAAATTAAAATGAAAAGATTACAAATGGGGTTCATAGTGTTATAGCAGGATTTGGGTAGAATCATGTCAGATATCTCTTGGTGTGGTAGAGAATCCTGAGTTTCAGATATGTGAGAAAATAGCACTTTGAGTGAAAACTCATGTGCTTCGGAGCAAGTGTTCGACTTGCTATCTTAGCACTTCTAGCAAGGGCTCTCTTCTGAAGTCTGACTAAAGTTAACTTCTTACTTGATGAGAAATTCATGTTACATCAATTCCATGGGTAAGCTGCATTTCATTTGCACACATGATAGTGTGAGAACTGACTGAAAGGTACAAAAATTAAATACTGGTTGTAACTAGAAGAAGCGGGTCTTATATTTATTTCAGTAGGAATAGTTTCATCTTAAAGCTAAGAACCCTGACCTTCATTTTCTTTAAAATTCAGCTATTAAAATCTAACCCTGGTCACATGGAAGGCAAAGGGCAAACTGAGGATGAGGCTGTCCTGAGTTCTTACTTACATGTTTCATTTGAACAAGTTTGCTCAAATGTCTCCAAGCCAGAGAATATTAATAGGAGGTGATTTGTAAATATTTTTCTAGATCAGTAGTTCTTATGACCAAAGGAAACTTTTTGGATAATGAAATACTTGCAAAAGCATTATCACTTAGAACTGTGATAGCTGGAGTAGTCTGTCTTTGCTGAAGCACTAATGAGTACTGACATCCTAGAAATTATCTAATTATAGAGCAGGGATTCCTTGTAGAAGTTTTGACATTTGTAAATACAAATTTAGAGTAAAAATGCAAATGGTATTGACTTCTTCAAAACAAACTTCTCAATAGAAATCAATATTGATTTTTAGGACAGACATCTAATAAAGGAAAAAAAGCTTGCTGTTGGCTACTTATGGAAATGGCAGTAGAGAATAAGGGGCAAAGCTGGAAGAGAAATAATGAACGTTAACCCTGTGGTTAGGAAGTGGAGCAACTCAGCTTTCTAGAAGAGCCCACAAAAAAAAACAATTCTAGTTGGATTTGGCTGTTTTGCTGTTCTAAGAGGCTCTCAAAATCACTTGGTACTGAGCTAATACAGCCTTTTGTCCTATATGGGGCATCATAACACTGAAAACAACTCCCTTTTTGTAGTTTTGACAGGTATCTGGATGCCAGAATTAGGTATCATCAAAACAAATGTGGCAAACACTCAAATGTGGCAGGTTTTTTCCAGAATATTTTTCAAGGAAAGGCCTAGGTAGGCTTTACAAAGCAGCAGGACCCAATTCAAGATTAGATTTGCTTTAGAAATACGTTAATCTGATGTTGCATCTGAGGTGAGAAAAATTATAATGTGACTGACGAACAGCATTGAAAGTCTTCCGTCTCTAACCAGAGGAGCCTCATTTCCCATGTTTTCTTGTCTGCTCTGATCTGTCATGCAGCACAGTTTCTGATTGATTACTCATTTTATCCTTACATTAAGCATGCACACAAGCACCAATAATTATTGAATCCCTGTGTTTTCAGCTCCTGCTGTTTGTTCCCACGTGCCTCATCTGGATGTTTCCTGGTCTGCATATCCTCTTGTGACACATGATGAGAAGAAAGGCACATAAATGGATAAATAACTGGCTAAAGTGAGAAACCAGAGGTAGGAGTGCAAGGTCATCTTTAACCTTGAGGGAAATCATTAGTAGAGTTACATGAGGCTGTGTGCTCAGAACTTTGTGTCCAGCATATTCCTAACAATCGGTTAAAGGATTGAATTATAAATTGGTAACATTTCCTGATGATACTGAGCAGCAGGATAACAGAATCAGGGCCTGGCAGTGGAGATTTGAGCAGAAAATTAGCAAAGCCCAGTAACTGGGCAATAAAATGGCCTGTGAGATTCAATATAGAGTAATGTCAAATTATGCAGTGATGGAACGATGGGCTCTGAGTTGTGTGTAACTGCTCAGGAGCACGATCATGGGTTAGGATTACAGTCTCATAAAAACTTAAAAAGTAGCCCCCACCAAAAAAAGATTAAATTTAGAAGTAGTTCTGGGGATGTTCAACTGTGTGCTTGCTCTGCTTTCCCAAGCTTTGCAACCTTTGGTCAGTGTGGGAAGAAACCTTTGGTCTCCCCCCAGTGACCACCTTCATGTTCTCCCACTGGCAGTCCTTGCTCTGAAGGTAGACTTGAATAGAAGAACTCTAAAGCAGTGTAAGACAAATGAAAAAGAGTGTAAGAATACAAGTAAATGAGCAAGTCTTATGTTTCTATCTCATTTCAGACTGAATTTATGGAGTGAAAAGAGGAACTCGCAGTAGATTTCTCTTTGCAGAGCTATTCATTTAATAACCAAAAAAAAAAAACCCAAACATGTGTTGAATTCTTGTTTAAAAAAAATGGACCTTGTAGTTCCCAGATCCCTGGGTGTAAACCATTTACATTTTGTAAATGTACACTCTGACAGAAAAAGTAATTAGATTGAGCATAAAGATCTATGCACAGCCTCAATAATACATCCTAAAGCAAGAAATATAAGTTAAAAAAACCCACACAACATAGCAAAGGAAATATCAGAGGTTTCTTTATTTTTTTTAAACCCTTCCCTCCTTGACTTCAGAAATAGCCTTAATAAATAATTTCCCAGTTACACTGACATTGTTCCAGCCAACAAAACCAAATGAAATAGAAGGATGGCAAACAGAATAGCTTGGGGTACTAATACAAGAATTCCTGCTATTTTTTTATGCCTTTCAGCTGAGTTCAAAGATTAATGCTGTAAGCCCAGCTAAAATCTATCAACTGGTGGAAAATTAATTATTAATGTATTTTAGCAGAGATTATTGAACTTCAGCAGTTTTTAATACAGAACAAACAGTAATGAAAATTATTATCATCATGAATGCCAAAAAAAGAAAGACATTTAAAAGACCTGAAAACAGTCCATCGCTGTGACATGTTCTGTGGGTTTGCCTAAGAAAATTAGACCCTTTGGTTGTTTTTCAGGAGTAGAAAGCCATTGGTCCCCCATGGAGCTAAAAGTAGATGGGACTTTAAAGGCAGTATTTTCACTCTGAGAGGTTTTTTTTTTTTAAGTTAAATTTAGTTTTCAGTTTAGGTTCTGAGCATCATCTGTAGTTGATCTGCTAGTTGGCCTTGGTCAAACCCCTTAGGGTTGAGATCTTATTGATCTTCTTGATGAATGTCCTCCACTATAGGCTGAATTGCTGTTTAATGAATAAATACTTTTAAAAATATATTCCCTATAATGAGGGAAGAGTGACTTCAGGGAAGACTAAAAAACTTGACAGCTTGAATGAATTTGCAAGCATTTGTTGCTATGGCTGTAATTAAAATCCTGAATGATAATCAAGCTTTTAGGCCAACTCATGCCATCCATAAAAAAACAAATACCAATTTATTTCAAGAAATAGTCTTCAGTTGTTTATCAAAACAAATATTGATGTAAACACCGAATTGATTTCGTTAATTATATTCCCACCAATATACCAGAGAACATTCTCTCAGAATATTAATTTCTTTATGTAAATTAGGAAAGGGATTTAGAAGTAACTTTGCTGTTGCAAACCATTAATTTGTTCTATGGTGTACAGAGATCCAATTTCAACTGATTTCAGGATGATAATCCTGGGTACTGTCACTATTAACTGGTTCTTTAGAAGGGAATAAGTTTTGTGGCCTGCAAGACTTGTATTTTCAAATGGAAAATTTTTGTGTGGACCTCATTCAATAAATACTTAGAATTTCCAATCAAAATCAATTCTCATTCTTGCTTTCAGCAGTCCTGTGCTCACAGAACTCATTGTTGGGCTTGTCATGCACTTTTCCATTCACATTTTCTTCACAAAAAGAGAACTTTTGCTTTTTCAGACCAAAATGGAGAGGTGGTAAAAATATGGTCTGAAGAACAGTTCTTTTGTTCTCTGAGAAACAGTTTTTATTCCATCTTTCTGTGAGCATTTATCTTGTGGGCTTACAGGCTGGCATTTTTTTAGTCCATCAAATTCATCATGGTGAGGGTAAGTTTTGCTGGGTCCATTGCCAGGCCTCTGCCCAGACCAAAATATTCCTAAATGACTTCAAGGTAGAAACCAGAAGAAAATGTCAGCTTCTTTGTCCTCAAACAGGTTACTTTATAGGAAATCCTACAACTCCTGAAACTATCTTTCCTTTGCTCTTTATGTGGCAACAAAGGCCTTTCTATTTAAGGATCTCTTGAACTGTAGGCTCCTGGATCTCCACTGGCAGCACTGGCCACCTCCTGGTGTGGGAGGTCCATGAAATAGGGAACAAAAGGGAATGGGGATGTAATGACTGAACAGTCCTGGATTTTCATCTGGTTCTCATAAGGATCCTTCTGCAGTATTTGTAATACTGAAATATTTCACAAAGTCCTAAGTCTTTAAGGAGGAAAGTGTGTCATTCCCCAGAAGTCCCTAAGCAGAAGACCAGAGGTGGACATTTCATATTCATATGGATAAAACAGAGATAAAATTATAAAGAACAATTAGATCTCTGCACTTATTTGTTAGTATTTGCAACAAGGAGGCAAACTGTTCTCTTGGCTTCACTCCAGTGACAGATACAAACAGATTTAGCTCTACTGTGCGTTTCAAAACAATAACCTGCAGATGCTTCATCTTAATAACTGTACCTTGGTTTTTAAACACAGTTTCTTGAGGATTATGTGGCTGTCTACACAGGAAACACTGTGAGATAAACTAGAAGAATTTTTTAAAACAAAAAAAATATAATCTAGCTGTTTGTATTCATGCCTTTGGAAAAATACAAAAGCTTGTCTAAGTTTCTAGAAGCAATTAAATAGATAGTAAGTAAAATAGATAAATATTGCATTTTAAAAACTATTTTTCCCCAAGTTATTACATTATATTCCAAAAATTATGTATCTCTGACAAGAAGGAAATAGCAGTCTAGTTTCACATGGTTTAGGTTAATCAATCCACGTTCAAAGGTGTGTAGTGCACGATACATTGTAGAGGAATTGTTGCCAGGTTTGAACTTTCAACACAGTGATGATGTTTGTTGTGTAAGATTTGGCAGAAAGCAAATCTATCTAATGAAACGTTCTTGTTTGAAGCATCTGTATACAGCAATACAATCAGTTCAGAAATAAATCTACACAGCTGTTGAGACAAAATTGGAGGAAGCAGAAAATTGTTCCAAATGAGCTGTCAGGAAGCTGTCGTGGAGCCTTCGAGGGAAAGTGTAAGGAACACCTCAAAGGGCCACCGAAGCACGGCCTTGGCTCCAAAAACAGGCCAGGTTGGAGGAGGCACAGAAACCCTGTCAGCTTAGAGACAGGTAGGAGGAGATTTTAGGGAAAAGGATCTCCAAGGTGCAGGACAAGGTTAAGTTATTGTGGCATCGGTGCTTTAGACTCTTTGCCAAAGCAAGGGTGAGGGCACAGTGGGGTTGTGTTTGCACCGCGAACAGCAGAGCAGTTGAAAGGCTGGATTTATGAGCTCAGCCACGAGCTGCTCACAGAGCTTTGTGTGCAGCACATTGTGCTGTGAGCTCAGCAGAACAGAGCACATTAATTCTAGGGGATGGTAATGAACTCTCTGAGCAGGGCAGGAGCGGGATGAGGGGAACCTTGGGACACACAGTAATGGTTTCCTAACTGTGGCTTTCCCGGGCCTGCGCTGTGTGTCACAAAGACATTAAAAGAGATTGGTTCTCAACAATGAGCTTTCTGGAATGAACAGATCTCTTTGAATATAAACTAATTTTTTGCCTTTTACAACTTAATAATACCGACAAACCTATTGGCCCCTCTTAAAATATAGTTATAACATTTATAAATCTATTGTGACATAACGCTTCCCCACAGCAGGAACAGCACTGGCAGTCAATTAAAATGCTGAAGGAGAAATTAACTGTGGGAGCAGATGAACCAAACAGATGAAAGATGTGTAATTATTTCTTATCTAGGAAATACTTCTTCAAACAAAATAGATTTGAAAGTAGTATCACTGAGATGTTTACATGGAGAGAAAATGGTTCCTTAAATGACTGACTTCTTATTTCTTGGATTTTAAAATAAGGCCTCCAACTGTTTGATTCCCCTTGGAAGCTAATTCTCTTTCAGCAATTCAGCAAGAGATACCAGGAAAATAATTTTCAGTATCTATTTAAGCAACACGAGACTTAAATCTTCTTTATGAAGATGCTTCTAAACATTAAATTTTAAGAACAGAGTAAATTTCATATAAAATAGACTCCTTCTACTTCTGTCTTTTGGTGAATAAGGAAAGAGCTATACTTTCATTATTCTTTAATTGCTGTAATTTTTATCTGACTTTGAACGCATAGAGCTAATGGCTTAACAAAACAATTCTGAGATGAGAATAAGTATCCAAGAGCCAAGGACAATTGTTCCTAACTTGCTGTTAAAGCATTTAGTGACTTTAGTCGGTTACATTATGACATGACTTATGTATTTGATCTCACTTCTAGGAGGAGAGTTTTTGTTACTAGGAATGGAAATGGAGAGAGATAGTGGTTTCATTTCCTATGTTTTCCAATTCTACCAGTTCTGCCCAGTCCCAGTTCTGTCCCTTTGCATAAGTCTTTGTGACCAAATAAGTGAGCTCTTGCCCTGTGCATAGTAAGAGATCTCGCTTTGCATACAGCTTTTCCAGTACATTAAAAGCATGTTCAAAAATTAATTATTTCAAGTTGGTATATTTAAAAATACCTGTCATCAAATTACATCAGTAATACCAAATTAATTTTTATGGCCCTTTTTTCTGACCATCTCAAATAATACTCCAAAATGCATTAGGATTTAAAGGAATTCAGTTTTAAGCCTTTTGCGGTCACGTATTTACTATTTTTAGACAAATACTCATGTTAGACTTCATAACTTAATTGCTGAAATAACTTCTTTGAAGCATGACCTGAGTTTACTTCTATGTATGAATATTATATGAAAGGATTAAGACTGGCCTTTGGAAAGCAATCCTAGTTCTCTTACAAGACACCATCCTTTTTTCAGGCGGCTTTGATCTGCTATTCTTAAAAAGCTTTTTCTTTCTTTAATAGAGGTTTTGTACTGGATATCTGCTTAGGAAACTAAGTGATATATTCAAATTCTTAATTAACATTTAGTGAAAGACTCTAATCCATAGAAGATGTATAAACAACCACATATGAATAACTTAGAATAACTCCTAATGATAATAACTAACTCAGAATAACTGAGTAAAAGATGAATAATAAATGCTGTGCTCCAAATGGTACAAATATTGCTGTCAGCAAAGAAGAACAGAATTTCTGAAAAACTACTCAAACCATGTTTCAAAAAAAGCCTCCAGACACTTTCTAGGGTTATGTAAGATTTCCTGCTTCTGTATTTCTCCCTCTGCTCAACCTTACTGTCACATTGCAAACCACTCTCATCATCTCCATTCCCTTCACTCACATCAAAGGCTTTACTGTGGCCAGGAGTTTGTAAAACTGTGAAGTGAGCAGAAAACGTGGGCTTTCTGTCCTGGCTTTCTACTCCTCTGCAAGCTGCTTGTTCTCACTGAGGAGCAGCTGGAAAGGAGGAAAGATTTTGCAGGACTGATAAAGAGAGTGGGGTAGGTAAACAGAGAAAGGCAGCAAATTGAAAGGTGCGACAGCCAGGTGCGTTGAGGGAAGGGATGCACTCAGGGATTTGGGATGAAAAGGTCCTCAGCCAGTGGAATGGAAGGAATTTTTGTAAAGTCTGAATGAAGAACAGCTAGTGAAATGCTGAGAAAAAGGAAATAGTTTAACTAGTTAGGGAAAAAGAAATAAATAGGTGTATCATTTTGACTTTTACCCCACAAAGCATTCAAGTGTGTTTAGCCCAAGTCCCACTGAACAGTCATGTAGATAAAATGAAAAAGCACTTTGATGACTTACTGACAGGTGAATTAAGTCAACATTCAAAAGTGGCATAGGGAAAAATTTCTAATATTCTAAGATACATTATGCCTTCCAAAGCAATAATGGAAAGTAAGACAGGATCTAAATGTATTTCAAATTACTTGCAGGGTACATCCTCAAAGGGGCAAAAGTTCTTATAGCCATCCCAGATTATTTATCTGCTATGGGTTATCTTGTCTGCTCTACACCATTATCTCTGCCTATCACTGCTCCCTGCTTTATGACCTACAGCATAGAGTTTGCTTGCTGGATTACACGAGTAGCTTCAATACACTCCTGGTATCTCTAGAGACTCACTGTGTGTGATATCAGCTCTCACAAGCTGATAACGGTGTCACATGTTCTTTTCCATTTTGATGGAGTGTAATACAAGCTGTTATACAAGTTTTCATGTCTCAGGCTTTTTAATACAGTACATTTATTTTGTAATTCTAAGGGTTCTCAGACACCAAAATGAACCAGAGAAGTGTTGACAGCGTGAACAGTAGGCACAGGGAAAAAAAGCAAAAGCTGGAACCGAAAGAGAGAATTGGATTATAATTACAGTTTTTAGTATCTGAGTTTTTTAAAAAGGACATTTTTATAAAGTTAAGATGCTTAAATCCCTCAAACTGAAAGTTGAACTATTATCTACATTGCAGTTGAGTTTTGTCTTTGGATTTTGCTGGGGTTGGGAGGTGTTGGTGGTCCTTTGTACCAAACCGTTTCAGACAGTAAATCCACACCAAATCCTCATGTGCCAGGTTGCCTGTGAGTCACAAACTGTTTCCTCTCCCAAATGCATGACCTGTGCTAGTTCAAAGAACAGGAAGAACATTTCCCTCTGGTAGAAAATTGCCAGTCTTGTCAGCCTACATTCAAATTGTGATATTGTCTAGCTGTTTTCCCCACTGTTGATAAACCAGATTCTGCAGGTATGTGCCTGGATCAGACATACAAACCTTGATGGACTAAGACCTCCAGAGGACATTCCCAGACTGAATTATTCTGTAATTCCAAACTGTTATACATGTAATTGCAAAGATCCATGGAATAGACTGTGACAATCCAAGTTTGCCCCAAGAGACAGAACCTGCAGAATTGCTGCAGTTAAAGGGTTTATCATTTTTTCAGTGACTTTCGAATCCACTCATTTATGAATATTGTTATTGTTTAACAGTAAAGTTTGAAAAGAGCCTTAAAGATTCTGCAATCTTTAATCATGCTTTATTTACTTTTTTTATTTGTATTGATCCAGCCAACTTTAAATTAAGTTACAGAGTAAAATCAGCCCACTGCTCAGTTCAGAGCATAAGAATTCCTAGAGTTTCACCAACACTAAGCAGACAGCTGCCTTAAGATGCTGACTTTTTATTTGCTGCATATATTTGCAGGTTATTTATAGCACAGTTATTTGTGGTGTGCACTCAGAGAAGGTGCTATGTTGCATTTGCATACAGGGAAAAATGACAGCACCAGCCAGACTCTGCTGCTCTGCCAGATGTGTGTCCATGTGCTTTGGGAAGAGAGAAGGGAGAGAGGTGCCAGTTCTTCCATCCCATTGACCTTGTTCACTGAGCCTCATCTAGATCATGTTATACCAGTCATCATCCACTTGGATCTGGTTGTAAATATGATATGACATACAGACTTTGATGGAGCTGATTTCCCCTCCTGGGTGTTTACACTCCAGTCTGTGGGCTAAATTTGGGGGCCTTTCTGTCTAAAAATTCTCTACGCAGGATATGCAGCAGAGAGAGAGAGGAAAAAAAAACACCAAAACTCCTCCAAGGGGTGGTGTTTCTTGATATTATTATTCCTTGGACATTTTCCATGTAATTTATAGTATCTTCAGCTAGCTAATGGAACAGAACTGACACTGTGTTATTATTTGACAAGCTAATTATCCAGCATGTAGTAAACAAGATTTTATGTAAGGACTTCATATTTTCTTAAAAAAAAAGAGAAGTAGACAGTCCTATTCTTTTTCTGAGCAAAATGTTCAAATGTTGCACACTTCAGACTATGCCATTTTATTTCTTGATATTGTAATCAAATAATTAAATCCTGCCTTTGAAAACCTGTTGCATCACCCTTTTGAATATAGCTGTTGAACACATAGTAACCATAAGGATTAATTTATCCTGATATGTTTTGTGGCCAAACTGCTAAATTTCTATAATAATATATAAGTTTATAATAGCTATATATCATATATGTGTGTGTCATATAGAGAGAAGTCACCTTTTCTGTACCCCAGGAGTAAGTTGGGTTTAGTTCTCTGAAATGAACATCTGTGGATTCAGTTGTTTCACATATTGTGGCCTCACTGCCTATTTTTATCTTCCATATTTACAGAGACTATACTTGACCCCATACAGCTTTAAATCAATTATGTCTCAGCTGAAGAGGCAGAGTGTTAAGCAACCTTATTCTGCACGGCTATAACTGTGTTAACAAGCAATTTCCAAATGGAAACTGGACAATTCCCCAGGAGTTAGACACTTAGTTCCTGTTTCCCTGCCTCAGAGCATATTCTGTGAGTACAGAATACTTAGCAGACATGGTGTTTGCAAAAATCATACTTAAAATGATGCATTATCTTGCTCTGTGCTGAGTATTTTCTGAGGAGTATTTTTTGTTTGGTAGTTTTTTGACAGTAAACTCTAAGTGTGAGTAAAGGTAATATGTTCCTGTTGCAGTCTGAAATTGGTCAGATTTTAACAAAAACAGTTACATTTCTTAATTCTAGGACTGAAATGCAATAAATATATTGGCTATTTTTCAGTAGGTGGTACAATATATCTACCAATAATGATAAGTAGAAATCATGAAGTGTTTAAAAACAAATAAAATACCCAGACTGATGGTTCTTACAATCGAACCCCAACCTTCTGGATATTCATGAAATATTTACAGGAAGAGGAGGATTAAAAACTTCCTCATCACTGTGATATTCCCAAACTTATCCTCCAAATCTGATCCAAAGGAGGTCAACTCTACTACATAAGGGAATTAGGTAAGATTAGTGCTTTTTATTTATGCTACCAGCAAGGTGGTGGGGGTTTTTGAAATCAACCCTCCTAAAGAAATCATCTGAATCTGATCTCTCACTTCACATGTTTAGTCAGCTGTCATCACTACCTACATAGCTGTAGGATACCCAGTGCTTAAAAAAAGGATAGAACTATCTAATTATATATAAAAGTCATGGAAGTCGGAAGTAACTGGATTGTTCTCTACATGTATAAAGCTTCTCTCTGTTTTAACTCCTTCCTCCCTGCCAAGCCATTTGACTTATCTAATAAAAATGAAAAGGACAGTACAACAATTACTTCAGCATCCTTTTCATTCATCCTTTTTATTCACAGTAGAGCTGTGATACATGTTGGCACCAGAGGCTGAATCAGAGGCTTTGGAGCAGCCCCTGGGGCTGTCTCTCACCACGCTGCTCTCCATGCATCCTGCTTCCCTATGGCAGGAAACTGTGAGGTGTCCTGCTCCACTGTGCACTCAGGTTTCCTTTCAAAGGAGCTGTTGGAAAATAAGCTGGAACTATGGTAGTTCAGTCAGTCCCCTGTGTGTACAGTGGGCAGGTTCAGGGCTCTCAATTCTGCTTTTGAGGTACCTCCAGGATGTGTGTCCTGGAGCCAGGATGCCAAGCCCTCTGCAGAGTATCCAAATAGGATCAGTGCATGCCCAGGGATCCAGCTCAGGGAGCTCCTCCCAGTGTTGCAAAGTGGAGCACAATGAAATACAGAAATAAGACCAAACCTACTGAGAACATCTTTAGTGCTTTCTGACGTGGTCACCTCTCCCAGCAAATTCGTGTAATGACTTTTCTCTTTCAACCAAACCCAGTTGAAATTTCTTCTGTACTGGTGTCCTGCTCTGCAATTCTGTTGCATTCTCACTGTTTTACTATCAGATTTATCTGCATCAGCTGTGGTCACTTTACCACTCTTGTTGTTATCAAGCTTTTTGAATGAGATACTTTTAAACTGTTTTTTCCTCACTGAGGAGATGCTTTGTAAAGATCCATTTCCTCTGCTCACTTACAATAAATTAAAGCCTACTTCAGAAATGTTGTAAGCATTTAGGCATGTGAGTACACTATCTAGATGAATCCTCTTGGTGAAGTCATTTATTTATCTACATTGTAAATTAAGGAAATGGTGAGGAACACATGGTGCTGTAGTTTAAACCAGAAAGTAACGTGAGGGGAAAGATATGGAGAGAGAACAATGGAGACAGGAGAGTAGGTAGACAAAGACAAGCACCCAACTGAGAGCAAGATTGCAATCATGCTGATTATTTTCCTTGTGTATTGCTTCTTCCTGGCTTGAAATTTTTTTATATACTCTCTTCACCAGCACTCGTAGGACACAGTCACTTTGGTACCAGGAGCCCTCTGAGTGCAATCAGAACTATGGCTCTAATTTGGTTGTCCCAAATAACCCTCTGGAGGAGCCTTTCTTTTCTGTTGAAGCATCTAGAGAGTATTGTTTCATAATACTGGTATCTGGAATTAAACAGTGTGAATAGTCCATATAATGAACTTCTCTCTCTTTCCTACTGTGTTTTCAGACAAGCCTGGAAAGCACATCTCAAACCGAGGGCATTACTTCAGTTTCAGTAATATTTGATTGAATAAGAACTCAAAGGTGCCAGAGTGCAAAGGATAATGCAGCACTAATTGCAGCAGTTATGATTTCTAACTTTCATTTTTAACTTTGAGAAAGCTTTTTGTTATGAAGGATATAAGATATGGCTGAAGGAAGGATTGTTAGTGTATTCCCCTGTATAAGGACTTACTGTTCTATTCATTTGACATATATTATTATGATAAAAATATCAGTAGTTAGTCAATAAGCATCTATTTTTCACTAATATAAGCAGCTTTATGACATGTAATGAAGGTATTCTTGTGATTAAGCACCTGTATAGCCAAGTATTTCAAGGTTAAAAATGAGATGTTCAGAGCACAATCTCTTTTTATTCCCCCATACAAGTTCAGTGTTGCATATGAGCAGTAGGTTTCCTCGTTGCTCCCAAAAGCTCTGCTCCACCCCTTGTCCAAACCTTGGCAAGCTCAGAGGTGACACCCTCCACAGAGGTGGACTCTGCCCTTCTGAGAATCCTCCAAAATTTTGGCTGAATCACTGGTATTTTTCTACAGACTGTAAAAAGCCCTAAAGTCAACTGCTACAACATTTCTGAGATGTATTGTTTCCGTGATAAGCTCATGGTTTTCCTATGAGTTATTCCAAAGGCTCAAATAATAAACATGCCAATGATAGGTCGAGATAAGAACAAAATTAAGCTTTTTATCCTACCTTTAAGAAGTTTGGATTGGAAGTAGCCAGCTTTCAGATAATGGCACAATGCTGCAAACAGATCTTGACTTGTGGAAGGCTTTAAAATAAAAGAAAAGCCAACACACGAGTCTGTTTTCTCACATTTCAGTGACAGATTATTTCAGAGAACTCTCTAGCCCATTTCCTATTTCCTTTGCCCTTGGTGTGCTGAGTAATATTTGAATTTTTCCCTAAACAAGCACATCTCCTCTCTGGACGGAAATTTCTGATAAATGTTTTCCGTTGAACTTCCTTCAGCATCTACATTAAACAAGGCCTTTGCCAAGGACCATTTCCTGAGGCCTCTGCTTTCTCCTTGCTGAACAACACATGGCCTCAAGATTGTGTGGTGCCTGCCACTACCACTGTGGGGTACTTGGGATTGCAAGGAATTCTCCAATTTTTAAATATATTTATTTCAAATATCACTCTGGAAATTTTTACCTTACTATTCCTTGGGCCTAACTAATTTTAACTTTAATGTCATTTTAATTTACACTTTTAAATAATCCTATAATATTGAATGAAAAAACAGTGGCAATTTGGGAACTAACAATGGAGATACTTTCATTGGAAAATGCTGAAAAAAGATGATGCCAGAAGGAAACTTCCACTTATTTTTAATTGCATGTTTCCGGTTTGGTTGGAAGCATGTTCCACGAGGACACACTGATGTAAAAATTTATCCAGCTAGTTTTGATCTTTGGAATACTGGGCTGTAGAGGTTTTAACATCATCACTGTGACTAAATTTCTCCATGAGAATATGACACTACTTTTCCCTTGCTTCCTGTGTGAGGGCTGTAGTGTTGGTCTGCTCTGTAAATAAGTGTGGCTTTTTCTCAGGAGCTGAGGTGATTGCATTAGAAATGTGATAGAAAACTGTGTGTACCTCTGACTTTTTATATCTGTTTGCTTAAAATGTCTTCTAGATTAACATAGTCAGGTGAGAAAGGTAAATACAGACTTGAATTTCATCCCTACTTTCTGCAAAGCATAAATCAAAAAAGTAAAGCAGCACTGGTCAACTTCAGGGTGCCAGATACCTTAGTTTAAAATTATCAGACACAAAACTGGACTAGAAAATCTTACTGGAGCTTGTAGTTTGTTTATTTATTCCTACAATTGCACCCAAAAGCCTAGTGAGATGAGGAATCTTTCTAAAAATTTTTATTCTAACGCTTCATATGTAAACTGAATTTTGCAACAGAAAATTGGTGGAAATCAGCATGGCTGGCTATGTAGGCTGCCTCCTTCATTTTTTATTTCCTTAAAGTGTGAAGAGAAGTTAAATCTTTATTTTTAAAGTGAGGAGCCATCAATTCCATCAGTTATTGAGTTTTGAAATGGAGATATAGATGTCTAAACTCTGTTGATTTTTATTCACATTTTTATTTTCCAGAAATCTGAAAATTTTGATTCTGCTTTTCCTCATTTGATGTCAATATTGACTTACATTCAAGTCTCAAAGCAGAAGAGACTTTTATTAAACTCTCATCTTTGGAGGGTATATTTTTGGGATATTTCTTTGGTATAGTCTTTACGTTTGCAAGGAAAAGGTCAGTAAGCTCTCAGATTTGGACTTGAGGGATCCTTCTCTGGATTGAACCCACATTCAGTGTTGAGAGGAAACCTTGAAGAAATGTTAAAATCTTGGTAGAACATGAAGCTTTCTGTCAGAGGAGCATTTGCACATTCCATGGCAGTTCAGAATATCAGGATGACATATGTGTCTAGGGTAGTTACTGTGTAGGGAGCTGACGTGGAAAAACTCATGGCACAGCCACTTACTCCTCTATGGACACTCTTGGTGTGCACTGGGGAGCCTTGGGAAAGGTCACACAACCCCCTGGAAAGGTTGGCCAGGTTCTGCCATCATCACATGATCCAGTAATTTATCCAGGAAAAGTTGAATTGAACCGTGAGATGTGTGAAGTACAACACTGCCCTGTGTGAGTGGAAAAATTCAGTTTTCAAGTGAAATTGCAAAACACCTTAGCAAGGTACTCCAAGTCTCCTTGAAATGATAAAAATATTTCCTACCAGATAGTTGCAAGTGCAAGAAAGAATAATTCTTGAGAGTTACAGATGGACTTTTTTATTTTTTGGAAACTAAGAATGTCCTTTGAGGAGCAAGATGAAGGTAAGATGTTCTGTTATTTTATGCCCTGTTATTGGTAGGTGGTTTAGTATTTTAGGAGACCCATGAACACACTGAGATGAATTATAGTGAGGCTGTTTGATAGCACTTCCATTTATTTTACCAAATAATATTCAGCAATATCCCACCACTTCCAGCCTGCTGGAACCACTTTCTGTTTAGGCTCATCATCCTCTGAGTCAAATGGTTTAATAACATTTCATTTATAACATTTAAGATTCAGGTTTATATGAGCACGTTTCAATGGCAGTTATTGATTCATTAGAGTTTTACTGTGAAAATAAAGTTGCTAAGTGAGCCACATCCATAATGGAATTAACTTTAAATTTAAAAATCTTTTAAATTAGTCTTTTCAAGATGACATATAAAATAATTAATACTAAGGTGGATCTTGCCTGTACTGTAATATTCACTAAAAAGGCCTGTCTCAAAAAGCTATTTTTTGCTAAAAAAGAAGCATTGCCTACAGAATAACTTTTTCTCTTCCTGAATTTCTCATTTCTCCATATATTGCCCAAGTTTTGGAGTGTCATCAATGACTTTTATTACGAAACTTACATCATTTTCCTCTACAGAAAAAAAATATGAAAAATTCACTTTTAAATGTTATCTGTGAGCACATTTTTCATTGAAGACTTTTACAAAGAATTACACCCAGTGTGATGTATTTTAGCTCATATATTGATGCACATAGTCCCTCAAATTTGTAGTGCTGGCTTACCAAGAATTGTTTTCAAATCTCAGTAATTTATCTTGAAAGACTCTATAATCAATATTATATAGCACTGTGAACCTGCTGCTTTATTATCTTTTTTTATTCAAGTGTGGAAAGATAAAGTATTGATTTTTGTTTGCTTTGTGTGCTGTAAAAACAAAGGAGAAATGTCATTTCTGAATGCCAAGGGTATGTGAGTATTGTTTTATTGATTTTAAATTAAATAAAAGTTATGTAAGGCAGCAGCTGACGTTGCTTTGGGGAAAAAGAAATGCCATTGAAATAAATTTTAAAAAAGTCAAGCAATACTATTGAAAATAATTTATTGAAAGATCATCTCCCCAGCTGAGCTTTCAAACACTGTTATGCCATCAGATTCAGAGTAGTGTAGTAGTGTAGTCCAGGTAATAGTGCACAAACCTTAACAACAGTAGGGGTTGACACTACTAAAAAAGAACAGTACAATTCTCTATTTTGGTTTTTTATGGCTTTGATGCCTTATTGTGATGACATTACAACTGACTTCTCCAAGAAGCAAACTCAGATTTCATAGTTCCTCTACCCCTTTTTTCCCCCCAGTATTAATAATTTATTCTAATATTTTTATTTGCTAGTTAAAGTAAATTTTATCCATTCAGAAAGGCCAATTGTTGAAATCCTTGGTGTCTTGTAGGATTAAGCTCTTGAATTTTTAATACAGGAGGAAGGAAGCCACCTGCTGATGAAAGATAGAAAGTAGTGTACTGGTGTAAAGGCTTTATAGTAGGGACAGCTTTATAGTAAAGATAATGTACAGGGAGAAATGCTATTTTTAAATTCATTTGGAAGTAAATTTGTTATGCCTGTGCTATAGGAACCACGGTGTTTGATTTGGTCTCCAAGCACCCTGATGTACTGTGAGTTCAGCTTTTAGCAAATGAGGTATTTTCTATGTCATATTTTCTATATCATAGAACTATTCCAGATCTGAAATGTTCAGCACTGAAGTGCAGTCAGACCATAAGCTTTAAAAAATGAGAAAGATTTTTTTATGAACCTATCATTCTGAATTTGTATTTTCCTCTATTTAACTGTGCACTCCAGAAATACATTTAAATTACTAGGGAGGAGTTTCTGTAATCCCAAAATGCCAAGAATTTAGCTGCTTTTACTATGGAAGTGGTGTAAAACTTCATAAATTAGAAATGTGGATGGACATTTTTACATATATATAGTTATATATGTAGTTACATAGTGAGATATATGCATTAGTGTATATATATATATATGCACTATTTAGAGATCTTCAACTTTCAAATTTTACTGACCATATGCTTTCTGCCCAGCAAATTCTGGTCATCTAATGAGATTTTCAAACTAACTTGCAAGTTATAGTGCTTTTCCCTACATGATGGTAAAAAACTCACCGTGTGTCAGCTAGATGGGAATTAGCATCTGCCACCTGTCTTCAGTGTGATGGTTATCAGCACGGGGGGAGGAATAAAATTCCTGTATTGTACTGGTAGATACAATTGGATTTCATTTCTTTCTAGCAGTGCTTTGGAACAGGATACAAAAAGTACTAGGAATGTGAAAAACAGGGACTGAGAGAGCCTGTGAATAAAGAACATTTATTTTTAATGTTTTAGTTTTGGTGAAATACTAGATGAAAATTTTATCCTGACAAATTATCAGAACTTTCCTGTCAAAAAATAACTCTTTGCAAACTGTTTTCTGTTATTTCCCATGTTGCTGTTCTGATACATTTATAAACTTCTCCATCTTGGCACATGTAATTAAAAAAATATTTCCCTAAGGGTTTTTTTAACCCTAAGTAAATTTTTGTACATCCATCAAAAGTTATGAGAACTTGAAAGAGATAAAATCCTTTATTCTGACATCCTGACAATCACTTTGTGCTGCAAGGCCATGCAAGTGTAAGAATGTTTGTAGGAGAACTTGAGTTCTTCAGGTGACATAAGGGAATGGGTGAGAATTGCAGGTAGAGAAGGAAGGAGCTTCAAAACAGCCTGAAGAGGAAGGAGAGGAATTTTTAGAGAAAGGGCACAGTGGAAGTATTATTTTGTGTGCAGGGAAACGGCTTCCCTGTGTTTGCTGTTATTGTAATATCACTGTTACATTAACAAAAAGGAGGGATTTTATATCCTCATTAATAAACAGGTTCAAAGATACACCTGCCATCAGTTCTCTGTTTAATCACTGTAGTTACTGGATTGGGGATTTTGTCCAAAGAGGTACAACTGTAAAGGTGAGAGTTTTACAGATTCCAGGCTACCTTTTGCTGTGCAAACATCATTTATGAAACATTAATAGTGATTGTAATACTTTTCCCCACAGCTATTTTGTGTCTCAAAACCTTATTGAGTGTTATTAGGACATAGCAAAGAAATACAACCTGGTTAAATTTGTAATGAGTAGAACCTGATTTACTTTTCAGTCTTGCTGTAATACCAGAACTGTGTTATGGCCATTTTGGTAAAATAGCCTTTTACATGTAATTAGTACCTTAGAGCATTGTAAAGCACTGGGAATCAGACAGCACAATAAACTCTTTTCTGAATTTGCCTTTCCAGAATGCAAATTCTGGAATTCAGCTTTACCTCAGAGCTTACTTTTTTTTTTTTTTTTAGAATAAATGTTCTAGAAACTTGGAGATTTTGTCATATCTCATTGTGAATAAGCACTGGTTATAATGGTTTTACCACTTATGAATAGGTAGAAATAATATTCTGGGAGTTCACAGAATCGAAGAATAGAAAGCAGAAAGTTATAAAATACCAAGTTCCTGTGAAAAAATTAATTGTTTCTACAACAACATGACTGGGTAAGCTACCATGGTAACAATTGGAAAAGACACACTCCCTGATCACATTTTCCCTCAAATTCAAGATGTGTTTGCTGCAGAACTGTACTTTCTAAATATATGTGTTTCAGCACCAGTCCCTGACAGGCTTCAATTTCAATGTTACAGGATGAATTCAGACATTCTCTTCAGTTTGACATTGTTCTCGTATGGTCAAATTCCTGTGGACCTCCTGTTTAATTCTGAGGAAGGTAATGGTTTAAATAAGGAAGAGACAATTTGTGAGATAAGTTTCTGCTCCTGACACAGCCCTGTTTCCTATTTTACTCTCAGGTAACATCATACAATATGACTAGATCATTTTCTTGACTGTAATACTGACATAGTGCTATTTAGCAGCTTGCTACCAGTCAGACTAAATAATATGTAATGAATGGTAATCTTAAAATATCACAGCTTATCCTTTTATTGGAAATATAAGAACACAAAAAGAGTTACCATTATTGTGTTTTAACCTCTCTGTCTTGTATCAGAAATATTGCTAATTTGTGTGCTCTTACTATTTAGACACTATCTGGGACTGTGCCTAAATAAAACCGTTGTGGGTTTTGATTCAAGGGTTGTTTTTTGGATGATTTTTAGTTTTTGACAGAAGGAGTCCCTCTGCTGGCTTGTTTCATAATTCCCTGCAAAGGTTTGGAGGAGTTGCCATTATGTTTAAAATAAAAGTGACACAAGTGTGACACTAGTAAAATATAGTGACACAAAGTATTTTCTAATGATGCAAACAAATACTCATTAAATAGTGAATACAGCTGTCTTCATGTGTTTTTAGAAATTTAGTTTTATGCAAGAAAAAGAGTGGGGGTTTTTCTAATGATATTTTAATGATAAAATATACTATGATAAATAAAATTAGCTATAACTATATTTGAAGAAAAATATAAGGAGGATATTGTCTCTCTTTTAAATATTAATGATTTTTTAGTATTCTTTAAAATAATCTATATTGGAAGCAAAAAAATAAGGGTTTACCTGAGTAAAGCAATATCCCTGTCCTTGTTTCGAGCCTAATGCCATTTATGAGTTAGATTGCCTATAAATCTGTCAAAGATATTTAGAAGAGTAATGCATGAAATTTTAGTGTTTATCCATATTATTTAGATTTTCAGTGAATATGAGACATCTGTTCTAAATATGAATATTAGCACTGGGCTGGGATTTTGAAGATGTAGGTTCAGTTTTCAGTGGTCTGATCAAAATTTCTGTAAAAAGCACTGAAACACCAATAATAATGTTTGAAATTATAGGTAATTAGATAATGCTTCAATAACATAATGTTATTGTGACTTCTTTAACTGTTTTAGGGATTCCCACTACCATATTAAGAATTTGAGTGCAACTGCTTTTAATGGAAGCAAATTAACTTTTCTTGAAAAATAGGATTATGGAATTTTGAATGAATCACATAGCAGTTTCATTCTATGTATGAAATATATTCAGGTAAAAAAAAAATTTTTCTATTTAGCTCAGCAAATTGAACCCTAATTGCTGTTATTCATAAATGTTCAGTGGTGCAGTCCTAAAAAAATTATATTCTGGCTCCATGCACAGAGTTCATTGGGACAATCATACACTGTCCCTCTGCAAAGACTTATCTTCCTGCAAGCAGGATCTCTAATCCCCTTCCATCCAGTTTGACAGCCCAGTGTGTTATAAACCTGCCATTCCCTGATGGAGCACCCGGAGCTGTGTGTGCTCAGGACACCCAATTCCTGGCTCCATCCCTGGGGGTTCAGCTGGGCCTTTGTGCAGTTTCCCTGTCAGAGCTGCCACTTCCCCAGCAAATGATCACTCCCCAGCCATCACTCTTCTCTTTGGAGGTTTGATGTAGAGTCTCAGGAGTGTGTCAGATATACACAATTATATCCTCCTCCGCTGATGAGAACACTCACAGTGAACACATTTGTCAGAGCTCAGACGTCTCCTTAGACAAGCAATTGGATCAGGTCAGAGGGCTTTGAGTAGTGTTTCTTTCACATCAGGGTATTCACACTTTGTTATGTCCACAGTGGCTGTGAGGTTCTCCTGAATAACCACACAGAGATGATCACAGACATTTCCACCGTCATTTATTACTAAACTAATAAGGGAAAGCAAGTTCATTCGAGTCTGCTGAGAAGACAAGCTGTGAGTGTAAAATGTCACCAGCAAAGCCCAGTTCTAATCAATTCCCATACTCATCTCTTCCAACCCTCCTGGGAGCAGTTGCAACAGGAATCCACATCCATGTGAGCAGATCTCTCCCACAGCTCCCACAGTCAGTCTGCTATGGGTTTGTTTGCCCCCAGGATCAAAACTAGGTGTCACAGACCTTGCTAAAACACAGGGTCAGGAATTTCCATCAGATGCCATTCTGGATGAAAAAATTTGAAAGGTTTCTGTATGTTTTCCCTTGATTCTCTCTCTTTTGCAAATATAAAATATGTACAAATTGAGGGTGCATGTGACGATTGGTTTTGTTTCTGTATCCCAGCCTAGAAATGCTTTACAACACCATGGCAAATAATCTACTGGTTACTGTAGAACATGTGTTTCAAGATATCATTTTGCATGGATAATCTTCACTCTGAAATTACTTATTATACTCAATGTCATAAATACGTAATAGGAACCCAAACACAGCATTTTTACTGCTCACTGCTTGCTTACAGTTTCAGTCAGGAGTGATGCTTTGGAGTCACTTGTAAACATAAAATGGTTCCCCCAGTTTTAAGTGTTTGTACCTGAATTTACTGAGAGTGCAGGAACATACCAGGAGGAAACAGCATCTGATTGCACAGCTGCCCCTGAATTCCATTCTCTTAAGTCTCCTATGAGTTTAGATTTAGAGCTGGATCTCAAGAACTAGCTGATGGTCATTAAAATGCTCCTTTAAACACTCAGCAAGGTACTGTGTGTGTAAAGATTCCTCAGCACTTTTCAGTTATACTGGAGAATGCTGCCTTTTGGGGGAAAAGTTGGGCTGGAACATCACAGAGTACTTCTGCAAATTCACATTGCTTTACTGATTGTTGGATATTTCAAGCAAAAAGGTGAACAACTACCAAGGAAAATTTGTAAATATAGTAGATACTGCCTGACAGCATTTCCTCCAGCTTACCAATGAGCAAAACAGACTTGAATGAGGGAAAAGTAATTTACTTTATCAGCAATTACAATAGATTTGTGTAGTGTGAAACGAAGGCAGTGCAGAAAAACACTTTCACACTCATACACACCTAGGCTCAGCCTCACTCCTTCATTTCCAGCCCTTCTACTTTCCCCCACCCTCTTAGCAGGGCAGGAGCAATGAGGGGTTGCAGTCAGTCCTCAGCAGATCCCTCAAGTTTATCCTCTCATCCTTCTCCCTGCTGTTACACTTTTATTGTTTAAAGTTTTGGTGATGTTGGGGTTTAGTAGTGAGTTTTGTCTGTGGGGCTTCAGGGAAACAACTGTTTTCTCAAACTTCTGAGAAGATCTCTGAAATCTTAGAGGGAATTGTTAAACCCTTTACACTGTCATTTCTGTAGCCAAGGTCACGTAGCAGAGACATCTGAGGAGATGGGGAGTGGAGATATAGAAACTGTCTTTTTAGAGACTTATGATTCTCATTAGACTTTGCAAAGCAGGTAATTACATAAGGAATGGCAAAGAGTGACTAACAGTCTGCATTGTGTGGGTTTGCCTTTGATGCAATGATTTTTGCCCAATAAACTGAATTTAGAGGGGCCTCTCTGAAGCCTCAATACAATGAAGAACTTGTTTAGTTTCAATCACGTTCTTCAGTCCCTTTACTGTTTGTGTATGTCAAAGTGCTGGTTTCAAACAGAGTTTCAGCACCCCATTTCAGACTTGAGCATTATGTAAAATATAAAAATGGGCTGGTATATGCCTTGCAATCCTAGGCTTTTGTCACTCCCTAAAGAAGCTGGGCACTCGAGGCCAACTCCTTCCATTATCTAAATCCACTGTTGTTGTCCTTGCCTTAGTCCTCTCTTGCTGACAGAAAAATAACAAACTCTGACCCAGAGAGGTAAATAGGTTTATACGTCTGAATCAATACACCTAAGTAAAATATTGGCATTTAGATTGAGAAAGTAATTCATAGTAAGTTTGGACTGAAGCTTTAAGTACTCTATAATGAGTTGCCATTTATCTGTCACTCTTATAATTGAAAGTAGTGACACTTGTTTTCTTCTATATTATGCAGGTGGAATTGTTAGTTGTCATTTCCACAAGGACAAAATTATTGAGCAGAAAAAATACAGCAGAAAAGTTGTTTGTACAGAATCAAAGTTGTATCTTTTTATAAACTACAACAGGAATAAAATTGCTAGGGATAAACTACTTATGAGATCCAGGGTTATTGTGGTCTCTCATTTCTGTTAGCAGCTTCATTTTACAGAGAGCTGAAGTTGTAAAAAAAGTATCTGAAACCATTCAGTACTTTGCTTTCATTAGAATATGGTGTGTGATCCTTCAGTAACAAATGGGATTTGATAAGGGAATTTCAGCACTTGCTGCTCCATGGTTACTATTTTATAGGGGGCGGAATCCCCCTAAAAGTAAATTCCAATTGAAAAGTTCACGTGACTTGAAAAGACAACTTTCTCTTAACTCTGCCCATTATATGAACAGAGGGAAGCTTTAGAGACTTGAACAATTTAAAGACTGCAGGTGATCACTGACTGCAGCTTGTCAGGACAATATTCTTTAGTTGTATTGAAAGCTGTTTGCAGGTACACACCTTCTAAGTTCACTAGTGTCTTTTTGCCAAGAAATATATTATACCTGCTTGAATTTCCTTGAAAAAAAGTAATTCTCTTGAAGACAAAAATTACCAAGATGGAAGGACAGAAGCACAGTAACAAAGTAGGGAAGTATAATGTAAAAATATAAGACTTCTCTGATAATAGGTTTGAAGTAGAAACAACAAAAATGTTACTGAAGTGAATCTGTTGTGAGAAGTTGGTAAGTGAGGAAATGTGAAAGTCAGGAATGAGGAAAAAGATACTTGTGAGGGAGCAGTGGCCCAGTCACCGAGTGCAGAAGTTGTTGGAGGAACAGCAGAGCATCACAAAGACGCAAAATGAGAAACTGTCCAAGTCTAGAGAGCCTCAGAGAAAGGAGTTCTGGCTCAGAAGAACTGACTTTGTCAACTATTTCCAGGTATGTCCTGAGAGCTGATGAGCTCCTCAGTACAGATATGCAGCTATTTGTAAAATGCTGCCTCTAACAGAAATTATATACCATAGTAATCAAATAACTCCATGATTTTCCTTTGGTTTTCGATGTTCTGTTTTGTTTGGATTTTTTTCCATTTCAAATAAGGCGAGAAAATTTTACGTGAAAAAAAAATACAATTCAATACAAAACATACAATGAGGGAGGAAATGTGAGGAATGTGAGGAAATGAGCAGCTGACAGAAGTAGTTTGCTGTGATTGAGAGGAAACATTTATCTGCTTGTAAGAAGAGCAGGTTTGTAGTCATATGTCTCAACAGAAGGAGAGCAATAGTGGAATATCCCCCAGAGCATGGCCACTGGAACATTTTGAGAAAAGGAAGTATGGTCTTCCCAGAGAAGTGAACACTTGTTTCTTGGCCATTTCACAACCTGGGTTGAAAGTGATACAGATGTTCAGCACAGCTGAATGATAAATTAATAAACTGCAAGGCAAACAAGTTTTATGTAAGACAGTCTCAAATATCTGTGTGTCTTCTCTGCCTCTGGACTCTTGCAGCACCAAGGCAGTGCAGTTCTGGCCAGGCTTTGTGTCTCAGGCCCTGTGCTGAGCTGCAAGAACTCCGCAGAGACCCTTCAGCCTGTACCAAACTATTGAGCACATACACTGGCTTCATCCTCATTCCTCACACGTCTGCCCTGGTTCTGCAGGGGTCAATCTTTTGGGATTAGGTGGCTTTCGTTTTAATTTTCTAAGCTCTGAACTATTTTGGGGAGATTTGAAGGCAGATGAAGAAATATCTTTACACCCTGAAAATTCTTTCCGTTCTTGTCCATCTCACATTCGCCACTAGAGGGGGGTAAAATATTTTCAAGTTTTCCTCCTCTTATTTTGCTTTTTATTTTTCTTTTTAATGTTTGAGCTGCTGTTAAAACATATACCAATTTTTAAAAAAGGAGATTTACACAGTACCCTATTCTTTATCTCCAGATTTTATAAGTAATAAGGATTTTTCCTTTTTGTTAGTAGGTCTCTCTTTGTTGCCCTTGTGTATAGGAACCTGTGGTCATGGCAGAGGGAGGAAAAGAGGCCATAGCTGATGGTCAAACATTTATTAAGCTTTCCACGGTGGAAAATCTTTGGTGATACCATTAAAAGTGATGTATTGGCATGTACAAGTGTCAGCTCCTACTACAGGATTTTAAAAATAAAAGAAAGCTTTTTACATACCATATTTCTATTGATGATTTTGTCTCTAAACACTGTCTGTCTTCCTTAAATATGCTGTTCCTTGAACAGTAAAAAGGACTGTGCTCTGACCATGCCCCTGTCTGCTAAAGACTGGATGAAGCAGTAGCTCTCCTTCAAGTTTGTGGTGCTCCTCTCAGGTTTCCCACCAAAACCACACAGAACAGCAACTTTCAGTGGTGGGTGCTCAGCAATTCAGAGCCTCCAGGAAACCAAACCCAATTAAGATACCTCAAGGTGGGTCTAAGAAAAGGAAGACATTAAAAAATCACAACAGTCTCTCCCAAAAATCTACATCATGCCTGTATTTAGGTTCCTGTGTGTGTCTGAGCATTCTGATTTTCATTAAATGTCAGAAGATTAATTTGGGAATGTATCTTTAGACAGTGGTATTCAGTTTTTCTGGCCATTACTTCAAGGGTATCCAAAATGCCTTTAAGTGAGCTTAATGTCCCACTTAACTCTTTTATAAAGGTAAATAATAATGTCGTTGAATAAAGCATATATTGTAAACTATGTGATATTCATATTTTACTTATACTTTAGTTGAAAAAATATGGAAGTATGACTTGATGGATGGTTTTAGCTCTCCAGTAATTGCAAGCTATAAGGTACTATCTGATTTTTCATTCCTATTGGATCTTCTGTATTTGCATTTAATGTCAATTATTCAAGTAAGAGAAGGTGTCCACTTCCACAAATATTAGGTTTCTTAAATTGCATGTAAAATCTTGTACACTCTTGAACAATATTTTGGCTGTTGTAATGAGTTTACATTGAAGTCTTGGATAATATGAAAGGCATTTGCATCTAAGAAAAACCATTCCACCTCTCAGGTGTAATTAGTCTGCTTAGAGCATGTAGGAAGAAACACTCTATGGTTCTTTGTAACCATTTCTGTGGGGTTTGGTAGCTGGGCACAGAAGCAGAGTATTCTCATATTGTAAATTAACTTCCCCTTTTTTAACCTTCACCTGCCAGAATTAGTTGTTTGGGCTTTGCTTTTTTGTTTTGTTGACTGACCGAATTTTCTTTTCTCAATGACTTCTGAATTATTTTGCAAAGCTTTTTTGACTGCTTTATCTCCCATTTCATTTCCTTTAATATCTACACCGGCTGGAATCCATACAAAAATGACATTGTTGCTGTGACATATTACCTTATTATAGACATCAATAATTTCCAAAGCTATTCCTACTGTAGTGATTGAAATTTCTAGGATGATATCTACAGCACTTAAAAGATCTGGAGAAGTGACAGATTGTAAAGGTTGTACTTCAGCAATCTAATTCAGTGCCATCAGGGTAGCAAATAACTCCACAGTATAACCAGGTAACTAATCTAACTGGCTTCTTCAACCTAAGTCTACACATAGGAGGCTCCTTAAATCCCACCTCACTGCAATATCTAGAATGAAAATGGAAAACAAAATAGGGAAGATTGAGTTTTAAAAAAACACATTCATTAAAATTAAATTATTGCAGTGAAATTTTTAGCCGAGTAAGGATTTGCAGAGAAGGCAAAACAGTGCAGCAAAACTCCAAAATAAAATTAAACTCAAAAGTTTGGAGGCCTGGCTGTGTTGACGTAGTGTTGTCACATCACCAGTTCTAAGAACCCTTGAAAGTTGGGGTGAATGATGTTTTCACCTCTTGTTTTGGCTAAGAAAAAATACTGTAGAATTTCTACTTTATGTTCTTCAGAAATTAAAGTCTTAAGTGCTGTTAAAAGTAGTCCAGATTATGGCCAACTCAAAAGTTGGACTCTTGCACAGCAACTGTTGCTAAGAATTCCAGGAATTGTTTGTCAGACAAGCAAATTTCAGGTCTGGAATTCCTCCCCCCATATTACTCACATGGGACATGGTGAACATGGTTGTGATGCTCTGTTAACAGTTGGACTTGATGATCTCAAAGGTCTTTTCCAGTTTTAAGGATTCTATGATTCTCTGGCTGCTTTCTCCACAATTGTTCCAAATCCTACCAAACTGATCAATGGCCCTTCATGTCCTATTTTTTCACTGCACTCTCTTAATCTTTGAACTGCCAACAATGAAATTTCCAGTTTCCTTGGGAGCATGGAACCTGCAGCTCCTCACATCACTTTATTTGTCCTGCAAAGATTTTCTGAAGCCTTTAAGTATCTGATTTTCCACCATATGAGGTTCAAAATCCATTTTTATGGTACTACAAGGAGCTCTGGATGGTTCACTCCTACAGGGAAAGTCTCTGCTCAATAAGGAAAATGTCTGTGCTTTCATGGCACGATCTATAAACTCCGACCCGATATTCCTACCCCTGCAAATATTAAACAGACATGATCATAACAGTTACTTAGGAAGTTCTGAGGAATCCTTTGTTTTACTGCTATTTAAACATTTATTTTAATGCTATTTCTTTAACTCTTCCTTAGTACCCAACCTCTACTCCAGAAGTAATAATCAAATGGCATATCCAAATCATGAAGATCAACAGAGATCAGCTGGCTAAATATTTGACATTTGCAAGTAATTTTTAAGTCCAAATTTTAGGTTTTAGAAAGTGAGTTCTTTCTCTATGTCCCAGAAACCTCCTGATGTACTCCTAATTCTTTTTTCCTTCATTGTTCAATTACAAAACTGAATTTGATGACCAAAAGCCATTACTCAGTCATTCCTCTAAATATTTAAATTCTGCAGTAAATGTCATTTTTCCTTATTATTGGAGATATGGAGGTAATGAATTTTCAGGAGCTTGAAAGAATTAATTCATAGATAATTTAAATTACCCACTTCTGTGAATACCTGACCCGAAAATTACCCTGTGCTTGTGCTGAAGTTCGACTGGGCAATGTTGTGTGTTCTGCAGGCCTGACATTTCATTATCTTGTCATATTATGATATATACAATGGAAGAAGAAGCAGTTTTAAACCAAGGCTTAACTATATATGCTGTTCCACATTAATCCTTCTCTTTTTGTCCTTGTAATCTAAATTGCTGTCTTTGGGTTATGTAGGAACACTAGGATATAGAGGTATGCTAATTTTCAAAGTGAAATACCATAGTTAATTTACACAATGTCCATTACTTGGTCTGCACCTTCAGTTGACCATTGTCCTCTTCACTTGCTCCCTTTATTTGAAAAAGCGTTTCCAGCAAGCTGTTGCTCTCTTGCACATAAAATATACTGGAGAATTAAGAAACTTTATTTTAAAGCAATGTCACAGGTGAGATTGTCCCCTTTTAAACAGGACATTATAGTATTTCTCTGTCTATAAATACAACACATAAAGCTCCTTATTACCAAATGCTTTATTAACATCAGCAGACAGTCTTATGACATGATCTATGGTTGATTGATTTGCCTGAAAGCCACTTTAATACTGAGGAAGAAGATTATTCATCTCCAGAAAGAATGACAGTCAACAATAAATCATTTCCTCCATTTTCTTACACAGTGATGAAGTTAAGGCTATCAGATGATAAGAACCTAAATCAAAGCATGATCTGTTTTTTTTTTTTAATAGCAAATGCATAAGATTGCTTTCTTATTTTTTGATCAACCTAATGCTACAAACACAATCACTGATGAGCTATCAGAAATTTAACACTTGACAAGACAAACGTGAGCTTTTTCAACCTTAATTTTAATTTTTACTTGATCTTTAAGATCATTTTAACTTCTTTTATAATCTAATATATTTATGAAATTAACAAAATTGAAGAATCAAGATTGAAAGTATGGTTTTGTAGGGATTTGGGAGTTTTACAGATCTCCTTCTCTAAAATATTTTGCTGATCAAATAGTTGGAATGTTTAAGGAGTGGGTTCATTCCTTTGTTCTTATGGTGTTTTCCCATATGCGTATTTTTCCCTTTCCATACTTGTAACACTGAGTTGTGACATCCCATAAATTGCCAAAGCAGGAAAACTGCAGCAACAAGATGTTTTCCAAGAACATCCAATGGTGGGGATAAGTCAGCAGAGTCCCCTACTTTACCTGTTCTCAGGACAAGTGCTCAGTGGTGATTGAAATCCTGAATTTTAAATGGATTCAGGATTTTTAGGTCTCATACAAAAGCAGGAATATTTAGTTTTGAACACTTTGACACCTGACTGGCCATGAGTGTGTGCAAACAACGAAGGGATGAGATCCAGGAGCAGGAAACAAGTTCACTAATTGAATGGGGATTTTCTAGACCATGAGGATCCCTTGGGTAAATCTGTTCATGCCCTGTTGAGGTTTGGGGAATTTACAACGTGGATTGTAAAAGAGACAAAGAGAAGTATTGTAGTAATATTAAATATATATATATATATATGTTTCTGGCAAAATTATACCTGTGATACATACATTTCTTTTTTTTTTGTTTGTTTGGTCTTTCCCCTTGCTCTGGAGTTTAGATAATCCAATGAATTAGGGACTTCTTGTTCTGGTTTGCTTTTTAATAAATCCTTATTGGTTTCAGCATTCTGGAAGCATTATTGAGGTTTTGATTTTTCTTCCTGTGCTGCTGTAAACCCGCTTCAGCATTGCCTTATCAAGTGCAACTAATTAACATCAAAGGGATATTGTTATTCATTATCACTCTATGATCAGTCATGTATACCCTATATGCTGAATTGGCTCTTTGGAATCTCATTCAGTATGCTTGCTTTAAGTTTCTTATAGATTGCCTTCTTCATTTGCACAGTATTACCCAAGTTAATATGCATATGCATTTAAGTGGAAAATTACCTCTTCCTGAAGGACCAGCAGACCTGTCTGTTGGCATTTTCTATAAAATAATACTCAAATATTTCACTGATAAGGGGCAAAGCTTGCCTATGCTTCTTTATTTCTCTCTTCCCTCTTGACTAACAAGGTCCATGATCAAAACACAACCTGCAAATTTCTGGTTGATTTAAATTAATCTCAAGAGTTCTGGTTTCTTTATACATGTGAGAACCCATAGGTGGACAAAGGGCTACAGAGATGCCCTGTCCATTTTCTATTTTCCTGCCATTACAGTCTTCTATTGCCATTCTATCTGCACAGAAAATGCTGGAATGAGGAGGGAATTCCATCAATATTGCAGAAAATGCATTGTCTTGAAACAAACCCCTCAAACTACAGAGCTATGGGTATCTTGAACCCATCCCTTCCTGTTTGGAGATCTTTCCTTATGGTTTCCCTTTGCCATCTGCTTTTCGTGTCATGGTGTTAAATTCCTCTTGAATATTCAGAAAAAAAATAAGATTTATTGTATAATAATACCTAGCAGTATCCTCCTTAAGACATCATTTCTTTATCAAGTACTGTTTAATTGGCTTTTATTATGTAAGGTCAATCTACCTGGTATGTATGTTGTGTAAGTCATTACTTTTTTTAACACCCTGTATGTCTATATAGTAAACCGGGAGGTGTCTGAAGTAAAACACTGTGGAATAAGTTTAGAATTCATGCCAAATCATGACTAATATTGGACTCATATTCTTATTTTTCATATCAAATCTTCTTACAAGTTGGTCATACATGTGAGTGTAATCACATGTTCTGGGAAAACAGGTGAACCAGAAACAATTTGTGACATATAAATGCCTGTTCCTCAGGCAAGTTGAGTTCATAAAACAAAAATAAACAGAGAGAAAATGGACAAAGAAAACAAATTTATAGCAAATTCAGCACTTAGGTTTAGAATCAGCATGAAGGTTGGATTTGGAAGTGTAAAGTCATATAAAAGACTGCAGGTGACTTTTGTGACATTATTGCAGCTCCTCAGGAAATGCACACAAGGACCAGAACATCTATGAAAAGTTGTAACATCTGCAGGAATTCTACATCATCATCCCTGGAAGTGTTCCCTCCTGAAGGAGTATGGAAAGGTCAGGATGTAAAAGAGACGTTTCCCTAAAGAGGGATAAAACTGGTGTGATTTTGGAGAGGCTCACAGAGAGAATGAACATGTGTGCCCCCAGCTGAACGTTCCAGTGGCACTGAACAGCCTGGACAAATGTGGGAGACAAAAATGGAGGAGATGCACTTTTACCTGGCAGGGGCTGGGAAGAGGTGCCATGACTGGAAGTGCAATGGGGACCAAAGGAATCAGACTTAGTTGCTAAAATCACATGAATATTTGGTTTAACGGGCTTTCAGTAGTAAAATATGATGAAACTAAGCAGAGAGTAGGCCCTGTTCATATATAAATATGTATTTATACATACATACATATATCTCTCCAAACTTTCAAAGTACTAATGTTCTACTTAGGCATCTAAACACAATGTCTGATTTTCCATTAACTCCCTATTTTCTCATCTTTTAAACAGCCTTAATCAAAGGCCTGGGCTTTGGATACATGCATATCTTTGGAACACAGTGGGCTTTCTGAATTGGATGAGGGTGTTTCATAAAATTCAATGCTTGTTTAAAAAATACATGTTTTCAGTGGCTGTTTTATTGAATTGTTTTATTTTCTGTATTTCCATAATTTCAAAATGGTCTAGATAAGGCTTGAAAAAACAGCATACAGGAAAGTGCTAGTGGAATTATGGAGATTTGTACACAATGACCTTTTCTTGTTAGAGCTGTCCACCTTTGCCAAATTTCATCCCTTATAAAAATCGATATTTAATACAGCTTAGTCTAAAAATGTCACTTAGTAATGCTTATTAACATGAATGTAATGACTCCCTTTGGCTAATACATGCTTTTGCAAAAAGGTAGCATCTCACAGCAAAACTGAAAGGTAGTAGAAAACTCATCTCTGTTAGAAAGTGTTTTAAATACATGAACAAAACCATTGTAAACTGTCTTCTTGTAGGTCAGCTCACCTAATACTGTCTGGGGCTGGAAATAAAGATGCATAAAGAGGAAAAAAATATCATTTTCTTTTTATTCAGTATAAATTTTACCTAATTTATATATATATATATATACATATATATATATGAACTATCAAAACCTGCATTGGAATTTTAATAGATTACAATAAGAGTGGACATGTGAAACAGCACATGTGGCACCCTCGTGGTCACATCCTCTGTTTAAAGCCAGATAGACTCTTTTACACTTAAAACCAAAATACCTTCATGGCTCCTAATTTGGTAACTGTTTCACTTTAGTCATGTAGAGTCTGACTGTGTTGTTTTTTGTAACTGCCACGTTGAAATAATTCTTAATAGATGACAAGAACTCCTCCACCCCAACACTGTAAACACCTTTGTACTTGGTCCACTCACAGCCTGTGCAGAGACTGCTGCTGCTTAATATGGGAGAAAGAAAAAAGTGAATCAGTTCCCTTAAAGATTTTAGTTGTCATAAAAATCTTTTATTAAACCCGGTGCCTGTTTAGTCTTTTTGGGTTTTCCTTAAATTTGGAATAAGTCATCTTGTATTTGGTACCGACTGAAAAATGTAATTTGACGTTTTTAAAATTAAAACCGTCATGGTATTTAAAGATGAACTTAAGCTCTGCTAATTCTATTAAACTGCAGGCTGCCAATGAGTTATAAAGTATAATTAATCATTTTGTCAGCTTTGCCTTCTGAAGCTAGTCAATATAAATTTGAATAAATAGGAAGCTGTTGACCCAGGCACCTCTGGATGTTCTGAATAAAGATGTGCCACTAGTAAAATACTCTAACTACTACCTACTTTGACTGCACAAATGTGGAAGGGAATTATGTGCTAACCACAGGCGTGGTGCTAGTCTTAATTTAAATTATTTATTTGTGGTGATGAATAAAGGAATATGTGTAGTCATTTCTCATGTGTTTTGTCTAGACAGTGGTTTTAAAGACAAAAACTTTTTCACCCAAGTTTGTCGCTGACACTGCAGTGTGACATGTCACATCAGGTTGCATCAATAGAGCCATGTTATGTAAAAGTAATGAAATGTGACTGATAGAACCCAAGATACTGTAACATACTGTAACATAATGTGTCAGCATTTCTTTAATGGAGCCTTTCAGGAATGCTTTTTTTGGTAAAACACCTTAAAAAATCAGTTACAAAAAGTGATGAGGAGCTAGAAAATATCTGCACTCAGATACTGCAACGAACATATAAGCTAAATAAAAATTATTTCCACTCATTTCTTAAGATATATATCTCATCTGTAAAGTTATAATAGTGAAGCATATGCATCATCCCAAATAATTCTCTAACTGTATTGTATGAAACTGATTTCCTGATCTTGCACAAGAATAAAAATTTGCCTGTGTTTGACACTGGATTGTCAAGATGGTTCTGCCCACAGCCTTGAAAGTTCTCCCTATCTAGTAAAAAAAAACCTTATGTTCCCCTAATATATTATAATGATCTGGAAAACCTCATTTTCATTTAAAAAGCCCTCTTTTCCTAAAAACAAAATGATTATTTACACTTACAGGGGTCGGATTGCATCCGTTTCTCAGTACCTCACTATGCTTTTGAACCTGAAAGCAGAATTGCACCGTGTGAGGGATGTGACAGATAAACCACCATTGCCACAGACATCCTTCTTCGGGGGAGGAGAGACAGTGAACTGTTTGTCTTCAGCAGATTAACAGGGAAGGTTGTTTTTGTTTGTCTGACTGGTCAAGGACAATTTACAGTTCAGTTACTCTGAAGGAAAGACTTGTTGATTTGAGAGCACTCCTATTATAGCTCCAGGTAGAGGGTGATGGATTCAGCCGTCACCGTGATAAACTGCAGCCTGTGAGCCTGCAATGCACAAAATAAATAAAACACTGGTACATCTGGTTGGTTCAGCTACTTAACAGCAAGGGCTGGCATGGAGGTGTCGTTTCTCTAGCGAGGGCAACAAGGATTTCAACGTTCCCTTTAGTCCAAACGTATCTTGGGCTTTCTGAAAATATATAGACTTGCTAAGAGGAAAAATAAGAAAAATAAAAAAACCCCCAAACTTTCTTTATGACTCTTCAATCTCAGTAGGTCAAAAGTAAATTTTATACTTTCTACAAAATACTTTTACTCTCTTTACGCAGTTAAGCACTTGTTTTCTCAATTTTTTTTCCTTATCTTTGGATTTTTGAGACAGGACTTGTTACAAATCTGATTCATCCTTTGGCTGTGGAAGACTGTTCTGTGTAGACTATCCTCTCTTGGAACAACCACTGTGAGAGAGAGTGCACAAATTTTCTCATAAGTTTAATTGATCTGTTAGTTCAGTTGCTTATTATCTGGTTGGCCATTATCCTTGATAGCCATTATCATTCCATTAGAGCAATCTTGTCAATTTTTAATTGCTTATCCTTTCTTTTAAGGTATATTCAATATAGAGAGAAACTCCTTTTTTATTCAGCAATGGGAATTGTTCACTATGCTACTAAGCTGTTAACTAAAAGGAATTTTTCTGCTATGTATTTTTCTCTTGGTGACATGAGATAAATCACTGCTAGCAGTACTAATTCCACCATATCCTAGTCAATTATACCACTACAAAACTATGTTTAAAATTGAAATTCATACACCAAAAAAAACCCTATTAAAACTGTAGAAATAAATCAATAAAAAACTATATTTACCCTCCACTTTCCTGCACACTGAATTCCTTGCTCTCCAGTGCAGGGGGGCTGTATAGGCTGATCTTGAATTCTGCAGGATGTTGCAGTACAGAAAACACTAATAATGAGATATACTGTAACTACAGACTTGCTGATTTTTAATTCAGGAATAGAAAATTGGGGAAAATGTATGTCTCAAACCAAAAATTCAAGGTCCATTTTCCATTAAAAGCTGGTGCTGAGTGCTGCCTGTGATAGCTGAGTGTGTTTGTTCTATGTAGTGGTTAGATCAAGGGGTGTCATATTCACATTTCATATTATTTTCATCTTGTAGTTGAAGCAGCAAAGCTGAGATGTAGACTGAGAGGTCGTATGTCCAGTGTCAGTACACTTTACTTCCAAAAGTGGTTCCATAGTCTTTTTTGTTTTTCAAGATAGGTTTGGCTTTTTTCGAGGACTCGGATTGGCAAAAAGACCTCAGAGGTTGATGAGAACATCTGAAGTTTCCTTCTGTAAAAACACTGCACAGACCTTTTGTTATCTTGTGTCCTTCCCACGGTGTGAATGTTATTCTTGAGGTGCACTTTTATCTATTTAAATACTGTGAAATAACGGGTGTCTGAATAGGACCTTTAAAATACAGGGAACTGGTGATGCTGCATGAAAGACTTTGACACACAAAAGGCATGTGGCATTCACCTCTTCCGTCCTCCAGAAAGGAATAAGAGCAGAAAACAACCATTCTGCTTTGTCCCTGTCTGAGCCTTGAATGGAGCAGATAACATTATTAAAGGAAATGCTGGACAGTTCTTTCAGCCAGGACTCTTTGTTGGTCCTCTGAGATCATTCTCTGCTTAATATTGATATTGCATTGGTGGTCACAAAATACAATTTGATAAGTCTTCTTTTCTTTGTTATCACGAGGACCCACATGGAAAAACACCTGTCACTTGTAATAATAGTGACTATTTTAGGGAAAAGGAGGAAGGGGTTATATTGCAAGTCAGCCAGTTTGACAGTGAAGAGTAAAACCAGTGTTAACGTTGTTTTTCGGTTCGTGGTTTGTTTTTATTTTTTAAACAAGTGTTTATAAATTGAAGCAGTCAAATTAAGAAAGCATTAGGTCTATATAACAAATTAATAATTAATAATCTGATATAAATATAACAGTAGCAGGCAATAATATAGGAGATGTAAATGCTGTCAAAAGGGCTTCAGTGAAGATGAGCTCAGCTCTGGGACACAGAAGTGTGACAATGGTTCTGGTTTCTGCAGGTGATTTTGGTGCCCTCTGGCATTTATTACAAGGAGAGAAATGAGGACCCAACACTGTAACTTTTTTTTATCAGCCAATCCCTACTCTTTCAAATCAAAATTTTGTGTGTAGAACACTTAGAAAGTTTTAATATTGGCAAATTTAATCTTTTCTTAGCTTTTTTTTAGCAAGTTTTACACAACTCTCTTCTTCTTTTTTTATAGCTTGATATTTTTTTGACATTTTCCCTGTTTTTTAAACTATTTTTGGCTTATTTCACTGAGTTCTTAAAGTTTTACTTATCTGTGCTCACAGTAAGCTTAATATGCTGCTCTGCACAACAGGACAGTAATTACTGGAACTGCCAATGAAAAAACCAGCTACAAAACAATAAAATGCATGCTATAAATAAGGTATTGAGTTCTATTTGACTGCACAGGGTAATAAACTAAAAATTGCTGAAGAGTCCAATAAACAAGGTAAATGATATTACTTGAAGGTAGTGTGTCTGTACAAATGTGCACAGAAACACTCACAAGTTGCTTTGTATGAATGTGAAATGAGGGGAGGTTTTAAACTTGCAAGTATTTAATAAATACATTATGACTTGTTCTGAGAGTGATACAAGGGAAACATCAGGGACAATCCAAAAATAGGCTTTTTCTTGATCATATCCTTCTTCTTTATAGTGAGAATGCATGCAGAGGAATTTTTAAGTAAATTACACAGTTCACACATGAACCATTGCCTATCAGATATTCTTAATGACTTTCTTGACCAGTACATCAAGTTTTAATGACAATGTTAAAGAATGGAAATGGTGAATAAGAATTGTGAGTAGGTCTAGAACATGTGACTAAGCTTTGTCTCTCTGCAGTTCAGCTGCCGAACACGTATTTAAGTATCTGACTCATAAAATAAATGTTCTGAGCAGCCTTGAGTGTCAATTCCAAATTTTTCAAGGCATTTTTTCCACTGAAAATTTTATTTCATTTAAATTAGGAGACAGCTGAAAATCAGGTAGTCCAAATGCCATTTAAAACAGAGGAATTTCTAGATGTGTGAAAATCATCCTTGAAAGTTCAAAAGCAAATCAGTGTGCAGCTGGTGATAGTCAGGCAGGTTTGTCACAGTCCAGCTGACACTGGAGAATTCCCAGTGTCCAGTGAGACATTTTGATTGCCCCTCCAAAAGCAAAACCTGTACAAATGATAAGATTCGAGAACAAGGTGAATTGGTCACACTGATGTGATTTTAATGGAAGAATTAGCCAGAAATGCACGTGCTGTACCAGTTGCATAAAGAGACTATAAATGCATTCTACCTGTATATAATTTATTGCTTTTTCCTCTGTGATTAGAGAAAGCAAACAAGCCCATCCCTGCACTCAAGGATATTAGGGAATCAATGTCATGGAAGAAGCAACAACAAACAAACAGAGCCTCTACATTAGTGCAGGAATATTCACATTTACAAAGTTGTGCAGGTTAAGCAAAAAAGTTTCTTCTTTTTGTACAGCGATTTTTCATTTTGCTCTACAGGCTTTTAGGGTTATTAAATGTCTAGGTTTTAAAGTGTATTTCATCAACCAAAGCAGAATAGAGGAGCCAAATTTGGGGTTTTGATACGCAAGCAACACTCTCACTAATTTCATTATGAACTTCTCATTTATATTCAAGAAAGCAGTGTTTGCCTCTACAGTGGTCTGTTGTATAAAATGGAATAACCATTGGAATTCTAAATTTTTCAAAATAATTTTAATGTCCAGAGTGTCTGGAAAAACTCTTTCTCTCTAAAGAAAAAAAAAAAAATAGTTATTAGCTAACCAAGACAATCTATACACTTCCAAAAAGGGATCCAAAAGCATCTACAGGGCACAACATGTTCCAAAAAAGACCTGCAAATTGTAGAGAGAAAATGGAACCCAAAGCAAATCTCTCAAGTCTATGAAACATATTCCTGCCATCCCTGGACCAGCCATGAGTTACTTGCAGTGCACATCCTGGAGTGTGTCCTACACAGATCCCAGGTTCCGATCACCTCCGCAGGACAGCAGGGAAAATAGTCCACAAGTGAACAAAATTCAGTTGTTGGTGTGGAGGAAAAGAAGCAGAATGAACCTGTTGTGAATGATGGGGCATCATCTGGCATCTGCCTTAATAATTCCAATCCCTTCCTGCCCTTTTGGAGATGCCAATCCCCAAACTTCGTGCAGGTTCTCCAGGCTCTCCTGGACTTCGTCCACATCTGGAAATGCCATCCTTAAACTGAAGTTGGTCTTGCAGCTCAAGCCTTTTCTGTCTGACCACAGAAGACTTTTTATGCTTTCCCAGGGCGTGTTACTGACTTTACAGCACAGTAAGAGGTGCAGCCATTGACCTTTCCTAGAGGAGCAGCACTTTGCTGGTGCTTGGCTTGTGGCCTATGAAACCTCCTGCTTTGTTCCCAGATTGATATTTTTCTTATTTATCTACTCGACCATTTCTCTTGGGTATAAAATCTCAGTCACTTCCTGAATTGGAGGAGAGGACTCAGATATTTCCCCTGTTTCTCAGCATTTTAAATTCCAAGTTTCTCTCTCCATAAACTTGTGGGCACCTACCAACTTTTTCTCGCTTGCAGATAAAGTGAGTTTTTTCTATCTTCCATTGCAGTGCTGTGCATGCTTTCTCTCTAATATATTAGCATATTTGGAAGAAAAATTATAAGAAAACATCCTGTTTTCTTGTTATTGTTTTTTCTCTCATACTTCACGTTTTCAAAGGGACAATTTAAAAAAGAAATAGATGATACAAGCAGTCTTTGGTCATCTCTTTAAATCTCCTTTACTGTTACAGTTTCTTCCATGGTGACTGACTGTCACAGGTTTGATAATAATAATTTGAAATTCAAATAATCTTGCAGCATAGCTATCAAGAATGCAAAAAGAAGCAGTTGCATTTGGGTTTGTGTTCCTGTTGCTTTGAAGTTTTAAGTTTGAGTTAAAAAACAAACCAAACAACAACAAAAGAAAAGAGAAATAGAAAAAAAAAAAAAAACAAGGAGGAGGAACTGGACAACTTACAAAATAAACTGGCAAAAGGGAATCAGCAGGTAGCTCGGTACACATCTTAGTTCACTTGGAGCAAATGTATTTATTCGGTTTTATTGCAATTCCTGACTTGTCCAAAGCAAATATAAACAACTGGGATTTTAAATTGTTGTCACACATCATCAGTTTATTAATCTGTGGTCTCTCCTCTTCTAAAGGCAAATAATGCCACCTGTGAATTTCAACAGGGAGGTTTGATCCATGGTGTGAAAGGGTGTTTTTCTAGATGGAATTGTAGCTTTAAATGTCTAAATAGCCTAAACTGATGTTGCAAATAGTTGTAAGTAAATGTATGTTCCCATACTTACTTAAATTTTCATTTTTGCACCTCAGAAATGAGGGCCATGTGACATTGGGTCAGACCTTCTTCTCAGTAACTGAGATTTCCTTTTAGCTATAATTTACAAATACAGAATATTTGTAAATTCCAAAATTGACAAATAATTGGTCTTTGGTCCTTTTTTTCCCTCTTGCTCTCCTTAACCTTGAAATTATGTTTGATCTCCACTAGGGAGCAGCAAATGACATAGAAATGACTTTGTGTAATCCCATTGAAAGTAACAGTGTAGAAAACTGGACTAAGACTTTTTAATTGAATAATCTGGCAGGTTTTTAATTTATTCACTTTCAATTCTTGTTTGAACAGTTGTGGGGGTTTTTTAAAGCTACGTAGTAGCCTCATCTCTTTTTATTTTTTACCTCTGTTCTTTGTAATACCTCCTGTATAGCTTATATTTCAGTGGATAAAATGGGTTTTCTTTCATGTTCAAGATGCTGTACAAGGGTTAACGATGGGCCTGAATGCTTTAATTTGCCTCAGATGGAAGCTCAGTGTGATTTCTCTTTTACTATATAATTTTTAAAGTAGTATCTTTGTTATAAAACAGTTTGAATTAAGGAATATATACATATATGTATTGTGAATATTTAAATTTTAATTTTTTATTTTATTCAATTCCTTATCTCCTTAGTTGTCTTTGCATCCTGGAAAAGAAAATGAATGTTCATTAGAGAGTGCACTAAAAAGAAGTACATCACATTCACCATTTTGGGGCTGGTTAAAGACTAAACACATGAGATAATATAAGGAGAGTCTATATACATGAATTAAAAGAGCAAGCATCTGAGTTGGCACAGAGTTTCACCTGGAGTAATGGGATAAAACTTAGGAAAAATTAATTTTTTTTTTTTTTGTGGCTGTCAGCCACTAAACTAGGGAATCATTTTCCAATAAAAGTGATGAATGCTCTTTTTTGGAGTCGTTAAGAGTGGACAGAGGAAAGGTCTAAACAATATACTGCAGAAAATATTGCAGTGACAGCAAGAGAGGCTCAACGACCGTATTTCCTTCTCTGATCTGTTCTTCCTTCTTCTGCCACTTAACTGGAATATGTAAATGATGGATATTAAAAACAGGAGATTTGTGGAACAGGTGTGTGACTTAAGTTTTCATGTGATTCCTCGGTTTGAGAAAGACATAACTCTGTAGAAATGACAAATGCATGGGTATATAACCAGTGCTCTTTATGGATTTATTTTTGCAGTGGGTATTGCTGGACGTTAAAAAGTGCCTCCAAAAACTGACCACCTTCCCAGAAAAGCATGAAATGGTACTTTTGAAAGATAGAATTTTTTTGTCTTTTATCGAATATATAAGAAGGAGGAAAAAAAAGCCAGAATAACTTTAGAAACTGCTTCCTTTTAATTTTTTGTGGACTGGAAAAAACCCGTGGAATGCATGTTTTGACTATCAGCACTTCAAAGGGGACGTACCAGTCCATGAGGCAGCGCTGATGGCACATTTTGTCCTGTCTCTTTGGTACATTAGGCAGCCCTAAGGCAATTGAAAAGCCTCCCGGGATCTCATCCACCTCACCTTCCTCTTTCTGCTCCTTTCTCGTGGCTGTCGTACACCCAGGAAAATCAGATCATTTAAATGTTTCCAAAGCAATTCCAAACCTCCCTCTGTTTCTATCCTTTTCTGCCCAGCTTAACTACTTTGACTTAACTAGAGTCCACGTCTTTAAAACTGCTGAACATATGGCAGGAGCTATATGTAGAGATCTATTTTGTCTCTGAGTAACGAGCTGCCCACCAAAACGAGAGCGCTGAAGTGGTGAGGATGCATCCAGTTTTACAGAGGGTGCAGACAGGGATCACAGCTTGGAGACTGTCAGCTGAAGTCCCCCTGGGAAAATCTTAATCAGCCAGATTGAATCCAGCCCAGAGCATCATCTCCCTTAATGGCACAGCTCCTCTCAGCCTCCACAGCTGTGAGCTTTGCTTTCTTCTGCAGGAATGCTTGGCACAGCACGTGAACCACGAGTGGGAACTCCAGGGTTGGGTCTATGGGATGAGCGTTATCCAGAGCACATTTCCTTGGCTAACTCCACCTTGGATGTGGAGAAAGAACGTGCTGCAGCGTCACTGCTGGGAGCTTGTTTGTGTGTAGGCTGGGGAAAGGGACAGATAATGGAAAATGAGAGTACTGGGGGTGAAAAAAAGTAATGAGGAGTTACTGAAAGTGTTATCAGTTGATTCTTCACTGACAGGAAAAAGACATTGGAATTTCTCAGTTTTCATAAGCCATGCAGGAAAGTGATTGGGATAATTTACGTTCATACTTATTTTGATAGACAGTGACTAGGTGGGCAGTGAATTAAACTTTTCCTCTCCAGCCAGCAGGAGCTTTAGGAGCATGGCAGATGATTCTGTTTGGGATGCATCTGTATTGCAAATAGAAAGGTAAATACCTGGAAAATACCTGGAAACTGACCTTCACTTTGTGGATTCATTAGGACTGCAGTGAATATAAGCTATTAAATTCCATTTAGTCCATTGAATTATTTATGGAGTTCCAGGACATAAGATTTCTGTCACTCTGTTGACTGTGTTATAATTAGAATAACTCTGGCATCAGCTTCAAGTTGCACACAAACCAGAAATAAATGAGATCAATCATAAGATCATGATATGGAGTGAAAGAGCTAAAGTATGAGTCTCTAATACATGAAAAAAAAAAAAAATTCAGCTGCTCTGTTAAGACAGAATGTTGAAGGTGTTGGAATTTTTCCTGACACAATGGTACAGATTTCATAACATACTTAAATATTTTATGCTTCTTCCTTGTAAATCTAACATGGAACCATCACTGGCTATTTTGGTCAAACCGACACATTTGTCAGTGCCTCAGAGTCTCCTCCACTACTAAGCTGCTCAGTCTGATTAAAAGCAGTCTGGACTCTCAGGTTCTTCAGTAGTAATCTGCTTTAGTCTCTTGGACTTTACTCTCTAACTAAGGGTAGAATTTTACCCCAGTATACCTAGTAAAAGCAATCTGCCATCACCTTTTTTTAATGGTTTCTAAGTTTCTTTAAGTTTAGAAACTAATCTTGTCAAAAGCTTTTCTGATGCAAACCTCTGGCCTCAAGAATTTGAATGGATTTTTCATCCCTCTTAAGTAGTCATCAGTTTTCCTACAACCAGTCTCTGTGTTTTCCAGGATTACTTAGTGTCAGCAAATTTCCATTCTTTTGATTTGCTTTCCTAAGTAGAACTTCTAGTAGAAATAAATTACTCTATAACTAATCCATCTTGCATATTTTATCAGCATTCTTTCCATCATTTGTTTTCCTTGCATTTATTTTAATCTTGCCTGTTAGAAATAATATAGTGATTTAAGGATCTATCCTGTGCAGAATTGTTTGTGCTACTGAAAGGTAATATCTGTCAGAATATGGAAGCAGGATGGGAGCCTTTTATGCTTCATTTTACCTGTGGTTATTCCCTTTAAAAAAAGAGCATGAAAAATAATTTGTGATACACACCAGCGAACCAAACCCCAGTTCCTTTTTGCACCATGTAATCAATTACTGTTGTTTCATATTCTAAAGAATAGAAAACATGGAGACCTTAAACTGGGATTTTTAGAAGTGCTTTATTTTGCCCCAGTCCTATTTAGGACCCCAGTGACGTGCCTGCAGTGGTAGGACCGTGCTCTGAGTACTTATATGAACTCAATATTTTTGTCCACATAATGAACATCTGGTGACAAGACGCTCAGAGCAACAACAACAAAAAAGAAAAGGGGGGGGGGGAAGAAGAGGAGAAGGAAAAGCAAAAGGCAGTAAAATCTTTTGCATGCCTGCTACTTTTATGGCTTAAAATATTTTTCCTTCAATCAGTGCATCTAGGGAAACTTTTTTTGATGTAACAATCAATTTTTAACAAGGAAAAAAGTCTGAACTCATAAATATTGTATGTATTAATTGTGAAGCTTAATGGAACACTTTGTGTTTCTGAACAACTCGTTTACATAATTAAAATCTCCTTTGATCTGTGAGTAAATGATTTAATCTTAATGCTCATTAGGCTAAATGGGTCTTCTATTCAATTGTATCAAGATGGTATGGAAAATTCTCAGACCTTTAGAAAATATTTGTTAGTTGTTAGGTAAACAGCAACCTATCTGTTCACAGATATCTTTTATCTCTACAAAAGAATTTGATTCTAAAACTAATTCAGATTAAAGCTTTTTTTTTTCTTTTATCTGACATTTTGGTTTCAAGAGCAGTTCAGTGAAATATGGGAAGGGGTTGTTCAATTTTTATTCATTAACCACTTCACCACAGAAAGAGTTTAGCCCTTGAAAATAAAAAATGACATTAAAAAAAAGAAGTACACCTCCAACTGAGGTATGAATTTTAGTAACTATAGATCACTTCAGGGAAACTGATATTTTCTTGTGGGTCTTGCTCAGAATTCCCTGTGGGTGCAGCAAAGCTCAGTAACATCTGGGAAATACTCAACAAGATTCTTCATCTTCTTTAGGATTCATGCAACAACTATAATGCCATGACAGTCTTTATCTGCCAAAGGTTGTCACCTTTAACTGTCCAAGACACACAGGATCCTTTCTTCCAATCCTTTCTCTCTTAAATACTAAGTACAAAAGCCCTCACCCAGTACAAGGTGCTGGGGAACTTCTTGGAACTTCAGGCCCTTGTCTGACAAACCCATTTCTTTATGTCCTAATTCAGACAAAGGAAGCTCTCAAATTGGACACCAGTGTCACTATACTCATTTTCTTCCTCAAAAAACCTAAACCAAATAACTTATTTTGAAAATAGTCTTTTTTCATTATCCCATCTGTAATTTTTTTTTTTTAAAGCCACTTCTCATTCCCACAGGGAGCTTTTTCCTTTTTTAAAAAGGTAAGAATTTTAATTAGCTCAGGTGGTGCAATAAACACAAACATCTGTGTCCCTTTATTAAAGGCTGTTCTCAGTCCCTTCCCTCTCTCAAGAACAAATGTATGGCACAAAAATACTCCAGAGTCACCTTGCTGAGAATGGAATGACTGGTGTCCATGGGCTCTGCCACTGGGTCGCACCAGCCTTTCCCTCCAGCACTTGGACCAGAGAGGATGTCTTGGAATCCTTTAAAAAGCAAAGCAAGCACACAGACACTCCTGCCTTGTCCCCAGAGACATTTCTAGCAATCTGCAGTTTAGGGACATCTTGAGCCAGAAGGTTGTATCCATATTTAATTTCTCTTGAAAGTGCTATTTTCCGTGAAGTAATCCATGGAAGACACATTAATTGTGCTATTACACAGATGTAAGGGCAGTTGGGATGAAATGCACTATATTTAAACATTGGAAAGGAATGTTTGTTTAATACTTCCTATGTAAAATTTGTTTGATTTTCCTCTAATAGGTTTTGAGCTGCTGTATTATTTGTTTCATTTACTAAAAAAAAACTCAACCCCAAACAGAAAAAGCCTGTCAGGATTTCATTTGGAATTTCATTTTCAACAGTGTTGTCTTAAATTACAATTGCTTATTTTCAAGAGTCACCTTATAGCAAGGTGAAATTTTGGGTTTATGATGCTAATTCAGTCTTTAACAAAATAACAAAATCTATCTTGGCTATTACCTTGAGTTAATTGAACTGTTGCTGGGCTGAGTTCAGTATTTAATTTGGATTATGTTCTACTGAAATTTCAGATTTAATATTTTATAATTCTAGAAAATGTGACATATTACTTTACCCAGTATTATCTGATTAAAATTCTTGCATATTTGTAAAAACTACGGGCTACTATTCAGTCTATATACAAGCAAAATACGTATAATTTAGTGCAACTTCTGTCTATGTAAATAATTAAGGCTCAGGTTTAACAACTGAAAGGTTTTTTTATAATGAAAACCAAAATTATCCCTGTGATACCAATTTCAGCTGAAATTTTTGGCTGTGCCGAGTGCTGAGAATTTACACAGCCAAGTGCAAACATCCCAGAGAACACACCTCTGTCCCTGGAAGGATTGGTGTAATATGTGTGCAAACAGAGCAGGAAACACGGATTTGGCACGGTTTGCTTTGGCATCGCCGGGAGGACGTGCAGCATTTTGGGAATCACCCAAGGGATTTGGGCTCCCGAGAGCTCTCTGTGGAAAAGAGCACCAGTGATGTGTGTGGATCTGCAGCAGCCAGGGCTGCTTTGCGGCTGACAGAACCCAGGGCATATTTTGGCTGTTACTTGCTTTTAAATTTGAAACAGACAAAGAATTTTAATGTGGAAAATCGACGTGAAAGGGGTTTTTTTTCTTCCCTTTCATGTTTTTGTAGCTTGATTAAGCCTTTCCTCTCTCACTCTATTATCAGTAGTTTAAAAAAATGTGGAAAAAACTGCTTGAGCGTCCCTCAAATCATCGTGTGGACTATGGGGTGGGTATTTCATTTCAGAAATGAAAATACAAACGTAGCCACAAATACAGATGAAGTTCAGTTATCCCAAGTTACTGCCTAGGATTTACTTGCAGGGGTTTATAATATGATAATATGATCATCATGTAACTTTGAGAAGAAAACTAAAGAATTTGAACGCTATTAGATTAATAAAGTTAAAAAAATAAGTGAAAAAGGCTTTTCAGCAATAGTTGGTCAGTTCTTAATTTTTGTGCAAGTAAGTGGGGTGCAGTGCTTTTTGAATGATTTTTTGTTGGTCAGAGGGTTTTGCAGTAAGACATCTGGGGTGATGAAATGTTTTTGAATAATGACATTGAAGTTTGGGTTTCTTTCCACTGATCTGTGTGTGGTTCAGTCTCTGTTTCAGATGCCAAGTTACAGCACATCTCCCATAAAACCAGCCTAATGCTTGTTTTAAATGCTATAAATGCTGTAAAAATGTTACAGAATTAACACACAGACATTTACAATCAGACAACTGAAACATTATCTTGACTGATTTGGATCATGGAGAGGTTATTCTGGAGTGTATTTGTGCTGAAGTCTAATGACCAGACTGGAATATGTTTCAAACTTTAAATAAGTGCATAACAAGTCGTGAATTTTAGTAATGCTGTATTAATGCAACATCCACGAGTTTTCACTTCTAGCAATTATTTTTAAATCATATTTCTTCTTTTAGTCTCAATGAAGAGTTGTCCATAGTTTAAAATTAAATGCACTTTGTAAAAATATTCTGAGTGAAGTTCCACTCAGTGCACATTGCAGAGATGGAATTCATGGAGCACAGATTAAAGAAATGTGTGTTTCAGTAAAATATTAATGTATTTTCAATCTGTTTATATTGGTCTGAACTGAAGTCAGTTGTATTTTTAAAGAATTTTAAATATATCCACTATTTTACTGATTTTTGCTTACCTAAATTTCTTGAACAACCTTACTACATGATGGATGATTGTCAGAATAATGGCTTGCTGTACTGAAAATCCTATGAAAGATAGGCATGCATGTTATTTCTGTGAACCAGATGCTGGATTTGCTTTGAAAGAGCAAATTAGAAATTTTCATTTCTGAACAACTATCTGTTGGCCAAGCTGTGGACACATCAGCAGTTTTAAAAAATTATTAAATATATTTTATAGAATTATTACGGTTCCATCAGCAAAAGAAAAGACAACTGGAGAAAATCATCCAGTCCTTCAAAATAAATAAGTATTTCTACATTTTAAGAAAAGTATGTGTAAGAATGGGTAAATATGACAATATAAAGGAATAGGTAGAATTTAGAAACTGAGCTGCTCCAGAGGTTATAGTCAAAGAGTGCCTTGCAGATAAAGTTGGAGATCAAAGGTGTTCTTTTCAAATTTGAAGGATTCTTGTAATGAACTTACTTTCTGAAGTATCGAGGCTAAAGTGTTTTGGACTTTAGGAAAATATTTTTACAGGAGATTATGACAAATGCAATTTTTATGCTATTTTATAAGCAGCCATTTGAATACTTGCTCTTTGGAGATCTAAGGCCAGAGTTTTTCCCTGAAGACCAGAAAAACAAAGTGGCCCTTTATGTAAGAACACTGGTTCATTCAGGAACTAAATATCACAAGGAAGAGTGTCTGCAAGCTGGCCAGTAGTCACAAGGAAAATAGGAATAGTAGCAGTCAAATATCTTTTATCTGACTTCACAATTAATGTTTAGAGGGACTGAGACAAATATTCCTAGTCAAACAAAAAAACTTAATTATTGTCACTAAAATTTCTGCTTTCCCTCAGGACTTTCCTGTTTCAGAAGAGGTTTGTTACTGACAGCTGAAGGGCACTTGGAAGGTTGGAGCAGTGTCCATAGTGAGACTACAACAAGCCCACGCTGACACTTCTCCAGAGTATTTTCATGTACCAGAGACTGACTGTGTCAGATCCACGTTGTACCAAATTCTCAGAGCATGGTACATCCCACATTCCTGATCTGCATCATTCCCAAATTGCAATGCCAGCCTTATTTTCTACCATATCATTAGAATGTCTCATCATGATACCTATTGCTGTTCACATTAAAGTCCAAATTCTGATTAATTATATAAATATTCTGATTGCTAAATCTGAATTTAATGCTTACGGAAAGAGCTAAAAAGCAATGAAGCTGCTCAGCTTCAATAACCAGAAGAATATTGGAATTTAGTATTAGGAAAAAAATTATTCCAGTAATTATTTATTTACATTATTTCTTTACATAACTTTTAATGGTAAATTTTGGACTGAAATTATGGAGCAGATGTTCAGCAGAGCAACTGGTAAATATTAGAGAAGGAATGTTTTAACTTGCTTCTCGTCATTCCCTCAAGAATGTTGGAGATCTAACGAGGTACTTCAGATGCTCTTACCTCAGTGGGCCCAGGTAAGGTACCTGCTATACTGATGTCCCACCAGGTCATCTGATATCCAGAGAAAACCTCTAAATTGGCCCCTGAAGTCATTCCAATTCCTAAATATTCCTACCCTATGTGCTTTCCTGCTTGCACCCTACAAGGTCTGTCCTTTCATCCCTCCATCCACTCCTTATTTTCCTCTAATTACTCATAGAAGCTTATTTTGGCAAGATAAGAAAGGATCTTTTAACAGTATTTTAAGGTTTCTAATTCCCAGTTCAGAATTAAAAATCATAATTAGCATTCTGAAGTAATTTTATGGCTCCTGATATATTAAAATTAGTGATCAAACTGTGCTTGTACACTACATAGTCAGCCAGATTTTGTCTCTGGTAAACAGCTCAGTAATTAGGATTTCATGGATCACAGTAAGTCCCAGATTTTACTTAAGCATTTTGAGGCTGATATTTCTTCCTTTGGTTATAAACTTATGTGAAAGGAAAGTGTGGTATTACGGGTATAAAATTGAAAGGGGAAATCAAATTTCCTAAGACTGCAGAGTCAGGTGTTGAGCCCTGACTCAAATACAGGAGGTCCTGACTCCCACCTTTGATGATTCCACAGGCTACATCATGATCCAATTGTTCCTTATAAACTGTTTAGAAGTTGGAATTGCAGACTAGAATTTTCTCTATTCACTTGCATTTCAAAGCTGATCAAATATAAACATAAAGGTTTTCTTTTATTACTTCATGAGCTGCATTTTGGTCTCCAGACTGTGGTGTTCCAATAGTTTTATTATGGAAAAGAAATTTTTTTCTTTGTATTTTTTTCATATTAATGTGATTTCTAAAGCTCTTTAAACTCTCATATATTAGAATTTCAAAGTCTCTTGTCTCTTCGAAATACCAAGGACACCAAGAAAGCTTTGAATGTAACATTTTTCCTGAAATGGAACTATGTATTTTTCTAATGCATAGTACACTATTAAATGAACTTGCAATGTTTTTGGGATATTATGATAAAGTATGGACTGTTTTAGATAAATTACTGGCATATCAACAACTGAAACACTGAATTTCAGATTGCTTTTGAATATACAACTATTTTTAATCCATAAAGGCAGGGATTATGAAGGACAAATAGCTCTAGTTGACACTGTATCATCATAGGTTGCTCCTATTACCTCTCCTAATAATTCATTCTTTTACAAATGACTCCTCACACCACAACCGTGTCTATCACTCAACTTGACCAGCAAGGTTCATTTCTCATGTATGGATGGAAAAACAGGAATTAGATTACAAAATGGTGGTAGGAAATGTTTTACTAATATGAGAACCTTATAAAAGCAGCTGCCGGGTAAAAGCAGCAGTGACAAATCACAAAATAGAAAATGGGCGATAATTTGCCATAAACGAATGGGAATGTGTTGAGACACTTCAGGAACACACTGCAAGATTTGTAGCAAAATTACACTAACACTTTTAGCTAGCAGGGGATGTTGTTTAAAATGTGACAGATCGAGGGTATAACCAAGAGAGTTCGGGGCTTTTTTATGAAACCAATATATTTGTAATCACTTCCCCTTTTTTTTAAATTTAGTCATGGTAACACGATTTCTTCTCCAGGCAAGTTTGCAAGGGGATAGAGTGCTGTTAGTCCCTGGAAATATTCAGAATAGTGTTGGTGCAGGCTCTGTTTGTAGCGACAAAGAAAGCCTTTCCCTTTGCCACTGGAATACCTGGAATCCCTGGTTCCTGAGCCCCTCAGCTCCCACCCAGGTAGTGTGTGTAACACAGCTGTCAGTGCGGGCAGAGGGATGAATCACCTTGACACTTCCACTTTACTACAAACCCTAAATCAAAGGCATCTGTGAGGGGAGGCTGTAAACTGTGTGTCACCTCCTCAGGAGAGATGGGTAGTGAGGGATGGAGATGGCACTGACATTTCCCTCCCAAGAAAAAGGAACCCAGGTAGACCATGTTTAAACCAACATGTGGGTGAGACTTCACCCAAGTTTCCTCCCAGGATTCCTGCCTGCTGAACAGCTGCACTTCTCCAAAACTCCTGCCTCTTTTGATTCATCTTAATGCTTAAATAAGACTTCATTATAATGGCTAATCCATAAATTACTTCAATTCAATACCTACCATTTTACTTAAATCAGAAAAAGGAGCCAAAGGGAAAGAACATCAATATTTTAACAGGCGTAGAGCACAGAAATTTCATAAATAAATGACCCCTCAGTACACAACAAATCCCTACAGACTGTATGCTGGTGTACAGCTTTATAATTTAAATAATTGACTAAAAGAGCATTCCTAAAATAAAACAACCTTGATTAGAGGAGTCTAGAAGCAGAGATTGAATAAAAAAAAAAAAAAAAAAAAAAAAAAAGAAAAAGTTTGACTACAAGCTGTTTAATTTAAAAAGAAAAATTCTATTCAATCAGGCTTCAGAGACACATTGAATTCCAGTCTAGGTTTATAGACTAAGATTATCTGTGCAAATTTGTATAGTACCGGATGTATTTCTTTTAACTGTGAAGTATTTTAATGTTAGGATCATTATGGGAGAACATTTATATCAAACCTGTGTTAAATTGTTTCTAAAGAACTGCTTTAAAGCTGAGAAAGTTGTTTCATCTAAAGCAAAAATATTTTGTCACTTGGACATCTACCAATTCTGCTTAGGAAAATCTTTTTTTGCAGGAGACCAGGTAGACTACAATTTTCTTTTTAATTCTTATTAGCCCGTGGAGATTCACTTTTGTATTTGTCAAATGATTGAAAGAAACTCATTACTATTTACCCTGATTCACAGGAGCCTTTATATGATAAAAAATGAAACATCTTTCAAAATAGAAACTTTGGAGCTTTCCCTTGTAACAAAGATATCAGTAGAGGTTCTGTAGGAAATTTGAATTTTTAAAGAAATTAAATGGTCTTTTTTGTTTGTTTTATTAGAATTCTCCCTATCAGGTTATAATTCTTTCTTTCTTATATTTTATCCCCAGAACAACAGAATCAAACCAGAACCACCTGTGCAAAACAAGGAAATATATAACCATTCCCTAATCCTCTTTAACAAAGGAGACCTCGGAAATTTTGTCAGTCTGTATCAGAGAACCCACAGTTCATCCCTGTGGAGGGCACAGTGCTGTGTGATGGCTCAGGAGGAAAGATGTGTGTAGTATAGTCGTGGGAAATCTGTTTGATTGAAAAACAAAGAGGTTTGGAACCACAATGAATTTTCCTGGACTTCACAGTTTGAGAATCTACTCCCGTTATCAAATTTAACATTTAGCTACAGGGAATAAAACATAGGAAATTTACTGGAGCATTCAAAATATTCAACAGATTAGTATCAATCCTCGTTATATGCCGTAGCAGTTTTCACCTCCAAGCAAGAGTCTGTTAGAAAGAAGGAATTACTGATTGTCTTAGTTTATGCAAAGAGAGTTTAGTTCCTTTTGAAAACTGAAGGAACCATTTAAAGTCTTAGAATCATAGAATCATAAAGGACCTCAGAGTCCACCCTTTGATCTTGTATGCTTTTGAAGGTTTTGCACTGAAGCTGCTGCTGGGCTGAACTCGCTCCAGGGCCGAACCCCAGCATGTTCCTCACAGCACAGAGTCTGGGGGGCCAGGTTTGTACTTCACCAGGTAACCATGGCAAGAGAAAAAGAAAATTACAGAGAACAAGCCCCCAGACAAGGTGAGGGAAAGTCCACTGGGTGGGGAGTGGGTTAGAAGGCCTTATTTTATCTCTGCATTGATTAAATCTTCCCATCAATGTTATTGACCGAGCAGCAGGTATAGTCTCTTTTACTGCACAGTCTCTTTTTAGTTCTTTGAGGTCACATGAAAAAGAAAAATCAGCTTCACAGGTGCATGTTATTAGACACACAAAGCACTTGTTAACAGAAAATATGAGATAGCTCACATTTATCAAAATTATCCCTGACATTTCCTTTTGCTCAGCTGAAAACAATATCTTAAGCTCCCAGAGCAACATGTAATGTGCGAGGGGGGGAAGAACAAACCCACAACAACGCTTATTTTTTATAAAGGACACCCAAAGGAATATGTGGTGAATAAGTTGTGTTCGTGGTAAACACCAGAGTTGTCCAAAGAACCATATTTTATATGTGTTTATTATAATGAAGTGGATTTAAAAATTTTCTATCTCTGCTTCTATTATAGGGACTCTCATACTTCTGCACACATGAAAATCATAATCATAGTCCTGAAAACTACTCTCCTATTAGTGACAGAGTAGACATTGAGCCATAGGCAAGGGAAATACAAATGTGGCCATTATTTTCCCATCTGTGGGAGCAGCCCTGTGGCAAAAGAGGCTGCTTTTAGGTATGAACAATCCAACCTCAGTCAATTAGAGGTCCATGTACTAAAACTGCAAATAGAGGTGTGCTTTAGCGACAGTTTCGTAGATTGTTTTGTCTGTTAATTATTTACTGAAAATTCAGTCTGAAAGAGACTTTTTTCCTCCCTCGAGACTTTTATTGTGATGCTAATAAGTATCTGTATGTACTTTGTTTGTGTGTTAATTAAATACTGTCACTACAAAATTTAACTTGGATAGCTCATTCTCAAGATGATGTGTATCAATAAATAAAATATGGTACCTAAAACAAAAGCAGTTTTAATTGCAGAGAAAAAGAGAAGACGAGCTTTAAAAAGAAGTCATTTAGTAATTGCATGATTTATTAAGGCTAATAAATCTGCTTAATTGTCACATTTGCCTTAAATTAATAATTTATATCAACATTTGGTGTGGGCAGATATGATGAATATTTTTATGTTGCGATAATCCTGGAAAGTGGCACTTTGAACATTTTAAAAACCAATTAATTGCAAGTGCTGTCTGGTTTTACACATTTGTAGTAGTAACTGAATAAACAAAGGTGAGAAAATTTCACAGAAACCAGTAGGCAGGACAGAGCTTAAATCCATTAAAACCCTTCCAGTATATTCGTGGCAGTGACAAGGGGGATGAGTTAATAACATGACGAGTTGGGACCTGCTGTGGTTGGTCATCAACACAGACTCTTCACCTCGAGAACTTGACCACCTTGGGCTTCCTGGTGGCCAGGTCCATGTGCTGCAGGGAAGAGGAAATCTTCTCCATCTGACACCAGTGTCTTTGGGAGCTGGTTAAATTCACTTCACTCGTTCAGCTGCAGTGATGCCCCCGTGACATCCAAACCTCCTTGCACTCTCTTGCCGTCTCCTGCGCTCACCACAAACACGCTGCAGGTACTTTTTTCATGTTTACATATCATTTAACATAAAATAAGTGCAATACTGCAAAAATAGGAGTTTGTTTATCATGGGTTTACTCGAAATCTGGTTTGACTGGTTTGTGTGTCCCTGTTCTTCCTCGGTGCTGCCCCACGGAAACTCGTGGCTCCTCTGCTAAATGGCCTGACTCTTCTCCTGCTGTTCCCATCCTCCTCCACCTCACTTTACATCTTAATGGTGTACATCTGTTACTGGACAGATTGCACAAGATGAACATAAGGCACTCTTTTCCAGGGTCAGCTAAATTGCCAAGCTAGGTCCACTTAGGCTATTGAAATGTATGTGCAAAATTCCAGAAATTCTACTAATGACAGATATCTCTGTCATATTTTGCTGCATAATAATTATACTTATGCAGGCCTGTGTGAGGTGAGAATAAAAACATTGTTTCAGCATTGGCTATATATTGGTGTGCCTTAGTAATATGTGTAATAATGTGGTTTCTCTTGTGATTTCAAAAATGGAGATTTTAAAATTTTCAGGTTCAAATTTTGCTTTAGAATAACATGAAGATTGGGAAGTTTGGAAACAGTAGTTTAGGTTTGGGGTATATATGTCTTGAAGTGTTAGTCTTAAATGCTCAGTACAAAGAGTCAACAGATGTTTACAGTCAGGAAAAGATAAAAAAACCTGGGGTACCTCTTGGCCCATGTTGTTGTTCTTTGTATACATGGGGTTTCTAGGATTTTTTTTTTTAACTGTGGGATTAGTGTATAGTAACAAGGCACTGATTTCTCTTGATTCTGCTCACTATGGAGTCGGACAAGGAACTGTCGCAACACATGGCTTTCAAATGAGTTGATTGTAGACATATTGTCTGTCAGTCAAAACTACAATATTGTAATTAGAGCAGGCCCTGTCTCTCCATACGTGCTTCAGATGGCAATGAAACAATCTCAGGAGTGAGCTATGTGGATTTGCTGTTCAAAGCTTATATCCTGCTGTACTATAAGTTTTGACTAATTCACAGTTGGAATTACTGAAAAAAATCATATTTCATCCCCTCATTCTTTAGTCTTTGTATTTTTGAAAGCTAAAGAACAAAAGGTATAATCTCTCTCAACAGCAATATATTAAATACATGTGCTGGAAAAGCCTGAGATGCGGAAGAAAGCAAAGTCCTCTCTGCCTCTGATTCTTGCAGCTGATTTAGTTGGTCACTCTGCATTAGATGGGATTTGGTGCTGGTGCTGCTGAAAAACTCATTTTTTATACTACAGTTTATATACTAGAAGGCAGAGATCTTACATGAGTCTATTCCAAACATGGAGGGGGAGGATATTCAGAATTGTCAATGCAGTACACTATATATGGAAGAGAAGAGTACTGTATGGATGGTCCAGAAAAGAAGTAAACTTTGGAGAAGAGAGGAAATTCTGATATCACAAAATGAGGCTCTCTGATTACAGATGTTATCTGTTTTATTCATTGTTTGGTGATTTATTATGAAAAGCAGATTCACTTCCAAATTCTGCCTGTCTCTGGACCCTGTGAGAATGGAGATGGAAGGAAATTTTTTAATTTAAATAATGTCATCTTACTTAAGCAATTGGTACTTGACCAGTAGAAAGCAGGATTAAAACAGCAGCATTGCACTGGTACAGCTGATGCTGGTGATGTCCCCATTCCTTTGCATAAAACTTACAGAAAAATGCCTAGATTGGATATTTACTGGATCTTGTACTCACATGGCAAAGAGCCAGCAGGGAGCCAAGGAGTTCCAGAAAAGACACACAAAATAAAAGCAAACCCTTGAGAAACTGAGAAAGACAAGGGGGAAAAGGGGGGACACAGAAGGAGAATTGGGTTGCTCCCAGTTTACACTGGGCACTTAATGGGACATGGTATATTCTTTGGTTCTAAGAGGAGCCTGAATTTCTGTCATGGACACAGTGGCATTGCTGATGAGTCAGACTTTTGAGATTTGTGATTTACAGGGAAGTTGTTTGAAAAGTGCTGCCATATGGGATGATGCTTGATTTGTAATTCTAAAAGTTAACAATTCAGTCTCCTGCAAATCCTGAGTCTGTCAGGGATTTCTCAAGTGATGTGCAGCATCAAAAATGTCCATTTTCATTTTTTCATTCTGAGGTGCTTTATAGAAATCAGCCCTGGACTTACTGGTAGAGGACATAAAAGAGCAGGGAGGTACCAAGGAGGTAAAAGCTGTCTCATTCATTGTCAGCACACCCATTCCCAGAGTGTTCTCCCAGCACAGCTCCATCCCCACTGATCAGGGTTGCACCCACCCCTGCAAGCCAAAACATTAGTAATACATTTTTTTAATCCCTGTATGATACTTATACTTCAATGTTACCAAGTTCTGCATCTCTACATGCATTATTAAAGAGTCAAACATTGATTTAATACCTCTGTAATAACACCCCTTTTTCTCTGTGTTTCCTCTGGTAGCGCAAGGCTTCCATCAAACACTGCAATGAAAAGAAATTCTGTGTTCTCCATAAAGGCAATAGTTTCAAAAGCAGTTTTAGGCAGCCAACATTTTTTTTAAGATATTTTTGAAAACAGAAAGCATTTGAAGACTTCTTGTTTTGTTTTAATACACTTTTTAAAGTTAAGATTTTTAAGTTTACACTTTTCTTGGCTGGATAATTGGCTTGGAAATCCAGCTTCTCCTAACTGTCTTTTTCTTGGTGAGAAAGAATCCTCAGACATTTTTAGTCATTAAAATTGCATGAATAGGGATTCTTTAGCAGTGACTCTGCCAGTGTGTGGTGGCCATGAAGCAGGTGGTGGATGGTGATGAGGAAAGCTCCATCCCAGTAAAAGCTCAAGCTTCCATATTTGTTTTGTATAGATACGTACCTGCATGCTTTAATGTATTTAGCTATCTAAAAATATAATTTTGATCTAAGGAATGGAACTTTGTGTCCCCAGCCTCACTTAGTGTATCTGTGTCCACAGCAAAAAGCATCTGCTGCTGAATTCCCTACTGACTTTTGTTGCCCAAAGAGACTGTGGAGAAAAAAGACTCCAGCCAATTTAGTGTATAAGATAAGATAAAAAGAGCAGGTCCTTTAATCAGGCCTCAGGTCCAGGGGAATTCACCCAACACACACCCCAGACAGTGCTTCTATGATTTTATAGTAAGGTCCATGCAATCCCAGATCTGTCCATCCCCAGTTCTGCCCAGTTCTGCCCCCTGACCTGCCCCTTTGGGAATCGGGATTGGGGTCTTTGGGACCCCTTCTTCCTCATCTTCATCTTCTTCACAGCACTTACAGTCCTTGGAGCTTCTCCAAACTTCTGGGCTTGTAGGTTGCTGTGTCTGTGTGATATCTTCTGGTCCATGCCTAGGGTGCAATGTTCCTAAGCAGAGGTGTTTTTCTACAATTCTACCTCGAAAAGAAGACTAAACACATCAATGGAATTTAGAGGAGCTGATATGAAATGGGGTAATAGACTTGGGTATGTGTAACTATTGTGCTAAAGGGTAAGGGATATAATGCAGCTACATTAAAATTTACATTTACTACACAACTACTTCTAAAATCTACTAAAGTTAAAAAGTCCAAAAAGCTCTGAGGCATCACTTTCCATCCCTGTGGTGGTTTACTCTTGGAGTGATAAGAACCAGTTCTGGCCATTATCAGTTGTCCTAATTGTTCCAGCCTTGCGGAATACTAAGTTTCACTGCCTGTTAAAGCTGCCTCTTTTGCTGCTTTGCCAGGATTAATGCCTGGTAATTCCCTACTAGCACAGCAGGAGGAGATCAGAGGTGGAGCAGACACTGCCACTGCCACTGGAACAGCCACAGCTCTTCACAAGGGCATTTTCCAATCCTTTTCGGTGTTGCCAAATAACCATTTCTAATTCTCTCTCTTTTCTCTGACTTTTTTTTTTTTCCATCTGATAAGCATTGATTTGTTGTCTTCTTTCTCATGGAGCTTGAAATTACCACTGGTAATGCCAGTGCAGAGCAGGAAATGCTCATGTACACCTTGGTGATACAACTCCATTGCCATCCTGGGAAAGCATTCCTTGATAATGCTGAGGGTAGAAATTATGGGGGGAAATCCTTGTCAGTGTTTTAGAAGATTTCTTTCATCAATTATGTAATCAAATAGGACATTTGTGCTTTTCTCTCCTAAATTCATAGTTGTCTTAAGAGTTTCTGGGTTACCTGAAATCACTCCTTTCATTGCATCTTAGCCATTAATACTTGTTCACAAGGGAAATGCAGAGATTCTTCTCAATCTCAGCATAGAAACCTTGTCTCAATTTCAAAGTCAACAAGAATTTAACTATTTTTTAAAAGTATCTTTTTCCTTACAGCTATTTTTTCAGCTCTCTCCAGTTGGGCTTTACATGATGGTTTTAGACATAACAGCTTAAGTTAGACTTGCCTCCCTTCAAAGATTTGAAAATGTGCACAGATCCTGATCAACATAAATTAGCATGGCTATGCCTTCTGTTATCAGTTATTTCAACTATATGAAACAATCTGTTTCTGTCTTAATATAAAATAAGATGGTGTACACGTTTACAATACATATCACCACCAGACATAAGCAGGAATACCTGTTGAAGGGCCCTGTGAGTAAAGACAGCCTGTTAAGGATCTTTTTTATGCATGAGAGGAACATCCATATAGTCACTGTGTTTGCAGGAACGTGTGTTACTGGTTGGGAATACAAAACAATATTTCTGCACTGTGACATAGCCATTTATTTATTTATTTATTTATTTATTTATTTATTGCCGGGAGAAAGGTTGAAATGGTGGTACCATGTCATTACAATCCACGGGATTTTGACTTGAATTATTATTCAAGGGATTCATATTGAGGTTTACACTGGAAATAACACAAACGGAAAGGTAGCCAAGAGGTGTGTATGTGGCTACACTGGAATTGTCTGTCCCTTTTCTTTATAGAAGTCTTGGGAAAGGACTTCTACCACTATTATTAATCTTTATCTTGTCTTGGTTCTTAGCTATCAGGATGCCTCTGACATTTGATGGGGTCTGAAACAAATTCTTTTGTTGTAATAGAATTTTTATGTCTCTGACTAGTCAAGGAAAGAAAGAATGAATTTTGTGAACACAGAGTAAATATAAACCAGAACTTTTATTTTTCTCCAAGCTTTATTTTGCTTTTATTTTTGCTTTATAGCTAAAGGATGTCAGCAGCTCAGAGCACACTTTTCCATCAATACTTTTCAATTTATTTCAAATCTTTACTTCTGCCTGTGGTACAAAATTGTTACTCCATGAGATGGTGTCACTGCTGTCTCTCTGCTTCACAACTGAAGAAGTGAGGTCTAGAAGAAGCTACACTTTCTTAAGATATCCCAGGATGCAAACTGGACTTTGCCACTACAGGTGGGAGACAAGGATGTGGGAGCAGAGGGAATACTTTGCTTCTCCTTTTTCATGCCCACATGTAGTTAAGCCCCAGGAAAGCACCCTGAGTAACTGAGTGCAAGCCTCGGAGAGTGATGGTAGAACGACTCAGGATGAAGGGAAAACATAGGTCCTGTCTGTTGGGGGAGGAGTTAAAGCCTTGTGTGGGGAAAGAGGTACGAGTATGGTGGGCAAAAGATTCTGAAAATTAGACCATGTGAGTACAAGGAGAACACACAGGTTCTTTCTCCTGGATCACCTGCTTTATCCTCATCAGAAATAGCACATCAGAAACAGCACCTTCACTAAACAGGTGATGTTACAACAACAGACAACTATTAATAGAGAATAATGTAGACTTATAGACTGTTCTATAGACTAATATAGCCATTAATAGAGTAAACTGACTATGTTATAAGGTTTTCTAAGGCAGATGTCCATAATGATTTAAGGAATGCTCTAAGGCCATGCAGAATAGGCTGGAATAGTGAGGGAGGGGGTGATCCACACCCACTGCTCCACCAGCCTGTGCCAAGGACAGAGTGAACCCCATTTATCTCCCTCCCCCATCCCAGCCTGTGACTGGGCCTGTTTCTGTCACATTGCTGGAGAAATGCAGCATGGAAATCATTGGATAAACCCAAGGGAATTGGTGGGGAATACAGCTGGTAGGACTGAAACACTGCTGTAGCTACTACTAGAACAAGGAAAATAAGTGTAGTTGAAGTAAGGGTAGAACATAACTGTATTGTGAGTAGAACAGAATCCTTTCAACAATAATAAATATGTATATTATTGCTATAATTAGGTCAGTGTATGAATTCCTAACCAAAAAGGATGATGCATGGATTTGTATGACTACACATTCCTGTCTAGGTATAAGGGATTATGTCGATTGTTCATTAGTTTGGGTATTTTTAATATTCCATATAGAAGTGTTGAGACATGATACGACCTGAGCTCTGTTGGTAAATGAGTGTACAAAAGGATCTTTGTGTTTAATTTTTTTTTCCTACTCCATTTATTTTTACACCAGGCCCCAGTGGAGGCATCTGGAATATTACAGTTAAAGGCAGCCACAAAAATTTGATTATGTTTAGCAAAGCATTGCTCTGCAGTAACAAGGTAAATTGGGTCCATAGACATCATTTTCCTGGCATTTAAGAAATCTATTGGTGGAGCACAACACAAAAGAATAATCTGCAAGGTCTGTAATTTTGATGCTTTATAGTAGCTGAGGTATGTGAATAGATAAATTATCTACTGAGACATCAAAGACAAAGGTATTTGTGAGTGGGTAGTGGCTTGGGAAAGAGGAAAGTGATTAGTGGAGTGCTACAGGACATCAGTATTAGGACCAATTTTGTTCATTTTATAAGCCAATGATCTGGAAAAAAGAAAAGACCATGCAGCCAAGGGATAGCACAGGCTTTGGTTCCTCTGTTGTAGGGGAGTGGAAGGCCACGAAAAGGTCATGCAGCCAAATTCACAAAGATTTATACAAGATACAGACAGATAAGCAGCTATCATTTCAGTTGAATGTATGGAATTAGTGTGGAAAGACATAGGAAAAGCAAGGAAACAAGGCATAAAAAGGCTGCAGAAGCACGTTATGTCACTAGGCAGTGTGGGTTAAGGGAAATATTTAAAATAATTTTAGTACTTTTTAGTGATTATGGTTTCTTTTAGTTTATTTCACTTGTTCAGTGAGGAAATCAGTTGTTTTAAATTCCATAGATTTAAAAGCATTTGGAAAAACTAGATTGAAGTGTGTTCCTATAATACAGTATCTCCAGCTTTCAATCTGATTTCCATAGACAGAGCCTGGGAAAATTGATAAGGAATCCATAAACAGGGGACTGTAATATTGCTGGGAATCACCAGCCAGAACTAATGCACTATCCCAAGCCCTGTACTGCTGAACTAACCATTCCAGCAGCTGGATAGTCTGGATTGAGTCATTCAGAAGTGTTTATTTCCTTGTAAGTGCCCGAACAATGGTAAAAACATTTCCCTGCCCGCGTCTGTTTGACTGTGGTAGGTTCCTGTGGTAGGTGCAGAATTTCTTTTCTATGCCACACAATAAAGGTAAAACTCAACCAGTGGATTGTTTTGGAAGGCTTTGCACAGGCAGGGGAAAGTCAAGGATCCTTTAATGCTTGTAGGAAAAAGCAAAGCAGCCAGAATTGTTCACTTCAGAAACATGAAGACACTTCAACTAGATCTTGTAATGCTGCTCCCAGAGAGTATTAACAAATGTCTACAGAAGGGAAACTGCTTTACAGGTCACTTTCATAGTGAATATTGCATTTAGGGACTAATAACTTTCAATTATTATACTGTTGAACAATTTATAATATATAGCAAATACAAACCCTGTCAAGTTACACATAACAGACTTGTATACTTACAGGTTGTTTGTAGATTAATACTGCTTAGTAACTGTCTAAGGAAATGTTACAGAACTGTTGTTGTCATATTCAAAGGCAATATACCCAATTTGGTCTCTGTATGTTCACTAACCAGAATATTTTGATGTTCTGGAGCTAATTTAATAGGAGATTTACTTTTTAAAATTATATACTATATATTGTTATAAATACTATATATTTATATATACATTTGAAAGATTAAACAAGTGGCATATAAGAGCATAGAAATAACTAGAAGGCAGACCCTGGGTGTTTGTTGTCACCTGTTGTCTCGTCCAAGCCCAGGAGACCACAGAGACAAGGTCATGCTGCAGAAAGGGCAGGAAGAAAGGAATGGCTCTGAAGGGTATGTGTGATGTAAATACTGAAATATGGATAACCGTAGTGGAAAATAAGGTATTTGTAGGTAGTTTAGAGAGATCAAAACCAGAAGTGAGGTATATTATGGAGCAAAACCAGGCTGAGTTGAAGGAGAATCTGAGCCCTGCCCTCCTCCTCAGCGGGACGACACGGCAGATCCGGGGCACGCCTCGTGTTTCCGTGGCCGCGGCTGCGTTTAATTCATCACTAGCTGAGTTTAATTGTCTGCCCGCTGTCGCTCTGTCGCGATAGGGGCACGACCCGGGCAGCGCTCCCGCCGCAGTTCCCCGGCCCGCCGCCAGGTGGAGCCCTCGGGGGGGCCCGTTTTCCGTTCGTTGCCTGAAAACTTAATTCAATTTATTGTTAATTTTGAAATTTCAGTCTTCAGCTTACTCAAGGGCTTTAGGAGGTTCCAGAACCCAAAGCGTGTTTACTTTTACTCGAACATTAGTGAAAATGGCATTTGCCAAAGAGCACAAATGTCTCTGTTTCAATTAAATAACAGAGCCGTCATTAGAGAAATATTAAACTCTGAGCCTACGACATTTCTTCGCTGAAATAACATCATCTACAAGCTACTGCTGTAATATTTTGCTTTAATCTATGCAAGAGTTTATTATAACAGAAATTCAATTTCAAAAATAAGCTCTAAGCCAAGTACCCTGGTAAGACTCCACCATACTGCTCGAGGAGATAAAATAAAACCAACACTGTCTGAAATAAGGACAGTTTAACGGAAATCTCCTCCTGAGAACTAAAAAATCTCAGCAGTTATTCCATATTTTTCCATTTTTATAACTCTTCCCCCCAAAAGCTTCATTTTTGGTTTAGAAAGAAATATTTATCTTGGGTAACTCCTGGGTGATGGGTGATCTGCTCTTATTAAGCTCTTAGAGGCAGTCATGTGAATTTTAGTCTGCCTTTGATTTTTCTAATAATTAAACATTTGCATAACTTTTTCAAATTACTTGCTTCAACACAGGCTTTTTTCTTGTATTTATAAGTTTGAGGTATATATGGATGCCTGGAAAGATTTCAGTCTGATCCTTGTCATAAGGAAACAAACACGAAAATTAAGCTCGTGCTTTGGAGAATATTGAAAATTTGACCATGAGAATTACTGTTTATTCAGTTGTGTTAATTCCTTTTCAAATCATTACTAAGAGGAAATGCCTTAATTATTAATATAGTTATTATTTTTTGGAAGTGAGAAAAATATTAGCTCAGAGTTACTTTGTATTGCAAGTCTCTTGTAGTGAATAAAGAAGAATGCACAGAACTAAATAGGAACAAATGCAGTTGCCATGTTCTGTGAGTTCCAGTGCCAATGTCCAAAGCCTCCAGAATTATTTAATGAGTGTTATTGAATATTGACTGGTAACGAAGAGTCATTGCAAGTGACAACGTCATGACAAGTCATTTCATCTTCATGTAAATAATGGTGCATTTTGGTTTGGGTGATATCTGCCTTTGGAGGCCAATAAACACCTTTGCTGGTGGGTGGATGTTTTATGTGAGACCATGTATTCTCCTTGAGTTATGTGGTATTATCAAAGAAAACCAGAAAAGCGTATTTTTTCCAGAGAGGCGTGTAAAGGTTTGTAATTGTTTTCATCTTTTTTTTTATATTTTTTTCTTCACCTTTGGAGTACTATAAACTGTGACGGTCTTCTTTCAGCAGAGGTTGAAGGGATCTGATTCATTTTTAAACTGTTTTATTTCTTATTTCCTATCGGAGCAGGGAATCAAATGGGGCTGTTATGGGATATTTTTCCTGGTGGCATTCACTGCCTTTGAACTCCCGGTGAGATGAGTGAGTTTGAGGAGCTGGAGGGTGCAGTCCTAGTCCTGTACGACTAGGCAGAGAGAATCCTAATTATGAGTGGATTAACAGGGGTCTCCTGAAGGAGGGAAGTTAATCCATAGAGTGTCTCTAGTTAAAATACGTTGAGTCTTCAAAACGCAGTTTTGTACAGGTCTTTCTCAACTTGACCAACATGCAGCATCTTTAATATCTGTGTTTAAAAATTCGGGGGGTTATCTTTTTAAATTTTTTCTATGCACTTTAAGTTCATAGAACTCCTGTGCCTTTGGGAGTGTGAAACAACCTTCTGAGAGTTGCATAACCCCATGACAGTCATTGCATAGTTTGTGCAATGTTAGTTGTATATTAACCTAATTAATATGAATATTAATTAGACAATATTAACATGAAATTCTTATTTTTCTTGAGAGAAGAACCCACTGTAGTAGACTACAGGCAAATTTTGTTGTAGAAGATGATTCTGAGCAGTTAACACTACACAGTGGAACTGCCATGAAGAAAAGGCATCACTCCCAAAGGATGTCTGTGACTTTTATACTCCAGGACTTTTCTCCAGCCGTGTTTCCCACTGCTGTCATTCCCAGTGTGCTGTTTGGCCAGAGCTGCCCAGGAGATGGGCTCAGCACCAGGGACTGCTGGGGGAGTAGACCAGGATCCTGTTTCTAGACTTCCTGATCTACAGTTACATTCTTCCCCCTTCCTTGAAACTCTTCAGTATCTGAAGGTTGCTGTCAATTCCAACAGTGGAAGGTGGATATATTGGATCCCATCTGTCACCTCTTCTCTTTTCCCACCATCCTTCTCTCTCTTCTAAGTATAGGAACTCCAGTAATGTCGATTTTGTGCCGACAGACAGAACCCTTACAACCAGGGAACACTCTTCCAACCCTTGTAGGTCCCCACTCAAATTCCAAATACTTGTGCCAGCCTGGAGAGCAAGGAATCCATGGCCAGTTTGAGAAGGTGACCTTGGTTTTCTTTTTGGCATGTTGCCCTTTTCTCATGTATTTCCTTTTACGGAGTTTAAGATAGGGAATAAAAAAGCTGTCTACATGTAGGTTCAAATTCTGTTAACAGTGTCACACTGGGGGACAGGTACTAAAATATAGAAGTTCTTTGTGAGAGAAACGTTCTGGGCTTAATAAATACCTGAATAATTATCTTTATAATTAATTACCCATGAAAGTATATGAAAGTGGCAGGATTTCACTGTAATTCTTCTGAGTTAGATATGTTTGCATTTGTTATTTGAGTACTTGGAGGTGTTTTGTATGAGAATAACAACATAATTTGACTCTTTTCTTCCAATCATTATTGTGCTTTCCAATTTTCCTAGGTCAGATTTTGCTCAGGTTTAATATGTACGATGTGTTTTGGTTTAATTTGCCATAATCTATGACTTGCAGATGAATTACTTAATTCACCCTTGTGAAATAAAGCAGGAAAGTGTATGTTGACAAATAAAACCTGTGAGGTAAAGCCAAACGGTCCCAATCTACTCGTGTTATCTGGGAAGGTACGTGTGCTGCCTTTCACTGGTATCCTATGAAATATTGGGCAAAACACAACAGCCAATGATTTAAAGAAAAATGCCCCCAGTCTGCATGTCCTGCTTTGAGATCCGGTGTGAGATATCTGGAACTAGGTCTTTGATTTTTCGTATATTCACAGCGCCCCAGATACAAAATAAAACAGCATTTCAGGGTGTGGAAATCAAGCTTGGTTTAAAATCAGCTAGCAGCTGCTTTCTCTGCTGTCTTTGCTACTTCCTATTCCCTATTCTAAATCATAATTTGTGCGCTCTGAGGCCAGCTCTGTTCAGGGCGCTGGTTTAGACATCTTTATTAGCTGGGAAATGCTATTGATTCTGGTTTTCTCTAAAGCATCCAGCACTCAGCATTCAGGTTTCTCATTGGCAATGAGATCTATATTATCTGCACTGTTGCAACATCAGACTTTGGTGAAACAGTTGTTTTGTAGCGTTGCAAGAACCGTGGAAAATTAGATGTTTATTACGGAGTGAGGCGACACTGTTCTTCATTTTGTAGTGGGATGAGGCAATGCAACCTCCTGATTTTGATGCAGACTTACGGGGTCTAAAAATAACTCATCCCCAGTACAGAAAAATATGAGCAAATATACAGTCTATCCCTTAAATCCACAGCATTAGGTTAAATTAATAGAAGAACTTGTACAGTACGTGATTGAATCCATGAGGGATATAGTGTGATATTGTATATTTGCCTAAAAGCTCACTCTGACAGCAAAAACAATGTACCACAGTATGTTTCTTTCTTATCTAATGGAAAGAATAACACACAGAGGCTCAGTTCTTGTAATGAAAACCCCCACATTAATTTTATTTTTTGATGTGTCATTGTAATTCAAGAGATGTTTTTAATCTCAGGATTGCTAGGGCACAATAAACCATTTAAAAAGTATTTGGCAAAGATCCCTGTGCTTAGCAACAGCTCCTTTCATTTAAAACTGTTTTTTGAACCAAGCTATTCAAAGCTTTGTTCCACTTATTAAAATAAAGTATCTTACTTCAAACAAGTATTTCAGAGAACATAATCAAGAGGACAGCATTCACACACAATGCACAGAAAACATAAAAGGTAGCAGCATGAAAAACTCAAATATTTTGTGCATGTTTCCTTGTTTTTCATTAAGAAAAACTGTATAAAAATATACTCACAATCTGATTTCTCTTTGTGCTATTATGGGATACTTAATACTACATTTCTTACCACGTTCTGAAATTCATTACTATATTTAAAGCAAAATGAGCTGTGAAGTATTTTAGTGAATGAGATATTGAATTAAGGGTGTACTTTCTAGTCATCCAGGTGATATAAAACAGCAACAGAGAAGCTACATATAGAATAATGTCTATTCATTCTGCTGTGGGTTTTATTCTCTTCTGCGAACTATGGTGTTAGTCCATGGTGCAGTAGAACTGTAGAAGCTCTGCTTTCCAATAAGGTGAAATATTGTTCAGCTTCATTATATAACTGTACATTGACAATTTATTTCAAATTTTCGTGAATATCACTTTCACTTTGGTTTAGTTCTGCCTTAATTTTGTTTGCTTTTCATAACAAAAGCATTGCCAAGACAATGATGGCTCCCGGAACAATGCAAATGCAGTTTCCCTTTATCAGTGAATGGAGATGGTTCCTTCCTCAGTGTTTCCTATTTCACCTGCGTGCTTTAGAAAATAAGGAAGGATGCACCATTCCAGGATCCCTTCCTTTGAAGAGATTCCCAAGTAGGGTTTTATAGGATGCCAGATGCTTTTTAGAGTGTCCTAAGAGCCCTCAGTTTTCTCTGAAGTTCAGAGAAGTTGAAGTGAAGGCAAGAGAGGGCTGAGCATAAAGAATCATTTTGCTTTGCAGATTTTGCTGTGTTCAAATTATTCTTTGCTTAGAAATGAAAACCCCAGACCTGAAAAATTCCCAGTCAAGAGAAGGCTCTGGACCTGTAGCTCTGGTTTGAGTTCTGACCTGGTTCCCCAGGCTGTGGTTCTTATGGTTACACAGCCAACAAAACCTCTACCCTGGGTTCTGCCACATGGGTTCACAGGAAACTGTCTTGACCACTGCAGATGTAACTGATAAAATTTTCATAGTGCATCAGAAGTTTGAGGGTAAATACCTGAAAAGGAGCTCTGGTAATGGTAACTCTGCATAGATCATGCTGGATAGCTTTTCCAAGATGGCAGTGACTGTAACACCAGTGCAATTTTTAATCTCACATTGTGTGGGCAGAAAAATGGTTATTTCCAAGATGTTAAAAAGCTAATCTATTCTGTTAAGTTTTTGTATCTTGCATAGATATAGCTTCTTTCTGTTTTGTTTTTTTTTTCTTTTAATTTTACAGACCAAGTTGGGAGCCTTGACATTTATTGGGCCCCCATATTTTTCATTTATATTCTCTCTAGTCTTCACCATCTGTTATGACAGTAAATAAGTTTCAAATAAGCCATATCTTCCTCAGCATGAGTTGCTTTTTCTGCAAAAAAAAAATTAAAGTTGCAGTTGGATGTGATATTTGAAGTCACAGCTTGTCTTCAAATATTTAGTAGCGTATTCCTGTGCCAAGGGATATCAATCTGCCATTTGCTTTGCTTACAGTATAATAAAGATTATCCAGTCCCTTCTTTCATAGATATGTGAAGGCTTTTAATTACTATAGTTCAGGAAGTAGCTCTTTCCACAGTTTTTTCCATTCTTCTTTGGCTTCATATTGTTCCTTCTTATCTTTTTGTACATTTAATTTCAAAAGGACAATATAGGGTCTGACTTTGGTGGGCTGAGATGTGATCTTCCCTTACAAGTAAATTCCCTGGCTACAACAACAGCACTTTTGCTGTTGTAAAAGTCAGTGGTTGATGGATATTGCAGATGTTGGTATTCAACCTCAGGAATTTTTGCAGAAAGGTTTTTATTTTTTGTCTAATATGTGTAGGTTGAGGGTAAATTTAAGGTAAACTTATTTTTTTATCTTTCTTTCAAGCCATACAAGAACACTCCAGTGAAAAGGGATGTGACTCAGAAGTCACAACATGCCACTTTGATTCCCTAACTTATGTTTCCTTGATTATGAATGTCATGTCACATGGAGGCATTTTCTTTGTCCTTTGAGATTTTTTGAGATTTTCGTGATAGTTTGTGATTTTCATTCATTGTCTAGCAAGCTGCAACAAAGGTTTCCTTGAAACTTGCACGAAGGAGCTCCTCTAACAAGGAAATGCCCAAAATTGAAAGTATTGCTAAGGAGTAAACATTGATGTTTCTTGTAGACTGTCTTTTTTTATAGTTTCTTAAACAGTTCTCCAGGTAATCTCCAGCCCATGAGCTGCCCAGATGTGATTGCAGGTATCCTATGATAAATCCAAAGTCATAAACATAGAATCACAGAGTGGTTTGGGTTGGAAGGGACCTGAAAATCTTCCCATTCCTGTGGACAGGGACACCTTCCACTAGCCCAGGTTGCTCCAAGCCCCATCCAACTTGGCCTTGGACACTTCCAGGGATGGGGCAGCCACAGCTTCTCTGGGCAACCTGTGCCAGGGCCTCCCCACTCTCACAGGGAGGAATTTTTTCCCAATATCCATCTAACCCTACCCTCTGGCAGTTTGAAGCCATTCCCCCTTGTCCTGTCACCACCCTCTTCCTTCTTCCTTCCATCCCTCCCATTTAATATTCTGTGGTTCCAGCCATCCCCATACCCAAGGATCTTATTTGCCCCCTCCTTTCGTACTTCTGAAGGCTGTACATGTGTTTAGTGGGTAGCTTTTAAAATCTGCAGCTTCCATCAGTACCAATTGGTACTTCCAGAATGGGTATCCAAGAAAATATTGTGACTGAGCATCAGCTCTGCAAAACAATAGCAGGTTGGCAGCAGTGTGATTTATGGGAAAAGACTCATGCAACTTCTGCAACAGCCACGACATTCATTGTGCAAAGGTACTTTTGAGTAAAGAAAGATGTTTTATAGCGTTAAAATAATGTCCACACTATAGTCAAAACTGATGCACAGTTAAGATTAACCCTTTTGTTAGGAAGGGGATTCTGCTTTCATTTTGATATTCATAAGCTTCTTACTATAACAATAAAGCTTTTATTTTTATGTGTGCAATTGTTTTTCCTTTTCACCTGTAAATAGAGTAATTGCACTTTTTTCCAGTATTAGATTAATTTTATAGCATGTTCTGAAATTTCATTCTCTTTCAGCATCAATCTTTGTTTTGTTTTTATTACAGAATTATACTTACAAATAACACCATTTCATTACAATAAACATAAAAATATAATGCAATATAGCAGTTACAGGTTTATAGAGTAAACATTTCATTTGGAAGAAAACTCTACTTGCTTATGCTACTATTTCACAAAAGCTACAAGGACAGAAACTCTGAGGGTTAATAACAAAGCTGTTTATAAAGTAAAATGGGGGGACAAATATTCAGGCATCAATGACTACACTTGTGAAAAACATAGAAAGAAGACATCTTGTCTACAGCTTAATTTTTTTAGAGAAGGGGTCTTGGATGAAGAACTGATTTTCAATTTGGAGTTAGTGTCCAGTGTAGGGTAAATTGTATCAAAGCCAAATGATATTCCACAAAATTAAATTCCTTCACCTTAGGTTGCTCAGTGCCAGGTATTTCAAGAGAATTAAAAATTTTCCATGCTACTTTTGCAGACTAAGCAAGCTTCCAGATAGCATAGAAAGATGGCAAATATGGAGCCAGAAGATTAGTGCAGAGGAGTTGTTTAAGAAAAATATATTTTACTTAGAAAAAGAATTAGGAGAATTTCCAAAGGCACAGAAGGGAATTTGTGATCAAAGTACAAAAAGAAATAACAATTAGGAGATTCAGAGGAAATTTGGACTAGGGAAGGGTTTTGCCTTAGATGAAGACATGTGTGTGATCTGGTCCCTTACCAAATCCTCTGTTCACTGAATATGGATTTACTTACCATGAAACACTGTGCTGGACCAGGATCTTGCCCTGGCTTTCTTTTATAGCAGTTGTAACATAAAATTAGAAAGATTTTGGAATTATATCAATGTCAAAAGGTTTTGTCACTTCGCAACGTAAAACACATCAAAATTCATGCTGAAAATCTTTTAGAATTACACAAGTCTTAAATGAGTTTCGTCTCATGGTGCAAGCAAATGCTTAAAAGTTAAGACATTTTCCAAGAAAATAACTGCAGTTGCCAGCTCCACTTCCTATAAACAGAGCATTTTTTGTAGTATCTCCTTGAGCTGCAAAAGCTGTCACTGCTGCTTTCTAAGAATTTGGAGACCAATTGGTGTCTTATTTCTTTTACAACACATCTGAGTGTGTAAAATCTCCCTGTTTTGGCAAACTCTTTTTGAGTGATTCTACCAGCATCTCACAAAAAAAAAAGCCTCACCCATCCAATTTTCTTCCTCTGGTATTCTGTAGTAGATAGTTATCATGATAAATGCACATGTTCTTTATGTTTGTATGCAATTTTGCTCTTTGCATTGCTGATCTTGAAGTAAATACATAAAGTGTTGTCTTTTAACAGAGAAAAATGATGCAAGAGAAGAGGCCAGTTGGGACAGAACCGGAGTGTTATCCTTCAAAGTCTGGCTCTTGGAGGCTTAATTCAGCTGTAGGAGCAGAGAGGGTAACCTTATAATAGTTGCCCTTTGAAATGCTATCTTTCATGGCTGACCTTTAAGCTAACTTGGGAGTCTGACAACCTGGGTCCTCAGCACAAGACCCTGCTCACTGTCAGCCTCTCACAGTTGATATCTTCTCTGCTTTTGATCAAAATAGTATCTCCTTCCCATTTTACCTGCCTTGCTTCATAACTCTCTCCCAACCCAGGCTATCATTCAAGTCAAATACAGTTAGCAGATTGTTCCCTTTCTCTTCCAGGTACTTCTCTGAGTTTATAGTTCTGTTGTGTTCTTTACAGACTTTATTCCTTTCACACTAAGTATTCTTCTCTCCAGTAACAAAACCATTCAAGAACATTATAGTACTGTGGGAAGATCTGCAGTTCCACAGCACTGCAATCTCATTTTGGAACTTAAGCAAGTGTGAACCACGAAGTCAATCAGGAGAGAACTCAGACACTCCCCTAACCTGGCAGCAGTAAAATAATAATGTGACAGCACAAAAACTTAGGGAAAACTATATTAAATTATATGGATGCTCCAAGAGCAGAAGAGTCTCCATGATTACCAAATCACCTTTAGCTATGACCATTGTCTAGGTGTGCTCATGTTTGTGCAGGCTGTGACTAATGCAGGTGTTTCTAACAGCAGCTTCTAAGAATTCATGCGTCCATTTCCATAGCTTTTGGAGTGCTGATCCAAAGTCATCCATTTCAATATACGAGCTACAGAACTTAGAAGGCAGATTCTTACTTCTGTAGTTGAAAATTCAGTAAGGCTTTTTGTAATAGATCAGATCTGTATTACACGTTTCAGTACTTATTTTTAATTTCTTTAAAAATGTCAAAAAATCATCTGGGTTTTATCCATCAGTCACATCCACAGTGCTTCATGGAAAATTCCTCAAAGGATCCTACTTTGAGTTCACACCTTAACCCCTGAAGACACCTTCCTGGTGCATCAGAAGTGCACGTGTGTGTGGGATGGAGCTGTCCAGGGCACGCTGCTTTTCCCTACAACTCCGGCTGCCAAGGCCCTTCTCCCACTCTGTTTCCCTTGATTCATCTGCACTGGGCAAAAACCACGACCTGAGATGTGCCCCTGGTTCCTGGGAGCTTGTACATCTTTATCAATGAGACAATCATGGAAGGGAGGGCCTGGAAAACCCTCTGGGATTTTCAGTTTTGGCTCCTGCATTTCTCCAGTGCATTGCTAGGCCCTGTCAGCACTTTGTCCCTGGTTATCTGGGCAGCTGATTGAATATCACTGCTATCTCTGTACTTCTCCACACTTGTTTGTGCTGTGTTGTGTTCTTGCCTTGTCAGTGTTTTGGGGTTTTTTTAATCTGTACAATTGTTTCCTTGGTTGACTCCGGTGTGTTTGTTTTTCTAAGTGATGGCAAAGCTGGTATTTGGGTGTACTTCCATATTACTCCATCAATCACTGGAAGAGGACGTTGACACAGTGTTAGGTTCTTTTGAGTAAAACAAGGCTGGTTTTATTATTTTGCTGTGTATTATTTTCCACTATTCCCACTAGATGAGGAAAATTGAGTTTTCATAGGCCTAATCTTCTCAGCTAATGTTATGAGCTAAATCTAAGTAGCATTTGTTGGAAAACAAGAAGTTCATTTTGTGCTCAGCTCATTCTTTGTTTGGCAGAGATGTAACAGATACCATGTATGAATTCAAAGTGGGGTTTTTTTCACTGTGTGACTCAAGTTCTATTTAGATGGTTATTAGTTGACTATATTTAAAATGTTATGTTTATTTTTTTATGAGAAAATAGGTAAATTTTGACTCAGTATCTATAGTTGAAAGAGTGCCATGTAATGCAGAGAACAAATTTGTAAGAGTTGTGCAAGATGATATGAAGATGAGAGAACAGAAAAGAGAAGCAGAGGATTTACACAAGATAAGAACAGAAAGAACCTCTGCTTTGGCCAGGAATAGGTCTCTGACCATCAGATATGAATTAATTTGTTAGGTGGATTAAAGGCCATGTGAGGGCTGAAAAGAAAATGGCTGAGCTGTAGTCAAAACGCTGTTCTGTGGAAGTTAATTCCACTATTTAACATGCTGGAGATGGGCAGCAAGTTTATAAACTAAAAGGTGGTGCTGGGGTTGTAATTAATAGTGTGAGCAGTATTTAGAGAAAAGAAGTACAAGGTATTTGTGGTTTCTCTTCTGGGAAAGAAAGGAAGCTGCCAGAGGAGAGGATTGCTGGATGTGTGAGACCATGGATGGAGTCTGGAGAAAAGTGCAGATTGACACATTCAGAGGAACTGTAGATTCCTGGCAAGGTCAAATACCAATAAATAGGAAAGAATACATGAAGAAACGGGTGCTGTTCCCCAAAATAGACATAGATATATTTGAGAGAATTTATTACATAATAATAGTATCATAATAATCTGACTGTATTATGATGCAGAAGAGAGATGAGACAGGATCTCTGTTTGGGAAATTCAAAACAAGGGAACAGAGGTACTAAGTCCATCATGCAGATGATGTAGGCAAGATCAGCAACTCAGTGGAAAGGAATAATCTCATATTTGGATATTCTTCACATAAGCTCCTGAACACACAGGAAGGAACTCTGTGTATCCTGTACACACCATTAGTGAGTGTGAGTTTGGTGTGATGTATCCTTATTCATGGCTTTCTGAATTAGACTTTCTAGTCTTTTCAAATTCTCGTCAGGTAGGAATTTTTAAATGCTTCTCAAATTTTTACAACATCTTTCTGAGACCATTATTACAGATAAGAGCAGAACCTTTTTAGGAAATAGCGTACACGTGTCAGCACTATAGTTTCACCTTTCTCCTGCATCATTCTATAATAACATTTATTTCTTGAATACACCTGTGCAGCTGTGTTGGATCTGCCTCCTGACAATTATAAATCCCTTGATGCAGCTGGTAGCATTAATTAAGAATTGTGTAAAATCTATGAGTGGAACTTGCTTTTTATTATAAAAATATTATGATAGCTAGCTAAAATAGGGGATAGTTATACAAATGTTAATAATTTGCAAATTTGATGTATTTTATATGCCTTAACACCAAACCTTGAAATACTCTGTTCATTCTTTGCCATGGTGAGAACTGACCATTTGCTTCTAACAAACATTTCCAACTCCTTAGACAGTCTTAACACTTGTAAAGAAACTTTCCCACTTATTCATCAGTATTTTTTTTTAATACATGCTGGTGAAAACTCACAATTTTTTAAACCCTATCTAACTATCGTAATCCATAAAACTGTTGCAACAACTGTTGAAAAATCAATAAAATTTGTGCGGGTTTGGTGCAATGCCCAGTGAAGGGTATCTAAAAATCTGACTTTATACAGACAGATTTGGTAGTTATGGAGCCCTGGTTAAGGAAAGCTCAGGTATCTCTAGTTCTGAACCAGGGGAAGCCCGAGTGCTGTGGAAACACCCTATGGCAGGAGTTTTGGGTAGATTTTGTCCCTTGGGATCCGTCTGGTGTTCCTCGTGTGCAGCCAACTCCCTCGGCTGCTCGAGGGACGTGGGGGGACTTCGCTCACCCAACAAAGATTATTCTTCATGAGTAATTTTCTTGCCTGTCGTTTTTTGGATAAGAAGCAATTTTTAAAATGTGTTGTCAGAAATCCATCCCTTATGCAATAAAAAACTCAAAAGCTGTGCCTGATGACATACAAGATGTCCAGATCCGCATTGGCTCCTTCTCTGCAATCTGTTTACAAAAGTTAAAAAATGCAGCAGAATGAGTTGGTTTGTAAAGGTGCTTTTTTGAATGCTAAATCATTATCTGTAAAATTGAAACTCTCAAATTTGTCTCATTTCACTCCATGAGAGTTTTCTGAAACAAGTTTCAATTTAAATTAAACTAAGATGACACAAATAGAACAGAAGAATAAATTACTTAGAGCCAATTTTTCTCTCTGTCAATGGAAAGGATTCTATGAATTGAAGAAATATCATATTTATATGAGGTTTCTATAGTAGTTTATGTTTTTTGCCAAAAAAATTAATCTGAAAATTGCGTGTGCAATTATTATTATCTTTTCCAGTAGTATTTATATTAAACTGTCATGTTGTATTTTTTGTCTGATTAAAATCCCCATCAAAATGCTTTTGAATTTACCCAAATATTAATCACTAATATATTTTGGATTTTTAAAATGCTTTTACCAGATATTTCAAAGCTGCATTTTGATCCTGAATGAGTAATCTGCTTTTTAGAGATGTGATGTACCTCATTTACCATTGATTTAATGCAAGCTAAAAGGCTTAGCATATCTGAAAACTAATTCAATAATTTTATGCTTTTCTTGGGATTTCTCTAAGCCTGAAGAGAGTTGGAAATTCCCAAATAGTGGTTAGGAAATACCCCAAAAGAAATAATTTCTTCTGCCTGAGGTTTGCAGAAATTCCAGTTATTAGAGTGTGTGGAGTCATATATCTGCTCCCTTTAACCACTAGGAAGGGGTCTAGCCATGCTAAAAAGCTCTGAATTTCTGGAACTATGTGGCAGTTGAGCTCATTCCATCATTTTTAGTGGATTTGGGTAGTTTCCCTTTGAAGGACAGTCTCTGTTTCCCTCCAGCATTCATGGTGAACATCCAGGACACGCAGCCTCAGGATAAACTCCTGGAGATTCCTGAAGGAATCAGCTGCTGAGGTGCTGTGCTCATGCCTATCCTGCTGATTAATATTTCCTCAGAAGTCCCTGTCTGGCTGTGTTTCTGTGCAATCCCAGTCGGAATCACTCCCTGCTGCTGGTTCTGTTTGTCAGCCTCCCCTGCACCAGGGCAATAAAATAATAATAATTCTGATTACCTGGACATGTTAAACAGTTACCACGATTTTTAAAAATTATTTTTTTAAATCTTTTAAGAGCTTCTAAGGTTTTCTGTTCTGTTTCCTGCCCCGAGTGAGGGTTTGCAGGCAAACTGAAGCTTCTGAGAAATGCCTTCAGTCTCACTGTGCTCCATCCAGCCCTTCTGGTGGGTGAACAAGTGCCTGCAGGTGGGCTGTCCTCCTCTGCCTGACACTTGTCCCCAACTTCATTCTCATACTGCTTGTCTGCAGTCTGCAGAGAGCTGGGTCACAGGAAACACAGACTCTAAACTTCTGTCTCCGTATTTGTCACATTTGTGTCCAACTCCGAGACATAAAGAAAAATTCCCCTTCTTCATTATCTAAGTAATAATGTAATTACTGGCCTGTGAGGGGTTTTTGGGTGGTTTGTTTGGGTTTTTTCTAGATGTTGCATGACATAGTGCTATTAGTGTTTCTATGGAGTAACTATGATGAAAGAGGGAACTGCATTCCAGTGGCAGGTCACCTCTAGGTTAAAAGAGGAAAAAATAAATGTTTTCTGTCATAATTGCCTACCATGAAAGCAATAGGACCTAAAGATTAATGTCAAGCATTTTGAACTGAGTTGTCACCCAAAACATACCTGGTACAAGCCCAAAAGTGCACAGCAGGGTACAATGTAAAATTACTTACACAAAGATAAAAGTATATGTGGAGGTAAATGAGTCACAGACCGTGGGCTACAGATACATATAAATTCTGTGTCCTTTTTGAGCCTTAAAGTTTACATTATGACATCTGATAATATTCCTATACAGCTGTCATGATTTTGTGAGCATTATGATATCAAGACAAGTTTCACAGTCAATGATGTACAAGTCAGTAATAAGTTTTTATTTTATAAACAAATACCATATATTTTCACCATGTTCTTCCGTAAGTGTATAAAAATATGGGCACAATGTTGACATACAGAGAAACATGATTTTTTTCTTTAAGGTAGCTAACCTTTCTAATGTTTTTCAAGAAGCTGTCTAGAGAACACTATGAGCAGGAAATTATCATTTCTACATACCTGGCATTGTATAATTTAATCCTGTCTTCTCTTGACTCACATAAAGTACACAGTAATGGCAAAGGTTACCTGTGTGATCCAATCTATTGAAAAAAATAATTTCTATCTTGCTCCCTTAGCCCAGGATGCTCTTGCCTGTTTGTGAATGTCCACATTTCAACTCGTCATTAATGAAAATATTTTAAAACCTGAAAACAATTATATTAGTCTCATTAAGGTAGCTTTCAAGTTCTAGGCACATGGACTGAATTAGGGAAGAGTATTTTTGTACTTCTGGATCTCAAAGGAAATGAGTTACACTCGACTGAGCACTAAAATGATCTTCAGAGAGCAGTATTAGGCTGAAAATACAAAGATCATTAATAAAATTTAAAAGAAAAGAACCTCAATCAGTTGGTTCAGGTTTGATTTTGTACCAGAAGAAACCTTCATTTTAAACAGGAAATACTTTGAAACATTTCTCTGTTTTCTGACAAGCTTGAGTTCTCACAGGTCTAGTTCAGATTCGTCACATGTTCTGCTGGTTGTCTGAATCAAATTCCTCCAAAAATGCAGGTGTGAACTTGAAAAAAAAAAAGAGTTTCTATGCAAAATGTGTAGTCTTTGGTGTTAGAAATTAGTTCAAGGAGCCTGTCTCTCAGTCTTTGATGGTTTCCAGCTCCATCTGGGCCTATGGGGGCAGCTCCATTGATTCATACAATTATGCCTTTTTGAGTGGTTGTTTATTTGATGGGGCACTGAAAAAACATGTATCAGCTAGTGTGGCTTGGGGAAGGAGTAGTGAATGACTCTCGTGAGTTTTTAATATACCTGAAATATTTGGTGCATTGTATCTTCATGATTTAGAATATTCTAGTTTTGAAGATGACATTTGTAGCGTCTTCATTACATTCTATACAATATTACCTTCTCCAGAAGCAATATCACTCAAAAAGATAAAAATTAATTTAGTTGCACTAATATTTAGTTCTTTTCAGCTCTAAATGTTTCATTTCTTCAACTAAAATTTAATTTATCATAAGAAGAACTTTAAACAAGCTAAAATTGCTATTGACAAAAATAACCACCCTGATTAGATTAAAATCAGAATTTCCCAATTTGCCTGTGAAAACATATTAATTTAATGGATTCTGTTCCAAGCTGGATGATAGACAGATTGATGTGTCAACAGAGAAAAGAGTTATAACCATCAATGTGTCTCTCATTGTTTGACAGTGATTTGCTACTGTCCAAAAGTCTGTTAGCTCAACTTTCAGACTGAGTTATTCAGATTTATTCAGAGGTGTCACCCCCGGAAAGGCAAGATCCATCAGCCCCCTGCTTGGGCAGGGGACCCCAAAATCACCGTCAGTCACACGTGGTAGAGTAATTCAGGGCTTAGTTTTAGAGTTCAGAATATCCCTTTCAGAAACTCAAAGATGCATTTGCTTTTTTATCCTTTCATTTTTATGTTCGAAAGGCACTTTTTCATATCAAGTGGAAAATTCTGATGAATGCCCAAATTCTGTAAAACCTGAAAAATTCCAATGTGTGCACAAGGCATCTGCATGATCTTGGAGATGAAATGTCTGCAGAGTATTTAATGCATGGGTAGCCCAAGATTTGAAATAGTGTTAGTACAGTTTTACCATCTGAATATAAATTCAAATTGTTTTATGTCCCAAAGTTTAGCTAAGGCAATGGCGAAAGCCTGGAGATCTAAAATCCTCACTGAATCAGCTGAGAGAATCCTTTTTCCCTTCAGCTGCTTCAGAGTCAAAGCATTAATTGTGTTATCACTGGATTTTCAGAATTTATTGCAGTATAATATTTTCATTTACCATTGATAATTCTTGTATTTCCAATTTTAATTGGTGTACTTTTATTTGTGATCCAATAAACCAACTTTGCTGTTGATTCTAATACAAACAGAATGTGGTTCTTTATAGATTATTAGCTTAACTGTCTATTGTTCACTTTTGTCACTCTTACTAAAATAGTTTGCAAGCAGTGTAGACTGCACTAAAAAGTAAATATTGCAGTCTATATAACACTCACCAGAGTAGAGAGATGCTTATCTACTTCCTGGTATAATAAAGAAAATAGTGCAAGTGCTATTTTGAACTTTCAGAATTAATAACTTTAAAGACATTTAAATACCTTCAAAAGAACACAGTGATTTTGATCCGAATGGACAAGGCTGCAATTCTATCTTGATTTTTTGCTTTATTATTTTGGCATAACTAATATATCCATTACATCAGAATAATTCTAAGCATATTTTTCTACTTCAAAGCTTTGCTTTTTCTGAGCTAGGTTTGAGTTAGGCTTGACCAGCCATCACATTTTTTACATCACTTAGAAAATCATTGTGTCCTTGGGCCTTTTTACAGTCATGTGGTAATTTTCATAGTAGTTTTCTGTAATCTCTGCTGGCATTAACAAAGGACATCCTCATGTCCCTGACTCTCTTGGCTTGAATACATGCTGATAATTGTATTTCAATTGAGAAGTAAACTTAAGGGTTCAATACATATTCAGTTAATAGTGACTTAACTCCTGTTTGTTCTATCATCCTCTGTTCTTGAAAACTCTCGGTGTCTTTTAACAAAATAAATTGGTGCTTGAATAAAGTTCATCAGCCCATCATCTAAATGTCAGGGCTCTGCATACACAGCGTTCCAGAGGTGCTGAATTGGGGGTTTCATTCCTACAGCATGTTGATTTATACGATCAGAGCAGTTTATAATTCTGAGGCAGTTTAGCACAGAGTCAGAACACTGAATTTTGAGGGAGGGTAGGGATAGTGAATGGCTGCTTTAGAGGACCTTGAAAATAGAAAAAATATTGTATTAAAGTTATGTGCAATTGAAATTAATAGTTTTTATTTGGAGGGGGAATTCAAAACTGAGGGAAGTGCATTTTGTGCTCACACACAGGTATTTCATACAGGGAGCAGTACCAGCGTTACCAGCAGAGAAAGAAAATTCTACAGGCTAAAAAGTTGTTTGTTGTCAAAAGTTCCAGCATCAATTACTCTGACAAATAAAACACGATCTGAAGAAGAAATTGCAGTTTCCCTCACATGTAACTGCTTCTATTGTAATTCAGCCATCCCATCTGCTGGAGCAAAATTGAGAGTTTACAATAGAACATATGTGACTTGAGCAGTGTGTTTCTCCCTTAATGTGCCTGAGTGTTAGAAAAACAATCATATTTTCTTGCAGTTGCTGTAGTAATACCAGGGGTTTTTATTAAATAATATGTATCATATGAAAACTATTAGGTGATATCATCATTTTCCAAATTAAAGAAATTATTTGGGAATATATATGTAATTTCAAGACACTGAGGAGTCTCAAGCAGCTTTGATTGCCCACTGAGTTGTGTTTCAAGTAAACATTGGGGATTCCCTTCAGCAGCAGCTCAGCTGTGACAGGACCAGACTCACACTGTACCTTGTAGTGACATTACATGTTGTACCTCAAACCTTAATTTCATTCACCACCCTCAGACCACAGTTCATTCAGTGCTAGAGAACACGGCACTGAAGTCTCTATTCTGATAAAAAATCTTGATGGAATTTGCTTTTCTCTTGTGTAATTTGTTTTCTGGCTGTCAGATTCCTCTACCATAATACTGGAATACTTGGCCTAGAGGAAACAAAACCAAAAGAGTTATACAGTCATTTTTTTTATTCCCTCCTAAGCTACATTTTGTGGTGCTGCTTTGTTTCATTTTGTTTTACTTATTCACTCATTCTAGAGTTCAGACTGAAGTGATAGTACTGCATAAAACAATAATTAAAAATAAGAATTCTGTTATTCTACATCTTTGACGTGAAATACTGAGACATGAACTCACATATTTCCTTCACACACTTCATTTGTCATGTTCCTTATATTTTTCCTTACATGCCAGTTGATCTTCAGATTTACTTTATTCTTTAGAAGGGGAATAATACTCAGGTGTGTTTCAGAAGTGATATGGAACCAAATATATCAAAATTTGTGGTCTAGTTGTGGCAGCTGTGGAGTCAGGCACAAGTGCCACTGCAGCACCCATAGTTTCCCTTTGTGTAATTTGAAAATTATTAAGCATTTGATAGATATTTATTGTCAAGATATTTTTGCTTAAATATCTCTCTTTTTTTTAATATATATTAGTGTCTTGCCAAATCTTTCCTTTTATTCTCTCTACTTTCTGTAGACTTTAAAACTATTGCCTAGAGGCTTTTCAAGGGAAACAGAATTTTTTTATAAATTACCAGGAAAAAGGGTAATTTTTGGCATTAAATTAAAAGACAATGTATCACTTTTTTTGCTGTTAAATTAATTATCATCAAAGGTTTCATTAACAGCCGATTTCTTATCAGCAAAGTCAACAACAAAATTGGAAACTGTACAATTTTCTCCCATTATCAAAAAAGAAAACATTTTACAGCTCCTTTTTTCTCATTTTGTCCTTTCTGAAAGATTGACTTCAGCATGCAGAGTGGGACTCAAAAGCCCTCAAATCTCTTCCTGCCTTCGTTTTAACTGGAGTTGGAAAATGTGATATCAAAATACAATCTACATGTTAGTCTGATTCAGTCTGAAAATCAGCTTCTGTACATCATTAATAGAGAAACACTGAGTTTAGGACGGTATGTCCATTTTAAATAAGATTTTTAATTTCAATAATTATTTAATAATCATTCAATAATTCAATAATTATCTAATCATCTACAATTATCCTTCTATCTGCTAAACTTTCCTTGACATTTAGGTGAAATTACTTTAAATAATGTTGTTTGGCTGAGTTCAAGACATTTGCCTGCTCAACTGAAAATTGGGCTGTTCAGTGTTTTAGCCATTTAATGAGGAAAAAATCCTAAACCCAGAACCTCTTTTGTGCTTGTTTTGAATTTCTGTTGTTCCCTTTTAGAAAGGGGAGTCAGTGGTCACAGTAAGGGAGGGTGTTTGCAAGGAGGGTCAGCACTGATGTAAGGCCCTCGCTAAGTTTCTCGTGATACCTTTGGAAGGAGGGAAACTTGTGGGATTAACTGATTCCCTGGGTGGGATTCCAAACTTTCAGATAACATGGCAGCATTCCTTCCACAGCCCAGGGCACACAGACAGTGGAACGGGGTGGAGCTGCCACATTATCCCACTGCATGGGGACAGATGCGAGGGGTCTGCAAGGTTTGTGGGCTATAATTATCCGGAGTAATTTCAGATTCCATTCACCTTCTGCAGAATGAGATACAGTTTAATCAAATACAGTGGTAAATCAGCCTTTATTAGTCTCATTCTGTAGGCTATTATGTAGGTGTTAACATTTAAAACACTTCTGTATTAAAATGCTTCCCAGGTGAACAGGCGCGGGTTTCGATGGTAAAACAGAATTTTGCACTAATGACCAACAAAGTGCTTTTTCTTTAGAAATTGGCCTACTTTGAACAAAGACTGCATATTTACAATCCACATGCTGTGGTCACTCTGTAAACCAAATGCCTTCTTCTGAATTCTTTTAGTTCCTTTTGCAAATTAGTAGCTGAAGTACCAATTTGGTCAATAATTGACCAAACATTTAAAAGCTGAACATTTGCAGCAACGTGTTTTTTCTATTAAGAAGGCAGTCTCCAGATTTGCTTTTCATTACTTTAAGTGAAGGGATGCAACCCCAGGTTACTTTGTAGATCTTTGGAGGTGTGTGAGTTGAACTACTTTCCCATTTCCATTTATATGTGCTGAGATCTAGTTTTGGGAACCTCTGCATTAACATTATATTTAAAATATAAAATCATAAATGCCTTATGGGATTTCTCTTATTAATGGTATAGCAAACAAATCAGCCACATTGCATTTCCCAGGTAACCCAAATTCCACACGTTTTAGTTCATTCAAAACAGAGACGCTCTGCAGCAGAGAGGTAGTTGTACAGACTGGTAACAAAGCTGGATTGGTGTTTATGGATTCCTGTGGTATTTGTATGAATTTTTGGTCTGTAGTTATCACTAAACCCATAATTTTCTAAGGCTTTCCAAGCCAAATATACGAGTATCTACCTCAAAGGCTCAAGGTCTGCAGAGGCCCTGTGGTGATCTCAGATACCAAGTGTAGCTCTTTCATGGCAGCTGCTTTGGCTGTTAACAGGATATTCCCACTATAAATTTCAAAAACATATTCCTGACATTTCATATAATTTTGTTTGTTATGTTAACTGTTGGGAATTTGACACCTTTCTGACTTAAAATAGCTTTCCTACCCACATTTTGAGGGTAGGAAGTAGAAAGGTCCTTCCAGTCCTTCGAGGATTCAGTCTTTGAAGAAAGGATTATCCCTACCTGCACGAGCAGTAAATTTGGCCTGAAGTATATCACCTTGCATTTACTGCAGACTTCTGTGTTTAGTGACTTAAGATAATATTTATTGTGCTCTGTTTGCCCCTGGTTATGGCAAAGGCACCTGTTCAGCAGGTCAGGACAACTGGGTTGAGCTGTTTCTACTTCACTGGACACAAAAATCATGGAAGGCTGTAAATGGCAGCCCACATTGATGATAATGAGTGTGACTGGAGCCAGAGAAAAAAAATGGAATTAAAAATAACAGCAGGTTTGAGAGATGCATTTAATTTTCATGTTATGTATTTAGAATTAAATCATGGGTGCAATATGATCAGAATTTCTTCTCAAAAACTCAGTGCTAGCCATCAGCGCTGGTGGATTTATCTATTAGACACTCACTGCCCTCTCGATGTCTGGTAATTGTGAGTTTGGCTTATTCTAACTCTTGAGAAAATAATAGAAATGGAAATAATGCCAGCTGGCCTTTTTGTTCCAAAGAATTAAAAAGAGAAGGAAAAGCAAATGTTCAATAGGGCTGATAGTTGTTTGCTTTCTGGGCAAAAAGCAGCATCTCATTTCCATTTGCACATCCCTCACGGGGATAATGCTTTCAAGCTTCACCATGTCCAAAGACTCAAAATAGTTTCTCAGTTAAGAAGTACCACAATTGGGTTTCTTGGGTAAAAATGAGAGCTTTTAGCATCCATAATCTGGTGTCCTGCTAGAGTTTGTGTATAGTTTTGCATTTGATGCTTCAACTTGAAAGGCAGATGTGATGTGGCTCAGGTGTTCTCAGGTAGCATATTTGGGCAATGAGGTGCAAAATGCAATAAATGCTTTACTCCTGCCATCCCAGAAATAAAGGAATAGAGTTGTTTTAGTCAAATCTTTCTTTCCTTTTTTAATGCTGATACTGTCAGTGATAACTCAAATAGAAATAGCAGGTATTTCCTAGATTGTGGGGTTGGCCTTTACATAGTAATATCTGTCAATGAATCAATGATTTTGTGTAATAGTTTATTCCCGAAATAAATATTAGAGTTAATAGCTTTGTTGCATATGTTTATTTAAATTACCAGCTTTTGAGTAGTTCAGTTCTGTGTTTTAGAGGTAAATGGCCAATGGGAATGTCCTCTGTTGTCCTGAATGAATTAAATATTTACTAGTCTTTATTTTTGCAAATAACATTAAAGAGTGTCAAATAAGGGGGCTATGGATATCAGGAAATAAAGACGGTGAAATGGAATTTAGTTCTTCCTGACAAGATAACAAAGGATTTAAGCCACGAATGTTAAGATTCCTAATAGATGATGATTATAATAATAATAATAATTACAGTAATTCTCTTTCTCATAGCAATGGATTAAAGTCAGCAGCCATAGGGATCACGGAGTGAGTTGTGTAAGGAGAGGGGATAAAAACCCATCATTTCTTCCACAGCACCTTGAAAGCACTTCTGGCAGTACAGCTAAAAGTTAGCTCGTGTTTTTGGAGGAATCCACTCTGATTCTTTGTATCCCATCCTGTCTGAGAGTAAACTGCTTCTCAGCTTCTTTGTTTTGTTTGATGCACTGGATGCTGTGCCTTTTTTCCATTTGTATTCATATTTACTACAATTTATTAGCCTATATTGCCCATAAGATTTTACATGTTACTCTCAAATTTCGTCTCGCTCCCACCTGCAGTCGTGGCTTTGGCTGGTTTAGGATCTTCTTTTTCATCTCTTTCAGGAGTTCCCATATTATGGTATTATGTCTGTGGAGATTTTGATTCTTTTTATCTTTCAACCAGCCCAACATGTTTACAGGATTTAGCACTGAGCAAATTCAGTAACTTTTTTTTGTCAATCTTCTGATTATTTCTTCCTTTGAGTGAAATACAAATAGAGTGAACAGCTTATTAAAGTGTTTCTGAAAGCTCTGATCCTCTGCCATCATCCTCAGGAATTTTATAGACATGTTTTTTCATAACAAAACAAACAAAAATCCCCCCTAAATATGTCACCTTTTCTTCCATACTTACTGAAAATCCTTTTTATATGGTACTGTTATATTGTCCCAAAAATACCTCAAACTGCTGTGTCTAAAACTATTCTATCAGAAGCCTTTGCTCTGTGACACAATGTTTGTTAGAGGGGAGATAAGCAAAAGAAGGGGCTTTTTGTAAAGATTGTTTATTGTGAAGTGAAAACAAAGTAGTAAAACAGAACACATAAAAAATGAAAATTGCTATATAGTTTAATGAATATTTTGTAAAAATCATTTTCTATTCTCCTACAAATTCATGATAGCAGCACTGCTTGCTGCTTGTACGTGATTTATCATGTCAGATTATATTGCAGCAAGCAGACTATATACCCTTTGACCTTGAAGACTCCTACTACACTGCAATAAATTTTGGGTTCTTAAAAGCAGAGGGGGGAAATGCCTCTTTTAGACAGTTACTGAGCTTAAGTACCTAGCAAAAAGAGGATTAGTTCTTTTTATTCTATTTCGTGTTACCAGATGATATTTTTTCATTCTGAATTTATGTGGAAAAATATTTGGAATTTTTTTGCATCTCTGGCTTGGTGTGTGTGTCTACAGCTAAATGTCATTTTCAGCACAAATATGTGAACAATGTTAACAGAGCTTTTCCATGACAGTGTTTGCTGAGCTGTGAAAAATGTGAAGTTCTCTGTGCAGCTTCTTTCAGAACCTGATTTTTAAGTATTTCAGCTTCAGCTTTGTGACAAACAATTTATATGGCATGAAAACCTGGAAAGACACCTTGTGGAACAAGGGAACCTGATTTCTTGTAAATGTGTTCCTACATGCACAAAACAGAAGACCTGGAACCTCAAGCCTTTGAGCTTTGTCCACTTACTACTCCTTTGTCCACCAACCCACGAAACAGTGTCAGCTGGCTCCAAATATTCCTAGAAGACTGCTAAAATACACTGTTTGGTGAAACAGATCACTAATGTTGAACTCTCAAGCTCTACTTCTGTGGGGGCAGTGGTTTTCCTCTCAAACTGGAGATTTTCATGGAATCATGGAATAGTTTGGGTTGGAAGGGACCTGAAAGATCATTCACCTTCCACTAGCCCAAGTTGCTCCAAGCCCCATCCAACTTGGCCTTGGACACTTCCAGGGATGGGGCAGCCACAGCTTCTCTGGGCAACCTGTGCCAGGGCCTCCTCACCCTCACAGGGAAGAATTCCTTCCCAATATCCCATCTAACCCTGCCCTCTGTCAATTTAAAGCCTTTGTCCTGTCACTGTTCTCATAGTTCTTGAACTGAATTGAATTTGATGAGTGGATACATAACTCTTTATGTTGGGGGAAGGACTGGGTTGTTTCCAAAATAAGCAAAAAAAAAACTAATAACATCTACAAAATGTATTGTGTTTAGTGAAGAAGTAGATTTGTGGTGTAGTTGAAAGGAGCCTGGTAGCCATTTCCCACATGCTTTTCTGTAAAAAAGTGTATTTTGGTCTTTAACACCATCAAAACCACACTCTGCAGGACCACGTCCTGCTTAGGACATGAGAAAAATGTGTCTGCTAAATACATGTTTTATAAATACTCTGTTAAATAAAGAGTTCAGCATTGTGGGGGTTTTCATCTTCTGTTCTTTAATGTGATTCTTAAATTCTTCCATCTATGTAATTAAGCTTGCTCTTGTCTCAGCCTGTTTAATCACAGGCAGCTTAGGTTAACGTACACCTCATCCACTGATGAGTCCAAATTTCATGGCCACTTTATTTTGCTTTGTGGTAAAGATATTTAAGAACCTCTTCAACTAAGAATAAAAACAAATAAATTGCACATATCTCTCCTGAGCGAGGTAATTTGTGCCCTAGAGCAAGCAGTGAGACTCCAGCTAGAGGATGCTGCCTTTGATCCTGGGAATAGATCTGTGACAAGAGGGTAGTGAGGAGAATTGTGTAATAATACAGTAGCTGCATCATTAGTGTGAATTAATGCATCATTTTTGCAAAGGTGTACATGTTTCCACAGCAGAAGCCTGTGTGAAACAGGCAGACACAGTTAGTTTTGCTGTTCAGCTCATTCTCTCAATAGTGAATTGGAGGAACCTTCTGTAAAGGATAAAGAAATTTCAATTTCTGTGTCACTTCTGTCACATTCAGGGTATCAAAGAGAGGACCAGATAACGACAACTGAATGAAATAACTTCTTGTAACTGAACCGTAAGAACCTCGTTATTTAATTCTGATAATACAGGACAATCGACCTGAACAGCATTTAAAGCTGTTAGCAAGAAATTTCCATTCTTTATTCTGTGAAGATGAAGAAATACAGGCTTTTTACTTTCCTTTTTTTATTTTCCTAAGGCCTTACATTTTATTAATAACATCTTAAACCGTGCAGACTTCTGTATTCAGTACTAAGAGACTTATCAAAAACAAAATCAAGGATCAACACTAGAAAAATTACTTTAAAATGAGAAACAGAAAAAAATCCAAAGCAGTCATAAAAATTGTATTGAAATTATTATAAACAGTGAAAATACAAATATTAGGATATATAAAGTAGAACTTCATGTGTAAAAATTTTATATGGTAAATAGTAAAAAAAATAATAATAATAATACAGGGAAAAGCAAAGAGCATGAATTTAGCCATAAACCACCTCCAGTGGTATCACCTATAGAGGAGTCCATGATTTTAATACAGATGAAGAAGCTCTAACTTTTTGTTACCCCCAAGGAATTCTATGTTGATTAAAAAGATCCACACAACTTGAGTTTCTATTTTTGCTTAACAAATGCTAGGACAAAAGACATGAAGTCCTATAATTCTGCCCAGGTATTATGGTGGGATTCACTTAACAGAATCATGCATACAGTAAATTGAGTAAAACAAAATGTAGGAATTATCTGTCATGTCTGTAAGCAGCAACTAAAAATACCTTTAGGAATGAAATGGATTTAGGGAACTCTCCTGGTTTTTAATTTACTCACAATAATTCATTATCGTGCACTTTAACCTTAATCGCCAGTCCCCACAGGATTCTTGTGCTGTGCCAAACCAGATTTCTCAGAGGCAAAATTAATTTTCTCCAAATAACTTCCCTATTTTTCCTAATTCAAGAGCACCAGAAGGTAGCACAGCTTTGGTGATTTGATCTCAATGCATAAAATTTCAGCACTCGTTTCAGCCCATATTCTTATGGATTGAATTTTCATTTTTAGACTGCTAAATATTGGGTGTGACTTACAGGAGGATATGATTCATTTTGATGGAACAGCTTCTAGGTATCTGTATTGGTGCTTATTAATTACTTTAGCAGAAGTGTTTTGTTCCTTCAGTTCCTCTGGAGGATTAAATACCACATAACATATGTTAGATTTTGGCAATCTTATGTTTACAGAAGTTTAAAAAATATTTTGAGCAGTTGCGCATGAAATTATTTAATATCCCTCATGAGAGGAAATGCTAACAATGTTAAACCCAAATACAACTGCTTTCTCTGAATACTTTTTTCATATCTCATGAGAAAGTGCTGAATGGAATACGAAATTTCCACATTTTGAGCTCTGGAAAATCGAGCCAACAATGATACCTGAAAACAAATATTAAGAGAGGAAAATGTAGCATTGAAAACAGTTGAAAGTAACACATATTGGCCCAGTTGCAGTCCCTAAGTAGAAAATAAGGTAAATTTGTTTCAGAAGTAAATTTAAGTTAAATATTTCAGAGCCAGATCGTAGTAGAGAAATACAAATATCTTGAGAATGCGGCAAGTTCTTAAATTTTCTTTATTTTCTTATGTGTTTTACATAATGTTACACTCACTGCTGGTTTTAAAAGGGGACAAAACCCCCTCTATAAGAAAACCATTCCCATCTCTCCTCTACTCTCATCTGGGTTCGTGGATACTTAGGTGATTCCATCACCACCAGCACTGATGATTTCCCTTCCCAACATTCCTTAATTTGGAATGTCAGATATACAGGTGAGCAATTTGCATCCTCCCTCTAGCAGCAGTTCATGTGTTTAATTGTTCTGGTTTAATTTCATGCTTGCTACTGCTGCACTTCAGGAGAATTTGCAGTGTTTCACTGCTCCCTTATCTCCTCCACACAAATAAAAACAAGTAGGAAACATTTTTGGAGCCTACCATTTTCTGCACTCATTTTTTTCTTTACACATTTTATTTAGGAAGACGACAATGATTTCTAAGTGTTATTTTCTGGTTTACATATAAGTGAAGAAGGACATTATTTGTTATTGCTGGCTAAGATTCACTTACCCATTCACACCCTGTGGGGAACCTCTAGAAGAGATGACCTGACTTTTGACCTTCTTGCTCTGACTTTTGTTATATCTCGTTCCCCCCTATACACAGGCAGAGTAAATATCCCCCTCTGTTAGCCACAAGACTTCCTAGTCCTACTTTTTGGAGACTGGAATGGGACTTGTAGACAGAGATCTTCACCATGGAAAGAGAAAGAGCTCAGACGTTCTTCAAGGAGAGCTGGTGGTGAGCAGGGGGACACAAGTGAAAACATTCCACTTCTAAAGCCTCTTCTTGCCCTTCTCAAGAAACTCCTCTTCCCCATGCCTTTATTTTTGCATTTTCTCTGAGCAGCAAACTCACCTACTGTCTCCTTTGCCCATTTATCCCACCCAATTCCCTCCCTGCCACTGTCCCAGGGGTGAACATTTTCCATGTGGCACAAACCTTTAATGACTCTCCAGAAGGCTGTTTTCAGACTGTGCCATCACTGAGCCAAGCCCTGAATTTCAGTGAAAGCTAATCAAATGTACATTATCAGTACCTGTACCCCTGAACACAAAATCCATGCCCAAGCTTCCCAAGAGGAAGAGGGTTTCTAAAAAGTGTTTACCATAGAAATCACTGTGTTTGTGGAAATCACTATTGGCAGCTGTAGCATACTGCTCTCCTGCTCTGCTGATGTTACCTGTGTGATCTTAAGCAAAAAGGAATTGCAGGAGAAAGTGATGTATTCTTTTGACTTCCCACAGGACTGAAATGGCCTTTCTAAATTAAACACTTCCCTGCAGAGGAGTGACTTGATTTGGCGTATTTGACACTGTTCTGATTTGTCAGGATAAGTCCCTCCCTCCCAAAACTCTCCTGGTACAGCAGATTTGCTTTGCATTCCTTCATAGCTGTTTCTTGCAGGAGTAACAGTGTCAGACCTTTGAAGATCTCTAAATATGAAAGCTTTACTTGAGTATATCATGACTAATATCCACTCCTTAAAAGCTCTGGTGCTGCTGGTTGGGCTGTCACAGTGTAAGAGGATTCATTTCTGTTATTAGGTGACTGTGTAAGCTGCTAAAAATCTACCTGCATATTCTAAGAGTGTTCTTGAAAATAATTCAAAATTGGAAATCAGAGTTGCAGAAAATTGGCAATACCTGAGTGGACCTATCTATAGGTTCTGACATTAAATACTGTGGGCACAAAGACCTGCTGTAGGTTTTCTCTATGATGTTTTCCACAGTTTCTCCAGATCACATTATCTGTTGTTTGTCATTTGAATGTGGCCACAAGGAGCAGCAAGGATTTATTTAACCTGAATTACAGTAGTGAGATAATCATAACAAACTCTATAAAAATTTAAAGTATTTTCAATTTCTTTATATTCCTTTCATCTGTTTATTCCTTTTTTATACGAGTAAAACTCTCCAGCTGTGCAGTCTCTCAACGTGGTCTTTGGAGAGGAAAAAAAAAAAGGCAAAACCAAACCATGTAACATTCCCTTTTGAGCACATTTTCAGTCATTCAGCACAAGAATTGCATTGTTCTGACTGTGCAGCAAGACCTATAATAAAATAAGTGATAAAAGAAACTTCAGATTTTTATCTTATTGCTAAATAATTAGATAAAACTTATTGAAATCAAAGACACCATTAAACCTGAGCATTTCTTCCCCCAATCCCTCAGTGGGACTGTATGAGTTTTCTTGATTTAATTGTCCTTTTCTGTCTCTGTGAAGCATGTTGAGCAGTTGCCTTGTGTTGTCTCCATGTTTTTTGGAATGATATAGCTGGGAGTGTTGGATTTCCTGTATATGAGCTTGGATGAGGTTATTTTCCAATTTAGGGTTTTTTTGGCTTTTGTTCTTTGGCCTTCAGAAGGAAAATAATTTGTAGACAAACATGTGCACCTGGTGCTAAAACAATAGGTACTAATACATTTATAGAGAGGATGGAACTGGAACCCTCATACTCTGGGTTTCCAGGAAAGCAGTCAGCCATGACTTGCTCCATGCCAGCAAAATCCCTGTTTTGTTGTTTGCACTCACAATCATTTTCCCTTTTTTTTTTTTTAGCATAGAAATTAATTACAAACAGAACACACAAACAGCACTGCAATTTTTAAATGCTGGTAGGAGTGATAGCTAAGGACAATCGTGAACAAATAATGTTACTTTCTCCTAAAATAGTGAAAGTTTTATTTTGTGAAAAAAAATAAAGGTGATATTGTGCTAGAAAAAGCAAAGTCCTCTGAAGTTATGTATCAAGGAGCCTGGCATTGTGGAACTGACTGAGAACTGAGACAAAAGCATAATCACACCAATCACAGAATTATACTTTTGTCTAAAAAATCTGAAGCAAATTACGTTAGCAACCTAACACTAAATTTGCATTTCTTAGGTTTTTTATGCATTGAAATTAATTCAAGTGAGTGTCATCAGACCACATAATTTGGTTTAGATAGTCTTAATATAACATCTAATATTTTTACAGCAAAACTTGAATATTGATCTCTGCTTTCTGCATGCATTTTCCTGTCCTACCTATTTTACCCCCAGCTGAAGTCTTACTCAAGAAGCACAGTGATATGAAACTCTGGTTGGATATTATTTAGAACATTTGCTTATGTTTTCATTTTTCCTTCTTCTTGAACTGTAAAACAATTATTCTCAAAATATAATCAGACAAGTCTGGAAGAAAATCTACCAAAAGGTATAAAAACACTATGAGAGACATATGATGAGTGGGTGGGTTTTCTTCAGAGTCCATCTGTAAACCATTTTTTAAAAATGACATCCCACAAATATTTGTTAGAGGGAGGGATCAGGTCTGAGATGTTCAGAGAAGATAGTTAATGGAATTGTGACAATTTACACTGACTGGGATATGTTTCCAAGAAATATGTATTGAAATCTGAAAATAATAACATGCAAGAAAGTAGTAGCACCTTGAGCAAAATAAAGGAATAAATAAAAGGAAATAAAAGGGACAGGTAGAATTAATTCCTTGATCCAATGGAGTATTTCAACTTATATTTAACTAATCTTAGTGGACCACTACCGAACTGGGAAGGAACACTGTGTAAGAGACCCCAGACACAGGAGTGAGGTAAAGGAAAAGAAGAATGGAATATATATTCTGGGACTTCTACCTGTTTGGAATAAGGGAAAAGAACAAGAAAAGCTGGAATAAAAACTTGAAAGGGATGTGCCAGAAGGACACCAGAGCTCCTGGAGGGCACAGGGCAGGGTGGAAACACATTTCTGTGTGAGGAAGGGAGGAACGGGATGGTCAGCGAGGGGAAACGGATTTAAGCTGGGATCAGGAGATTGATCCAGCAAGTGTGAGTGGGGAATAATTCTGTTTGCCTGTGGGTAAACCAAATCAATTCAGAGAGCCTGGGCTGTGGGTTAGATTGCTGCTGATGGTGCAGGCACTAAGTGGTGCTGAGTTACAGAGCGAGAGATTTGAATATGGATGTCAGCGTGAGGGGAATTGGCTTTGACTGGAGAAGACAAAGGGACCGAGAATTGATTTTTATTGTGGGAGGAAATTGATCCAGAGAGGGGGGAAAATCACTTGGATTTGTGTGTAAGGAAAGCTCCGACAGTGGTTGAGAACTGGTGACAGAAGGAATGGACTTTGATTTTGGTCAGGATATGATTTTGTGTGTGATATTTGTAGCAGTTAAGTGTCCTGCATGAGATCAGATTATATGTTCTGTTCTGTGAGATGGCATCAGTAAACTTCCAATCAGAAGAGCAGTAATTCATATTCAGAATTCATATGTGAGCCAACAATGCTAATTTTTGATAGAAGCATTGATCAAAAATTAAAAATAGGAATTTTATCTTGAATCATTTCAGTCTATTCCCAGCATTAATTATATCCATGATTGTGTTTAACAATAGAATATCCATTAAACATTTCTGTCCTCCTAAACCACCTTGTCTGATGGAATGTGGAAACCTATTTGAGTGAAAAGTTATGTTGTTCTACCCAACACGAGACCTGTGTGTGGTGGTTCAGGTCACCTGGTGAAATGAGGATTTTAAAAAAAATTAACCAGAGGTGGTAATTTCACAGGTAATTGTCTTTAGAAATCTTGATTCTTCTGAGTTATTTTTACAATAAAGATGGTCTGGGTTGTTTGAGTTGTCTTGGTTTGCATCCAGGGAGATGAAACATTTACTGGGGCAAGGCATAAGTAGAACTAAACAGGAAAACACCAACAGACATTGTCTTTGTTATCCTTCTAAGCAACAATAAGAAAACTGGTAAACCTGACTAAGATATCCAGAGGTACAAACAGCAGTTGATAAAGCAGACTGTTGGAAATTGACTCACTCCATTTGACAAATTATCAAATAACTCAGATTTAGTTGAGATAAAACCACATAACTGAGATTGACCTGCAGGGAGGGTATTATGAACACCTATAATATTATATTCTGTGAAAGATCAGCAACTTCTTAGCAATTTTTTGAATCCAAAATTTCAAGTTTTAGTTTATTTTTATATCTTTGAAAAGTTAACATGGTGATTTATTTAGCATTTCTGTTGACATCTGCAATCAAAGGAAGGTTGGTCTCAACAAGGCTGAAAAATTCAAAAAGAAAAAAGAATTAATTGAATCAAGTTTACTTGATTTCTATTTGGCATCTGGCAGAAATCTTCCCGCTATCAGCAATTATTTTAATGTTTGACTCTGGCTGTGAGACTCACAGGTGGGATTGCTGTGTTCTTGAGGTCAAGGAGGATGTGGAGAACTACGGGCCTGGAAAAATTAAACTGTCCTGAAGAAGACTATGGAGAACATCCTCATGGAAATAGTTTTCAGGTACAAGATGGAAAAGGTGTCTGGGTTGAACAGGAACAAATCACACTTGACCAACCTGACTGATTTCTGTTCTAAAATAACTCTGTTCTGCCTCTGTTGATTACAGATTGTTATTACTCTGTTGGGGTTTTTTTGCTGTTGAGTAAATATTGGTATTTCCTTGAAGAAAGTTCTTGAAGAGAATTAGGTTCTAATACTTATTTTATCAGCAGATTTCATGCTGCTTTTTATTATCAATATTTTTCTCTAAGTTAATTTTTTGGTCCTTAATTAATCCCTCACAAAAGCTTATTTTTTTTTTTTTTGGCTGTTACCTACTGCCCATAGGTGTTCATTGAATTAAATATCTAGTAAAGGCACTTTTTAAAAATTAACTACTTGAGTGCCCTTGAGTTTATGTGTATGAGTTCATATACACATATATTTAGCTTTGGGCATAGGAATATCTCAATCAAATTCTTCTTGGTTTTAAGCAAGTGAATATATGGACAATCATGAGCGAGTTCAGCATCCTTTCTTTGCCCCTGAGCTGCAGTGCAGGAAATTTCAGTACACAGAGCTCATGAAAAGCGAGAATTCTGCAAGAGTTGATGAAAAAAAAAATAATAATAAATAATTCTTTTTCTGTGGCAGAATTTTTATCTCAAATATTTTGCAGAAAGCAAACTCCAAGGTAATCACAGGGTGTCAAAGGTAAAATCTGGCTGGAAGCACAAGTATTAAAAAATAGATGGATAAAATAATTTTAAAAATGCAGTGATGAGTCATCTAGAAAAATTCCACTGATTCTGTGCTCATAAATACTGTCATTGTCAGGAATTTTGCTCTTCTTTTCAGTTTCTCCTGCTCCACTTATTTTGGTCTGACAGAATTACTTTAGTTTGTTTGAAGAGAATTAGCTCATGATAAAATATTTTCTAAAGTATAATGGCAAAAAATGTAGGGGACTTCAGTACTTAAGCACATACTTAGTGAGTCAAAATCAAACAATTCACAATTACAATCAAAGCTTCACTGATTTGTTAAAAGGCTTATACTTATGTTTTAATGGGTGAGTTCAACAGATAATAAAGATAAAAAGTAATACATGCCAATTCCAAGCTCAGGAAAGCTAAGAAGAGGCTCAGAATAGGCTTGTTTTAAACAAAAAGAGATAAAATTGAAACAAGTAGTATGAGAAAGGAAATTATTCTTTTTATATGGGTTTTCTTTCATTAGGTAATATATGGGATGTAATAGGAAATATATAGGACGTAATAAATCAGAAAAACAGCATAAGATTTTTCTCAGAACTTTAGAGGTCTGTGTAATACATGATATTTTATAAATATTAGGTACTTAATTGTCTGTGTGAGAAATAACTGTTATTTATGACCATTTTACATTTAAACTAAATTAGGAGCTGTAGCCAAAGATCCAAACTCCAGGGTTTGTACACGTGTGCCTAGATCCATGTGATGTATTTTAACCTATGTACATATTCATTTAAAAGGGGGTTTATCTCCTGCTTGACAATCCTTATTAACGCAATTGACCACTCCTGTACCCCCTTTCCATCCATTAGTCAATATATCCACAGCAACCAGCAATAACCCAGCAGCAAAAAGCACACTTAAGTTCTTTAAAATCTCCCACCTGAATTGCTGCAGCCAGGAAAAACAAATGGGCCCAAATATCTGTGGCCACATTTTTAAATGTGCTCAGCACCTGCAGCTTCATCAAAAGATGCTGGATGTCAGCACTTCACAATTTAGTCCACCAAATTAAAAATATTAACCATGTGAATTCATAAAGAGCACGATAATCTGTGTCAGGGCTGGCACTTCCCCAGGAATCCATCCTCAGTTTGGGATGTTTCTCATGCCATTGTAATCAGTTATTTTTGGGGCTATTTGTCCCACTGATCCAGCTCATGCTGGTGAGGGTACCTTGGCTCTAGAGCCACCAGCAGTTGTGTCAGCAGCTCTGAACTGCTTTGGGATCATCCCCAAACCCAGAAGAGATCAATGACTGTGGGTTTTCAAGACATGGTTTTGAGTGCAGTGTTGCCACCCAGGCCAAACCCCTCACATTTTATCTCTTCCTGACACTTGTTCACATGGGGTTGTCATCCCAAGGAGTGTAGACAGAAATTGGAAAAAAAAGCAGCGTTGGTGTCTTTCCAAGATCCATCACCTTTTATATGTCTACAGAGGGTAGCTGTGAGCTTGCATTTTTTGTGTCTGGTTCTCAGAGGACATTACTTTCTAATAAAAAATAATTAAATTAAAATCTCATAAATATTAGAATATAGTGCTGTAAGAAATGCAGAACTGGAGGATCATGCTGAAAGGTTTTGCAGATCACTCAACTTTTTACTGTTGCTTGATATTATATAAGAAGTTCGTTTCAATGTCATAGACCCGGGATTTTCCTGGAAATAAGTCTGTAATGAAATTCTTTCACTTCTCACAGTTATGCAGAAAAACAAGTATATTAAATAAGGAGAATATGTTCTGGGTTGGGGGTTATCTTTTCACTCAGTTTTAAATTGAGCAGTCGGAGCATATTAACAATCTTCCTACTGCTATATGACACCTTAATAATACTATTTAAAAGGTTTGAATTGTTATTTTTGATGCTGGGTCTAGAAACATGGATGTCTACCTCCCTGCCTGCCTCTCTCTGTTTCTCTCTCTGTAAACATATCCCTGGTTTCCCAGCAGGTTCAAACACAGATGGCTGCCTTATTGCGACAGAAGCAAAAATGCTACATTAATGTTTAAAGAGATTAAAAATCCTCTTGGCAGCAGTGGCATATGTTACCAGTTAATTGTAGCACTGGAAGCTTCCCTGCTGTTTTAAAACATGGACTCATTTTCCTTGCTTTCTGCAGAGCAGTACGAAATGTCAAATTTGTTGGTATAAGTTTTGAATCCAGTCTGACAAAAATGAGTCATAAAGACAATGTTGTTGTCCTCTCTAACATAGTTTCTGGATCCAAATAATGTTCTGCTCCGCTGCCAGCTCTGGCAGAAAGCTGGCTCCCTGCTCCAACCCAGCGCTCGTGTGCATACTTTATGATTTCAGCAGAGGGTGTTTGCATTGGGAAGGCAGTTTTTAGCTCTTCACCTGCATTATTTCCGCTTATTGTCATCTTGGCCAAAGCTGGCTGCTCGTTTAAATTACTTTAAAGATGTAACTCCAGCTTTTTTCTGGCACAACCTGCCGTTGGAAACAGGATAGTCAGAGCCACCCTGTGATAGCCTGGGAGTTTGTTTCCCTGGGTTTTGTTGTGCTGAAGCCATTTTTAACCGCCGTGGTCAGGTGATTAACACACTGCTGAGGAACATCATTCTTCCCACATCCCTGGTCACAGATTAACCATCCTCAGCACTGCACTGCTGACAGTGTGCAGCTACTACATGCTGCTTTTTGACTGGGGAAAGAAAGAGGAAAAAAAGCGTTGAAAACCTCAAAAATTCTGCCATTCCTTACTTTAAATTCTATTGCTGTGTTTGGAGGTTCTCCAGTTCTTCTTAAAGCAGGGTCACATCAGACATACATCAAGATAAAAGAAAGGATTCAGACTTCCTCACTAGCCTTTAAACCTTAAATGCTGCTATTTCCCAGAACACTTTTGCTGGAGAATAGGCTGCTGATAAAATTCACGTTGCTGCACTGAGTGACATCACGTCACCCTGGTGAGCATTTTGACTAGAGCTGCACAGGCTTTATTGGGCTTAAGTTTTCTAGAAAGTAATTGTGGTGTAAATACACTTTCATGTTGGAAAGGTAAACAAAACTTAGCCCCACGTATTGCCTGTGATCCTTTTTCCTATTTGCTCTTTGCCATATGTGCACATTAGGTTTTACAGACAAGAAGATGTGATCCCTGCCCCTGAGGGGCTTACAGTCTAGATTAAACATCACATGGAGATGAGACATTCTCGTTGGTATTCTCAGCAGGGAAGGCCAAGTGTAGGGTAGGCATGAACTACCCTGGCTTGTCTGAAAAAAACACACCTTTTAAATCAAGGCTGGAACATGTCAATAGGAGAGAGAGAACAGCTACTTCTCGTTTCTTCAAGGGCTTCAGACTGCACAGTACATCCCTGATACCCATTTCTAGCCTTGACATCTACATTTTGAAAAATCTGTGCAAACTCAGGTGGTTTTCTCCAGATTCTGCTCAGTCTCATTACTCTTAACTTCATGGTTCCTTCTCCTATTATTTTTTCCATCCTGATTTGATTAGATCATAAATTCAGAGTATAAACAGTGAAAAACATAGCTTAAGATGTCTAATTAAAGAGCAGCTTGTTTGCTAACACAGCAGAGATTTGAATTCCCCACATACCACACCATGGATTCTTGCCCTGTGTGGCTGATTGTTACAGGACCCATTCAAGGGTTATGGAGTTACCAGAGGAAATTGTCTTTTCTGAGCATAAAAGGGTCTTCACTGAGACAATTTACAGTTACATAAATTATATTTGTATGCTAATTAATACAAGCCTTTCAGGATAGACCACCAGATATTAGCAGGAAATTTTACTTAATTCTGAAGAGTGGGACACTTTGGGGAATAAAAGCATTTGAGCAAATGTTTGTCACTCACTGTCTCTTGCTAATGAAAAAACTCAATCCAGCGGCAACATGTTCTTGTTGAACTGAAATAGAATATTTATTCTAGATTGCAAAACAGATCATAACTCTGAGCTATTTACAGTAGAGCAGACACAAAAGAAACAGTAATATTGACTACTTAGTAGGCATGAATAATAAGTAAAATCTTCAGCTAGGACATTAATATTCTGGAGCACTCTATTAAATCTTGTTTACACCTTCCAGTTGACATTAGAATGCAGAAATTGTATATCATTGATCCAGTGGTTGCAGTCAAAAGTACTGTTGTAAAAATTATTTTAGATAAGAGATACATTTTTTTCTTGACTCAGGCTTTAGAATACTTATTTCAACATTCAATACCTATCAAAATATCTACTTTCATAAAATATCATATGAAGTGTCAATTTTAAGGATTAGTGTTAAGAATTCTAGCCTCTCTAGTTTATAAATCAGTAATCCAGAAGGAAAACAAACTTCTTTTTTCCAGACATTCAAAGTTTGAAGCATATGACCAAAATATTATTTCAGGATGGATAAATCTCAAATTCCTTTTCTACAGGCAGATTGAAGATGGAAATTGTCTTCTGTTTTGAGGGTACTTGGGATTTAGCAGAATTTTTGCTTCTCTACGTACGGATATTCTTTGTCAAAATGCTGAAAACACACACAGACAACTTTACATAGGCAACTGGAAAACATTCTGTAATTTGCTGTGATACAGAGATAGACATACAACTTATACTGGTTAAATTAATATTACTGGTGTCCTATTATTTGTTTACAGTTTTATTGGAGCAGCAAGACGAATGTAGATGCAGCAGCAGTACTAATTCCCTGGGATTTACAGATGCCCTAATTAAATTATTTTTGTACCTTTTTTCTGCAAATGAAGTTTGCAGTTGAAGAAGAGAGTGTTTTTAACCTTTTTTTTCTCCTGTTTGTGAACTTGTGATTGTAGCATAAAACACTAAAAAATGAGTCATTAGCTTTGAAGCTATAGTGAATCTGCTAAATACATAAACAAGCATATTTAGTTACTTTGCATTATTCATGTAACTGGAAAAAGATTTGCTCTGGGCAGACAATTACTGTGTATTAACATCTTGCCTTAGGGCAGTTGAAATGGTTTTTAATGAGGTGTTACCAATCCTGAATATCTTTCACTTGTCACTTGACCCAACAATTTATTTTTTGCTGGGACATCTTGACATAAAATACTTCACTTTACTGAAGGGATTTTGTTAATCATATGCTATACTTAAACAGAATTTTTATTGGCTTAAAATGTATTTATTAATTTAATTTCTAATATTTTAAATAGTGATAACTAGTAGATTGAAAATAGTCAGAATTGTCTGAGTATTCAGATCCAGAGCCTAAGAATCACACTGCTGAATTAGTATTCGGGTCATGAAAACAACTAATGAGGCTTCAGACCTATAAAAGTCCACTCAAACCAACATCTGCCAGTGTTTTAGAGAATATTCTGGCCTTGGCATCTGCTATGACCTGAAGGGCAGAGCAATATGAACTTAACTAAGACAGTATTTCAGATAACTTGAGATCTGGAGACCACAGCAATAAAGAGAAAATAAATGGCTCTTCCACCAGCATGCAGACACAAATATCTGCTGCTCAGTCACACAGCAGCAGGTGGAGTAGGAACAGGATTTCCAAAGTTATTTTCTTCCAATAATATGGCTCAGGTGCTTGCACTGTGCCAGTGGGACTGAGTCAGCTCTTCCCTGCTCTCACCTCCACTGTTTGCTCCATCACACAGAGCAACACTCACAATAAAACCAGATTGGATCCTGAAGGATATAGAAACTTTTCTCAGGCTATCCTTATCTTAGACACAGTGCAGCCATCTTTAGATCCTTCCTTGCTGCCACACTGGTATTCCCATAGCACAGACACTTCCATGGCACTGCATGGATGCCATCAGCAACTGTAAGTGACAGTGCAGGGCTGCAGTAATCAGAAGCCTTTTCGTGGTCTTTTACAAGGCCACAATATGGCTGAGTTTGGCCCAGGATCACTTGTCAGGAAAGGGGAAACAGACATAACATAAATTAATTTATAAAGAAATTACAGCAATCAAGACTAAGAGGTTGACCACTGCTTCGTTTCTTGCCGGAGCATATGGTGCACAAATATAATTCATCTTAGTGATTGGGAGGGGATACAGGGAAAGAGGGAATCTCCTTGGCACATACACCAGTACAATGCCAGTTACTCTGCTGGAGTCTCTCTCTCCCTGTATATGTAATCTATGTTGAATTAATTTGTAGTTGGCTGCGTTTCAAACACATCAAGTTCGTTTTCATGTATGTTGATGGGATTTTCTTTTGGATCAGATTCTTATGATAATTAGGCCTCCATTTATGCTACATTGTAATGAGGTTTAGCAACTCTGCGTGTGCAAACCTGGTGGGAAATGGGCTGGACGTGCACAATTTCAACTTCTGCCATTGCCTGGTTTTGATACACTGCAGATTTTCCTGTTTCCCAAGCCATGGACAGTCTTGCGTAGGCCAATTTTTTCTAATTTTTCAAATGAGAGGTTTTATTTGTTGAGAAATATACAGCCCAATGGATTAACTTGCATTTGAAAGGAATGAGGAGTGGTTTTAGCTGGGAGACTTATTTGTTCTTCAGGTCTTCAGTGATGAAGTTACAAAGAGTAAATGGGATGGATTTGTTATGGTTTCCAGTCAGGCCTCTACTGGGAGGAGAAGTACCAGATATTTAAATATTTCCTACTCAAATATGGAACAGAGAGCAATGCTGGCAAATCTTAAATATCTTTCTTTTTAGCAGAACAGAGACATGAGTTTTTTTAATTTAAAGGAACTTCCACGTGATCTGCTTTGCTCATCTGTTCAATACCTGAAAAACTTCTGATATCTAAAAACATTAATCACTTCAATTTTGAGTTACTTTATTAGGAGCCAAGGGATACTTCATGCACTTGAAAATCAAGATACCTATTTGTATGTCTAAACACAGAGTAGGACCCTTTTTTCAAGGGGCTGTTTTTTTATAAACTTCTCTTTCAGTGCCCCTGTGGAAGGACTATTGGACAATAAACCACACTGGGGGAATGTCTGTAGCTTTAGATGGGCATATAAAAGAACAGAGATGAATCCTTGTTAATTCTAAGGCAGCTAATGATAATTCCTTCTAAAAAGTCACTGTACAGCAATACAGAGGGCTCCTCTTAATCCTCCCTCCCACCAAGTGGTCCTGGCTGTCCATGACAACAGACAAGCTGTTTTCCCTTCACAACAAGGTGGAATTATTACTAAAAGAACTTTTTGGGGGTGAGGAGTATTGGATATGCCTCAAGCTTTTTGATATGCCTGAGGCATAAATATAAGCTCAGTCCAAAAATCTGAGGAAAAAAATGGATATTTAAGCTTTTCCTATCAGAAGGATAGGATGATGCCAGGGTGAGCATGACCTTTGTGGGGCAAAGAGAATTCCTGTTTCTCTGTGCAAGGAGAGCCCTGGCAGTTCAACCACACTCGGGATATCAGCACATACACAGGATTTTGTTGGCACAAAGTCCTGCTTTGTCCATGATCCAAGGGCAGCAGAGCAACGTGAGCATGGCCAGTACGGGCCCAACCTCAGTGGTAACCCTGGGCCCAGGCTCATGGGCCCTGGCTTTTAAACTCAGTGTTAAGTCATCTCAGCATTGTACTAAGGATGTTCAGCTGGGTTTTAGTCCCCCAGCTAAGCAGGGGCAGAGCCAGCCTGTTTCTGCCTGTGGAACACCTCCTGCTCACCCTCTCTGTAATGCAACAACCTCAGCTGAGTTTGGCACTTAAAAGCTTTTTCCTGCAGGAGCCCGAGGCAGTAGCTGTAATTGCCAGTTCATAAGTAGCTTCTTCAAAACAAAACCTTTTTTATTCTTTCTCCCACACTGTACAACTGTTAATGGTGCAGAAGCTAAGAGCAATTGCCCATTTTTGCCCTTACAAATACCTTTATTATCCTTTATAACAGCAAAACCTTGTAAGCACAAGTCTATCTCAAGCAACTATCTTCCATTTCCTTTTGAACACAAGAATCTTTATCTCTCTAAATATATTTGCATAGCAAAAATACTCCTATTGCTTACTGAAATGCCCTAAAATATTTAGTATTTTCTTACTATGCTGTGGTGGAAAAAGAAAATAAATCTAGGAGACATGGGTTAGACTGTTCCCATTTCTCAAAAGAAGTCTGCAATAAATATTCATCTTAACCTGAGGCATTGTTGTTAATATTCAAACTTGGGCTTTTCAGCTCCATATTTTAAAGAAGTGCTCCGGAAGTTTAAGAATGGACCCTCCTTCTAAACAAATCCACACAGAGATGTATTTTTATGTGTATAATTATCAATAAGAGAATTATGAACTTCATGTTCCACACCCTTTGTTCATTCAGCCATTTTGGTGTGAAGTTATTTATTGTGTTGGAACATGCCTAAAACTCTTCTCATTTAAGTGAAATAAACTGTGTAGTACCAGATACAGAATTTCTCAAGGTATTTGCAAAATATCTTCCAAAGTGAGTACTGAGAAATGACATAAAAAGAATTATATCAGCATTGCCTGTTACATAATCTGTAAGGGGGAAATTATGCCTCATACTCTGTTAAGGTTGTAATGATTATGAAACAGGAGGAGAACTGAACCTTAGCTCCCCCAATAAATAGCAAAAAATCCATACACAAGAGATTTTTTTTAATTTGGGATAAGGCTTCTCTGCTTTACCACAGTGAATATTGTAGGGTACACAAAGAACAAGCACTGGATAAATCAGAATCATTGGCTATTATTGGGACATTTTAGGAGGTTGGGTGGCCAGTGCAGTAGAAGTGTTAGCTGGCTCTGGGAATCCATCCAGCTTCAGACTGTGGTCAAATGCAAAGATGACTGAAATCCCAGCATTTCCTCAATTTAACCTTTTAGGAAATCAGAGCCTCAATATATAATTGAATATATCATTCCTCAGGGAAACAAAAAAGCATCCTTACCTATTACATTCAGTTCTTCAGCTCTGTGGTTCTTGCAGTGTTTTAACTAAATCAATGTGAAATGGAGAGAGTTTTGCAGTATTTAGTTGAATGAAGTAATTTTTAGAGCATGCAAAAAGAAAAATCACTTACAAAGGGGTAAAACATTCATAATGGGAACTTTCTCAACAGAACTTGCTGCATAGTCACATGTGGTCAAGAATCTAGAGAAGAGAAATGTGTAAAACAATTTGCAACCATGTATTGCACCAGAATCCAAAGAAAAAAAAATCAGAGCAAGTGGGCATGCATATGTGAGCCTTATCATGAATAAATAAAGCATGTACTTACATCATTTTAGTGTGCTTAATTGTTTTGCTAAACTAACACACTAATGACTATTGTCTTTTCACGAAGAAAACACCGAGCATGAAGCAAGACTTCAAAGAAGAAACTGAAAACACTGCTCTTGGCTATGGGATTTCAAGGGACCTTAGAACTGGGTGTGATGTTCTATACAACTAAACCTCTTAAAAGTGTCTTATTCACTGCTTGTCTGCCATCTAATCCAATAATCTCTTAAAGCACCCAACAAAGCACCAATTCTTTGCTGTAAGCACATGTGTGTAGCTGAAGGATGCACGTTCTGTGCCCTGTTCATGATCTACCCCATCCACTGCTGCTCTTACACATCACCCTCATTGTCTGTTTTAATGATGCAGCCCCAAAGGGACAGTGTTGTTCCATGCCTGCCTTTAGGAGCATCACTGAACAGATGAAGAGATGATGTGATATGAACACAGGAGCCATGCAATAGTCCAACATTTTTTCCTCTAAATAACTGTAGCTACCGATGTGTCCTTGCTTTTCCCCACAAGGACGATGATCCCTGGCATGGCACCATAGCAGTGACAGGGATTGGTCTCAACTGACATGTTTTTTGCCAAATTTTTATAGGACTCTTGATTCTTCTCCTAAAAAAAAACCCACAAAAAATCCCAAAACCAGCAACAACAAAAACCCCAAACAAACAAAAACCCGAACCCAAACAAAACTAACAACAAACCAAAACAAACAAACCAAGCCCACAAAAAACAAACAAACAAACAAAACCACACACACAAAAAAAAACCTAAACCAAACAAAACAAACAAAAAACCCCAAACAACAATAACAACAACAACAAAAAAAAACAAACACAAAAAAAAACAAAGCCAAAACTGTTCCAGGATCCCTCCGAAGGAGACACAAGGATAAGGATCTGAGGAAAAGCCAGAGTAGTGCTCACAGTTACCTGTTCTCCCCCTACACCCACTCAGGGAAGAAGAGAGAAACCCAGCTGTCTGAGGACATAAGGGGGACCTGCAGTGTCAACTAAAATCATAGAATTATATTAATGTTTAAGTCAGAAAAGACCCGCAAGATCATCTGGTCCAACCACTCCCCTATGTTCACCACCAAACCATGTCCCCAAATGCCACATTCACACCTTTCTTGAACAATTCCAGTAGATGGGATCAGGCTGTGACCTACCACCACCCGTTTAAGGCTCTGCTTGCTTTATTCTTTCAAGAATAATTTGATGCATATTTGAATAACACTCCTAAAAGTGCATGTGAGTGGTCCATGATGGCAAGTTTTCTAACTGCCAGTTCTAATTTAACCCCCTCCCTAATAAAAGATCAGGGCAAAAAGCTTTTTTCAATAATTGCAAACTTCATTGCAGGCAGGATTGTACCTATAGAGCTGATTGATTGCAGAATCTGGTCTGTAGACATTACTAAGGAAAAGAAGATGAGATCAATATATATAGTATATACTACATATATAAAACTCTTTGCAATAGAGTATTTTGCAAGCTACTGAAAACTGATTAAAAACAGTTTGCCTATATTTACTTTGCCTGCCTTGTAAAGAGATTTTAATTTCATAATCACATATAGTTTACCATTTTTTTTCCCCAGCTGCAGTGGATGAAAACACAAAGGAACAGAATTAAAGTTTGGACAAATTTAAATGCAGCATGCCTTACATTTTCAGTGTTTCTCTTGGCAACCTAAATATTATCTTAACTTGTGGTGTGATTATATATTGGCTCACATAGGGGAACTGCAGAACTCTGCCTGCTGAGCATCATTAAGCACTTTGGTGCTCGGTGGGAGTTTGTTCATTAGGAAGAGTGTGTTATGAATTTTACTGTGTGTGCATCTTTGTCTTTGAGAGAGAGGGAGGGAGAGCGAGGCAATGAGAGGAAAATATAAGATAAATCATTAAAACATACAAAATAACTAAATATAAATACTTCTATTTAAAAGAAACAGCAGAGTATTGCACAGAAGAAAATAATCATCCACACAAGGGCTGTGAAAGAAGTCTCCTGAAACCTGTTGCTTCTCCTGTTTGGAAACTTGGATTGTTTCTTCAGATTTTTATCTGGTTGGCAGAGATCCACCAGTCTGCCATATTCTGCCTTATGGTTTATCATTTCCTTTTAGGTATTAGTGCCTTTTTTTTTAATCTTGGGACATATAAAAGTAAAATTGTTTAATAAAATTTATTTTAATAAGTTACCCATACTTAGAAATTAATTCTACTAGCAAGAAAGAAAGGACAAACTGTAAAGACATAAAATCATATGACTTTTTACAAATTTTATAAACTGAAATTAAAATTTTTCACAGCTGAGAATAACCTATAAAGATTATTCCTTAAATCATTTTACATGTCAATGACTAGGTATCAAAGAATATGTGCTCATGGAGTGGGATGCTGGAGTTTGTGGAAAAGTTTGTGTGTTTTTTAAGGTCTGCAAAATGGATTTGATTTTTCACCAGAGCATCAAAAAAATGAATCACTGGCCTACTTTTGTATTCACATGGGCCTTATTCTAATGCTTTGTGATTCTGTTGGCTTCTCCTGTAGTTGTTTATTTATATCCACAAGGATGTGGAAGAAAATCAGACTCACTGTTTTGCAAATGGCTTTTCAATGCCAGTGTAGTGTTATACCCACTTGGCATTGTGAAATCCAGGGAAATTAATAAGATTTTCAAACACAGTTATTTTAGCATAATATGGCTTTATATATAAGATAACATTTTTACCTTTCTATGTCCATTAAAAACAATGAAACAGTTATTGAAGGAGGAGAGAAATGTGGAAAATGGATAATAACTGTTCCTTTAAATTATGTCTCCAAATATTTTTCCTCTATGAAAGTAGCAAGAGCTTAAGCAACTCCTGCTGTCTTGTTGTTCGACATCCACTACTGCCCATCTGCCTATTGATTGGTAGGAAACTCCAAATGGGAATTTCATCTCATTAATCATGTCACATCACAGGGATTAGGACAAAAAAAATCCTTTATGCTTCACAGCAGCCATCTAATGCCCAGTAAGACAAGTGAACGAATATGATATGGATAGAATATCTTCCCACTAATTAAAGGTCATCTGCTAAAAACTGAGTCAGGCTGGCTCAGAACGTGCCTGGTCTCAGCCTGCACTCACTCCAGCTTTGCAAAATGAAAGGGACAGTAAATATGTATTTATAATTCAAATGCAAACGTGGCTCGAGAATAAAACCCATCCATTACAGAGCACTGCAGTGACAATACTTGCTGTAGTGGTTCTCCCCGAGTAGCTCCTTGCAAAGCTCAATCCCATGGATTCTCCCCTGTTCCCCCCTCCCACCATCATTAATATCCATCCACGTGGCGTTTCCCCACCGACACGCTCTGTAATCCTCTTACACCGCCACCAAAATTGTTGCTGTTCTACTCATAACCCACATCATCTGCATTATAAGGTGCTGGGATTTTTCTAAGCCTGTTTGGTACTGTAACAAGCAAGAAAAAGCAATTAAAATTGCTGAGATGTGCCTGAGCAGGTGAGGTGAGCCTTCCTTCCAGTCAGGGCACTATGGTAGATGAGAGGGACAGACACAGCCTTGGAAGGAAGCCAACTTATTAATGGAATTTGACCATGCAAAACTTGTTGAAATCCCTCTAGAACATCAAATGCCACATTATAATATCTTTACTGAGGTCCATGCCATTCCCAGGAAATCTTTAATTCCCTTTTAAGAGTATGATTTATTTTTTTCAGTCATGCTTTCCAAAGCAAGATTTGTGGGGTGTATTTTGGTTTGTATTTGTGTTTTGCTTTGTCTTTCACCCATTAAAAGCAGGTAGGTGGGATCTGCTTTTTTTTTTTTTTTTTTTAGATAGAAACCTTCAGGAAGTTGAAGCTTGTTTTGACAGAACTAAACAATTAATTCTTTTTTTGCTTTTGAGTTAATAAACAATTCTAAAGTCATAGATATTCTTGAAAACATTGCCTATGGTATTGTATTTAAAATCTTACAGATCATTTTAGTCATGCTAATGACTTGAAATGAAGGTTAGATTATAACACAGATATATTTTAATTAAGAGACTCGTTAATGTGATAAGGTAACATAAGTAGTCTTTTTCAAAAACCAGCAGAATAATGCTGCACACTGCCAGTGTAAAGACTGATAAGAGGTGGATGTTTTTATCATTTAGTATTTCCATATTGAAAGTTTATGGGCCTGCAATTATTTCACACCATTTTTTCTAATATTCTAACAAATGATTCAATCTCTGAAGCGTTTTCCAGGAGAGAAATTGCTCACCAATGTTTACAGCCATTAGTTTTAGAATATAAGCAGAAAGATTTGAGTTTTTCCACTGACTTCCATGCTTAGAGAAAGTTCATGCTGAAGCCTAATGAGAAATAAAAACATCTGTATTTTTGATATTTCAAAATCTCTAGGTAGGAGGCACAGGAATAAAACAAAGATTTGACTAGTAGCTGTATTCCTCTGCTGAGTAGACTTAAATATGCTTCACTTCCTTTTTTTTTTTTTCCCCACTCCTCAGGCTTGCCTCTTGTCCTGGTCTTTAACAAATCCTCTCAGCAGATCTGGTTTTCTTTCAGCTGAGCAGCTGCAAGCCCTCACCTGATACCAGGCCTCTTTTATTTTAATCAAACAAGCTCCACCCTCTCTTTCTCTGACTCCAGCTCAGTTTACCCCTTGAATTTCTGCTCGCCCTTTCCATTCACAGCTGTTCTTTATTTAATCCTGGTTCTCCTCCCATTCAGGCCACATTTACCAGATTACTTAATCAAGGGTTTGGTGACCCTTCCTGTTATTCTGCTTTTCACCCCTCTGCATTTGTAGCAGATCAGGTGCCCTCTCTATTCAGAATCCATGGCCATTAGTAACAGGGTCAGTGATTCCAAAGGAGATCCAGGCTCCCTGTGTGTTGCTCCTAAAGTTGCACCCACCCCAGCCTGGAGCAGCTATAGGAGCAGGATTACACAGGGGATTGGTCATAAATGTCGGCTTTTCAGAGATTTTCTGAGGATGAATATGGATGTGCAGGGAAAACAATAATTAAAAAAACCCATATAATTTATTTTTTAAGAGCTTTAGGTCTACATACAGGTGTACAGCTTCATGTTAAATGTCCACAGTGGCTCAGAACAAGCTGATATGTCAGTCCAGCATAACAGAGAATTATTTAGGCTGTTCCAGTCCATTATTAGAACATTCTGGTAGGGCTGGGTGATGTCATTGGAGAACACAGGTGTGACAGGGACCATCCCCTGCCACTCACCTGCTGGTGTGGGCACTCTTTCTTCTCCTCACAGCTGAGCCCAACAGGTTCCTAACACACAGAAGGTCTTTGCAATGTTCTGTGTGATGCAGGCGCGTATCCCTGTAGGCTTTGAATTTTGATCTTATAGAGCTGTCAATATTATTTACTTCTTGTGTAGTGACAGGCAATCACCTCAAACCTGACAAATATTGAGTAATCTACTCAACCTTTTGCCATACAGAGGGGAGCTGACAAATCTCTCCTCTTGGCTACCTTGTTTGTAACAACTTTTGTGAGCAAAGAACAGCACTTTTTCTTCAGGCAGCAGAAATCTTCAGCCCAAACTTCCTATGACATTCAGCAAGCAAGTCACCCGTGTGCAGGAGCCCTTAGAGTTGCAAGTGCCATAATTCCCATTTTTCTCCTCAAACAATTATTTTACATTCATCTTACAGTGAGAGAACAGCCATAAAATAGGCTTCATGCTTGAACATTAGAATTTGATCCAGCATTCAGCAAAACAGATTTGAATGAATTGTGAGGCATTTCTGTTACCTGGTGCCAAAACCACCTGCTTTGATGTTAAGATAAAAACATCCTGAATCTGCCCAGCAGGATAAGGAAAACAAATTTTATGTGTTGCTTACACTCTCATTTACTCCTTGCCAAAAAGACAGTGTGTTAGAAGGTATTAAACTATTTACCTTTCTAACTTAGGGACTGCACTTGGTGTTTATAACCTTTATATCCTGTTCCTGGTTACAGGGATGCTATGGTTCATTTTTGTATATTCATTTTTCCATGTTCACTCTGTTTTCATGAAGGAAAAAAAACTTGTGTGTTCAAATATTTGTTTTTCCTGATTCCTCTTAAATGTGTGCATTTGTCTGTGATCAGTTTTCCACTATCTAATGTGTATTTGCTAGTTTTCTTCACACTAACACATAATTTTGCTTCTATTTTAAATAAGAACAGTCCTCTCCTATTTAAATTATAGGAGAATCCAAAGAAGAGAGCTGCTTGTGAGGTAGGAACAACCTCTGTGGTTCATAGCACATATTGATTTCTAGCGCTTCATGGTAAGCAAAAGTTTAACAACCATAATTTTATGAAAATGACAATTGAACAGCACATCTGGTGAGAATTCATTTATGCTTTTTACATTTTTAACAACCTGGCTATTTTTACTCTTCTCACCCTCTCAAAGGGAGTACAATGTAATGAAGCATGGAGCTGGAACTAGGCCACACCTCAGCTGGAAAATGTCAAATTCTATTATGCCATCCTCAAAAGCATAAAACATAGCTGCACAGTTTTAAAGGTATAAATGAGGGAGGGAACAACATAAAACATTTATTTGAATTCATGCAATGTATTTATAGTACAGAATGGTAGAGTTATTATTTACATAATGCAGAAATATACCAAATATTTAAAAGTTGAAATCTATGATACATAGATTATCTCTTCTGAGAAATCCCTTTTAGCTTTGAACTTTCTTGCATTTAATTTTTTCTGGTTGCCAGCTAACAAACTAACCTGCTTAATGTCAGAAACTATTAGTTCCTTTGTCCCCTAAACCCCTCATTTCATATATTAAATTAGTTTAATTGTCTTGAGTTTAAGGACATACTTGTGTAGTATAATATCCAGGAGCCCACATTTCATTTTTGTTAACATTAAATTGTACCTTTCATGCACTGTTTCCTACATTTCATTGGTTAAATTATACATGGGGAAGAAGTTCTGTCTCTTTGGCAGCATCAATACCACAGTTCATAACTATTCAAATAAATAAAAAGCATTTACTAAGCACTTAGGAGGAGGAAGGAAGATGGTTAAACTCACTTGCTCACTCTCACTCTTCCTGTTTTCTTCAATATTCCTGGTGAAAGCAGTGCCAACTGTTTCTTCAAATTTGGCTCAGATAACCTTGGATGGGATGGGGCAAGAAGACAATAAATATATATATATACATTTAAACTATTTGAACTTTTCATTTTCTTTGTTTAGAAGCCTATGTAGTTTTTCATGACATTTTAGAGAAAGATTTTGATCCAAATAATGTTGCTTGATGCTATTTAACTTCATTTTGTATTGTATGTTACCAGCTTATATCTACACAATGGTCTTGTGCAGTAGATGGTTCAGTGTTGGACATTTGAAATCTTGTCTACCATTCTGTTCTGATTTAATCTCCTTGGCTTTAAATAGTCTGTCTGAAGTCACTGCAGAAAGGATCAAGAGGGGAGCACTCAGCTCATATTGAAGGAGGTTAACAAGCCATTCTTCTTGAGTTATTCTTTAGAGGATTTAACCTATTCTTAAAATTTTAAGAAGCTGTTATTAGGCTGAAGGGTGGCAAGGAGTAGTTTAAGATTAAAAGTTGAAGCCAAACAGTTTAAGAATAATATTATTTGTTGTGCACAATATCAGCAATAATTTCTTTTCCTTCCTGACCACTTCAAGCACACAAGCACATATCCACTTCAGTCTGGGCAACACAGCCCTGTGTGACAGTCACTGTGGAAACCAGGGACTGAATCAAAGTAGCTTTAAAAAAGTGCTGAGGAATTTGAAGGGAAAAAAAAAGAAAAGTGGAAGTCAGGACACGACAAAACTGACAGGGGGTGCTGCTCCCTGGTGCTGAGCAGGCTCCTGGCATCAGTAACTGTGCCTCAGGACACAGGAGAGCAAAGGGCAGCCCTGCACAAATAACCAGTGCTCTGAGCAGCCAGCAAAGGGTTAATGTTTAGTGTCTTTGCTCAGCCCTGGGTAGACATGCTCCCGCTAATTTTCAGCTCTCCTCTCTAACACTTAGCTTAGAACTCAGCAGAACTGGGTTTTTTAGTGTTTGAGTAGACATTTGGCAACTTGTGAAGTGTCAGATGAGCACTGGTGAATTTGAGAACGAGGGTGAGCACTTGTGTCAGAGAAGGAAAAAATCTTCACAGCAGAAAGCACTCTCTAACCTGAGACTGGAGGTACCTGAAATAAAATAACTTCAAACTAGTCTGTTCCAATTACATTAAAAGCCAAATCCTGCACTCCTGACACTTTACAAACTTTACAACTATTGAAATCTGGCTTCAAGAGTCTGGCTGCACACTTGAGACTTAATCAATATAAACTGGATGTGGTAAAGGTTTAAATCGTGGCCTAAATATAATTTACCATGAGAGAATATGGCTGAAAAGTCCAATTTGAAGGGCCAGCAAGGGAGAGGGGCCAGTTGGTATGTTCAGCAGAGCAGGAATTCCTCCTCTGGAGAGGAGCCCCAGCCTGTGGGGTGGCCTGTCCTGCACCAAGGCTTTGAAAGGCAGATGCAGTGAGTGATTCCTGGGTAAAGAGCCCCTGCTGTGGGGTGTTACACTGCAGAGAAATGCACAGGTGCAAGTGCTCAGCTTTCCTGCTTTTTTTAACACCAGTGGGACATAGTGCCTTCCCTATAGATTCTCATCTACATGATAAAACACTTGGTAAATCTAAAACATTATTCACTGGACTATTGTTAGGGAATTTCAGATTTATCACTGCTTCTACTAATTCAATTTAATCTATTAATTTACCTTCTATTAATTTATCAAAGCTTTCTGGGTTGGGTGGGTTCTTTTCCCCCCTCATCTGCGAAGTGCTCAACGCTGACAGTGACGGAAACCTCACAGGAAGCATTGACAAGGTTTGAAAAATAATTCTGGAGCCCTCGGGTTGCTAAGGAAGCTTCATCAGTAGAACCAACGATTTGAGATTGTTTTCTCAGCAGTGCATGAGATAAATGAGAACTATTTCCAGATTCAGTAATTTTGAAATCTGAAGAAACGATCTTATCAGTCTGCTGGCCACCCTGAATGGAATGAATCGGGAAAGATTAATAGGCAACAGGAATGCCTGTTTTCCTTCAAAGGAAAAAAAGCCCTGCAAAAGTATTTTATGCAGCTGTTTTTATCTACTCCATTTTGCATTAAGTATAAAATCTCTATGTTTTGTGTAACCAGCTTTTCATTATACTCTGCTAGGACAAGCAGTGGTTTACAAATTGGTTTACAAAACAAAAAAAAAAAGGTGAAATTTATTTAATCAGAATAGAAGACCCTGTAGGAGGTCAGATCTGGTAGAATATTTAATGTATGCTTGGGTATCTTCCAAACTTTTCCCAGAGGATAAAGGAATCTCTCAGGAAATCTTCGTTTACACAGTTTTAACCTAAGATGCAGCTGTTTTACAAGTAGAAGGAAATCTTCTTTTTCACCAGCTGCAAAATTTGACTGTTTCTAGATTCACCATCCTCAAATATATGACAAAAATATTTAAGACTAAAAATACAAATATTTTGAACCCTAAAGTCTATGTCTGAATATAAACATCAATCTTTGTTGAATCTCTTCCCTATCTATAGTAAGCCCTGATTATATTTATTAAATATGAAGTATTCCACTTCCTTAGGAGCAGGACTGGGTCCATGGAGCAGTAGTGGCAGGTGATATTTTCCTGTAGCTGCAGCATTCCTGAACCATCCGAGGGGAATACATGACACATATCTGTGTAGCTCAATTTAATGTGCCTGGTTAGACAAGCACAAATGTTCATGTGCAATGCATTTGCAGCATGTAGATATTTGTGTCGTAGTATCTTACACAGTACATTTTTGAAAGGTAATTGGAGTGTATGAAATCTTTTAAATTGATCATCAGAATGCGTAGAATACTTTTTAAACAGGACAAAAATCTGCTCGTTTTTTAAGTTCAGAAGTTTAACTAAGCTACATGAAAGTGTATTTTGGTAATCATAGTTACTGAGTAATTAAACCAGTTTCTCAATTAAGAATCTATTATTTTTATTAGAATTATAATCTTTAATTTTAACTTCAAATCTTGTTTGTACAATATTATCAGTCATAATCCCATTGTAACAGTAATTCACGTGGTTTGCTATTCAGCACTTACCAATTTTCAGAGAACATTTGACTGAGTCACAAATAAAACCTCTCCAGGTTGAAAGTGTTCCATTTGTACCCTGTGAATCTGATGTGGAGATTTTTGGTGATTATAAATATATATATATAAAAATATATATATAAATATATATAATATATATATATATATTATATATATATATATATATATATATATATATATAAAAATAGATCACATCTATTTTTGGTCTCTCAACACTACATTTCTAATTCCTGAGCTCTAAGAACACACAGACACTGGGCAGCTCCTCAGCTGGTGTAAGTCAGCAGAACTCTGCCCTCTGCTCAGCTGGCCTTGTGCAAGAGCTCTCTTATGCTTTTAGGTAATTCTCTTTTTCAATCCTTTGATTTCCCTTTGCTATTTCTCACCTCTCTGGAGTAATTCCAGACTACCAGTCCATGAAGGCCTGAGTTATTTTGGGGGCCAGCTTATTTGTTACTCACATTTTTTCCCCCCAGGAGACAATATGATATCAGCTCCTAGCATTGGTTTGCTTTTATATAAAAGAATTAATCTGATCAAAGTGATCCAAATATGCTCTGTGCAAACAAACTCCTATAAATCTCAAAGCAGGACTTAATCTGTGCCCTCCTTTAGCTTTTTTCTACTCCTGGTTTGTAGGTGTGGCTTTTTTATCCTCATTTCTGTCATGTGGCATCTATTTCCATATGCAAACACGTGTATTTTATTCCACATAAATGATCTTGGTGTACGAATTCTTACATATAAACTAGTCCACAAAAACCTAAATGGGAAAGTTCTGATAATTAATATGACAGTAGATGGCTGTTTCCTCCCTTTGATTGCAAAAGAAATGGCCAATTCTTGGCCAACAAATCTCCTTCCCACATAGGAGTTATCTGTGCGTGTGAGTGTATGAGCACGTTGTGTGTATGTGTGTATTTTGGAGTCAGTCACGTTCTTTAGGCACTGAAAGCACATCCTGTTATGATGAGGAAACAGCAATTTGATTGTGTCTTGAAGCAACAATACATAATTTTGGAAAAGTTTCAGTGACAGTCACCAAGAGATTATCAGGCGGCGCTTCCCTAAAGGCACACACACAGCCCGGCCACAGGATTGGAAGGTTTTGAGAAGTCCATGGTCCATGGAGAAATTTGCCCACTTTATTACATTCTCACAGGAATTTGCCTTTTCTTCTGCAATCCCAGACTGGTCTGGGTTGGAAGGGACCTTAAAGCCCATCCAGTCCCACCCCCTGCCACAGGCAGGGACACCTTCCACTAGCCCAGGTTGCTCCAAGCCCCGTCCAACCTGGCCTTGGACAGTTCCAGGGATGGGGCAGCCACAGCTTCTCTGGGCAACCTGTGCCAGGGCCTTACCAATAGTAAGCTTAACTTTTAAGTGAGGTTTAAGTACTCTTGCCTAAAGGCTGGAGTACACCTTCCTTTCATGATGTACCCCTTTGGTTTAGGGGTACATCTTGGGATACAGACACATTTCTAACCATCCTCTCTTATTTCTCTTCCCAAACCTACCTCCATTCTTTTCATTAGCTTGCTTGGGGGGTGGTGTGTTGCCAGGTTCCATTTTTGTCAGGTATTGTCATATAAAGAAAAACTAATGTAAGGTAAAAAGTAGATGCCTTTAAAAAGGTAACAATAAATCATTCAAAGTCTGTCAGTTTGCTGCACAGGCTGCCTGAAGAATAGATTTAATGGATCTGCATACAACAGAGATTTTCTATATTGCTAAAGTTTTCTTATCTGGCAGAGCTTTGCATCATTTGGAACCAGTTCTATATCGTGGGTAGACTCTACTGATTTCTGTCAAGGAGTACTTTGGTTGTGGGGGAGTCCACGTATATCTTCTCTATAAGTGTTTCTTGATATATATTTTGAGACACAAAGCCTAAGAATACCGCACAGAATGTGATAATGCAGAATATAGAAAGAAGCTGTTGGTTACCATTTGTATTTTTAGACTCCTCATTTCAGGAGAATGCCAAAAGCAAAACTTCAGCAGTCAGATCCAACTGTATTATTCCTCATGACACATAAAATAGTGAGACACTTTCACAAACTAGATTAAGAATCATAGTTTATATTGCTGCATGAAATTGCTAAAATCGCATAGAAATCTGTATTGTGAATCATAAGTTAATGTAAAAACTCCAAGCTATTTTTTTTTCACTTTGTCTGTTTAAGCTACTGGGCAAGTTGTTGCATGAATAAATTTATTTTCTTCCTCTGAAACTGTATAATATTAAATGCTGTGTTGTTGGCATAAAATATAAGTTGATCAGACAGACAAAGATTATTATTCTGACAACTGTATACACAAGGGTATCGTTGTACATTGAATTTCAGTGTGTAATATGGTATAAATCTTCATGAGAGATTCAACTTTTATTGGCTGCACAGAAGGTGCTTTTCCTTATTAAATACGGGAGATGGTCCCAGGGGATTTTTTTAGAATATCTTTATCCATTTTTTTTTTCAGCTACTCTCTGGGCCCTGGAAGGCTGACAGATACAGCGGGGTAAGCAATTCCCTTTGGAATGCCTTTGGAATGCTTGGCTGTAGATACAGTTGTGCTTTACCATTGAGCATCTGTGATTTTTTCCCTCAGCAGAACCCAGCAGATCCCACCTTTCCCATTCCATAAGTAGATGTGTGTGTGCTCTGCCTGTAGCCTGCAGGACACCAAAAGGCACCTTCATTCAGTGAAATATTACCAATGAAGTACTAAAATAACTATGGATCTGCACTTCCAGCTGACTGTTGCCAGTCTCTTGTTACAATTGCTGAGGGTCTTTGGGGCATGGGAACCCTGACAAACCCTCTCACTTCTGGGCACTGCACAAAATGAAGGCACAAGGGCCTAAGAGCCCACCTTCTTGAATTTAAACTACTGGGATTATTTTCCTGGCCAATGCAGGTTTGTCATCTCTTCTGTGCCTAGAATTCCATAAGGATGTCTGTGAGGATGTCATAAGCCAAAGCTGTATCTGTGTGTTTAATCACCCTAGACAGCCTAATCTTGATTTATTTAGCTGTTCCTTATGCAGATTATTCAGTACAACCTCAAAAGCTTAGAATTAAAAGTACATTTTTCTAATGTTAAATGATACTTGATTTGCAGTCCTTAATTTGTCCTTGTAGATTAATATAATGTTTCACTATCAAGAAAGACACCACTGCAAAGTTAAAGAAAATTAGGACAATTTCCATTGTCTATTTCTAGTTTATTCTCTGGCAATAAAATCACCAAATACATTATTCCCATGGCTTTGACTTCACTTCCATTTCACACACAGCCAGCGATGTAGGTGCAGAAGTCTTTGGGCAGGAGGTGGGAACAGGTGACCTCCTGAGACCTCATTGATGGGAATTATTCTATCAGTGGGTAAAATCTAGAGTAAGTAATTTCCTTCAGTGAGAGCAAAAACATATATGCACAGTTATAAACCTGTTTAAACCTGCTTTTTAACAGGCAAGCAAATGCCACCACAGATTTTCTGCAGAGACAAAACTTGTGAGTTTTCATCTGAGCCTTCCTCTCTATGGAACCATCTCTCCAGCACAGCAAGCAGGACACTGAGCATTTCTGTGCTCCATTTAATCCCACAGCCACTTGGCCAGGAGCACCAGGCTGGTGGCCAAGCAGTGTTTGTGGTTCAGTGCCGCTGGGAAAACCTGGAATGAGTTTGTGGTGTCCTTTCCCCACTCCACCTCCCACCAAAAGAACATTGGGCTGATTTTTTCCTTTTTTTCCTACCTGGTGAAACGTGCTGACGTTATTTATGAAATGAATAAGTGATACAGGATAGTTGTAGGTTTTATGTAAGAGGCTGAACATCTGCAGACAAAATAAAAAATTTTATTTGTCTCCCTCTGGCCTTGTATAGTTCAAACAGACAACTGGGCCAGGATTTTAATATTTCCAAATATATGGCAAAAAAGGCACTTACCCTAAATCACACAACGTGTGAGCAGGAGCACAGACAGATCAACCCATGCCTGACTGAGCAAACAAATCAAGAGCATTGGGCTGGAGAAGAGAGCTGGGAGTAGAGGCCTGAAGAACATGGTGAAGGAGGAGCAACAGGAAGAAAGTTCTTCAAGTTGTGTCGGTGCTGGGGGAAGAGGCGGCTGTGAGCCCCCCCAGTGCACTCCCTGGTCTTTGGCTGGGCTGGAACAGCTCAAACCAACAGCAGCTGGACACAAAAACCCGAATTTTCCTGGAGTCACTTTGTGGACAAAAGCATGGGATGGTGATTTTGCTCAGTCTGAAAGTGGAAGATGATTTTGGGGGGCAGAGTATGAAGGGGAAGGATTGCTGGGCTCTTCTGCCCCGTTCCCACAGCCACAACCCAGAGAATTCCCTCCCAGCAATGCCAAAGGTTTGGGCTGAGGATCTGCGCTGTTATAGAGTCAACTGTAATCAAAATTTCAGGGCAGGTTTTGGTGAGAAAGACCCTGACCCTCCCAGCTCTAAGAAGGAAGAAAAGCAGGCTTAAAAGTAAAGGATCCCCTATGGTGCTTCCTAATGTCCAACAGCAGTTTATCACTGGATTAGAATTTCTAAGAAATAAGAAGCAAATTGTGCAGACTTCAGGTTTAGTGCCCTCCCAGATGAGAAACCAGTTTCAGGAGTGAAAAGAATGTTTTACAAAAACCCCCTCAAACTTCAAACAATGGCATCACCAAAGAACAAGTACCAATGGATTTGTATATCCAGGAAAATGACTCCAGAAGGAAGACTTTCTAAAATTACTCCTAGCTCTGTGTAATTCAGGGAGATATATGCATATGCCCATGAATTGTTTAACTGTAGAAATGTCTTTTATTCCTGTATAGCAGATGCACAAAGGGAATGGGAATGTTTTATAACTCAGGCTTTTAAATAATAAATAAATGCTGACATTCTCACTTGAGACATCTTGATTTTTGCGTACTGTGTAATACTGAAGTATACAAATATTTCTTTAGAGAGAATTATTTTTCCCTTTTTAAAAAGAGTATAAAACCTCAAGAATATGATAAAACATCACAGTTGGCTTCTAAATGCTTTGCATCTTAATATGGTTGAAGTTAAGGCAGTAAGTAATTTCTGAGTTTTTCCCTTGAGCTGCGTAGTTCTTTTCATATGTAATTATTCTCTGAGTGCATTAGATAATGCTATGGTTCCCACAGCTGTATACACATCTATAAATCATTAATGAGGCAGTTAACTGAAACAAAACTATAAAAGATTTGCATTACCCGGCAGAACCCAGCCTTAATTGACTTCCAGTTATTTACAATTAATTTTTCCATTTGGAATAATGATTTCAAGCAACTAAGGGTTTTTTATGACTGAGGAACGAGATGCTGACTATTCATCAAAAGTTTTTACAGAGGGACCCTGTCAGTGGACAGTAATGAGCTGGATGTAATCTGATTTTTACACTCACATCCACACCCCCACACTGGCAGAGGAGACGGGGGGGGGGGGGCACGTGCTGTAAAATGCAGTAAAATGCAGACAGGAGCCAGCACAAACTTTTTTTTTTTTCCTTTTTATCACATACCTAAGTTTAACAACAATTAATTTCCTTTCTTTATAGCATCCAGCTGAAAGGCAACATGATGCACAGAGCTGGCTACAGTTCCACATAGAATAAACTGCATGAATGAAGAGTGAGTAAATATTTATTTCTATCTTACAAGACTGTAAGATAGACACGGGGGAATAAACAACGCAAAGGCTGTCGAGTAAATATTATTCCATTATGCTATTTAAAAATTACTTTTATAGAGATCTAGAGCACAAAGTAAATCCTCATTAAGTTGTCATTGTTTGAGTCAGGCCCAGGATCGGGGCTGTGTGTCAGAACCCTGGACAAGCACAAGGAAAAGATCTGCTCTCTGTGCCATGTAAGCATAACTCTCATTGACATTAATGGGCTGGGGATGTGTTCATCAGGAAGGGATGTCACGTTCAAATTCCTAATAAAACTTAAGTCAAAAATCACCCGGACCCATTTGCAGCAGCTGATGTTATCTTCATCCCCCTGCAGTCCTCCTTTTCCAAAATGCCTGAGCACATAGGGCCCTTCAGTGGTAATTCCTGGTTGTTCTCTGCTTCTGAACCACAGCAAGAAAATGAGTAAAATCTTATGTATTGGGATGCACTGCATTGGAACTGCTATCCTTGCAAATCAATCCTTCCCTGAGACTGAGTAGATGATTCCCCCTTGCTTCCCTTACTGGGTACAAGCTACATAAAATAAACATTTGGGTTGGTTTCTGGTCTCCCCCTCAGATATAGCTGTGATGCTGAGGAAGTAAAATGACCTGCTTTATCTTCTTCTTTAAAATAACTAATTTTGTTGTCCTTTGAGTTACCTTTAACATTGTCTCTCTCCCCTCATGAAAATTGGCTGCTCCAAGGCAGGACCTGCAGGTGAAACACAGGGAAGGCAGTGTCAATGAGCATTAGGAGCTTGGATTTCTGTGTACTTGGTGTAGACCAAGAGACAAACACTGGTAAATATGGGAGAGTTTAATTCTGAGCGATGGCAAAGCTCTCTGCCTTATCAATGGGTGCCAAAAAAAGGCCACTCCAATTGATCCAGGAAATGTGGCCCCTGTGACAGTGCAACACTGGTAACCTTGAAAATCTTGCAGCCTCGTGCTGAAGTCATTTTTCCCAGGTTCTGTTCCGCTGGGCTGTGTTACAATGTGTAAAGTAACGTGACAGGACTAGACATGGGTCATTCAGTCTGTCAGTAATTCCCAGCTTGGCAAATTGGTCCTCCCTCTTCACCAGTCCATGAACTTCACAGATACTTAACTTATTCATGCTACACTGGCTGCTGCATTATTTTAGCTGGAAAAGCTACTTCCACATGTGAAATCGGAGAGGCTTTTTCTTTGGAAATTGGGCTGGTACCAGAGGAGCAAACAATGTTATTATTTTCATTAAGATATCACGTTCTGTCAACACATAACATTGGCAATTGCATTTCAAATAATAGTATGCTTGACAAATTGTATAGCATTAATTTAGAGTGTGCTTTTGCTGTGTCCATGATCCTTCTTACTGGGCTTGATTTCCTGGGGTAGAAAAGGCTCATTTTGTAAACTCAGAGCTCCAGTAACTTTTTATGCATGGAGATGATATTGCTAACATTGATTTTTTTTTTCAATGGGTGCAACAATTTTAAGAATTCTAAAACTGAGAAGCCCATTGCATTTCAGAAAGTATTAAACTGATCAACCACTTCCTATACCAGCTCTGATCAGTGTGTTACTGTCTGCTTTCAAACAGTGCAAAACAAATACCCTGGCTTTGGAGTTTCTTGATAATTTGTTTTGAAGAAGCCAACACCAATTTCAGTGAAAATAGATCTTTCATTTGGTGGAAACTTCTGTTCATTTGAAAAACTAATAACTACCAAAAATATGCAATTTACTTACCAGCTCTGTTTTAAGTCAGGGACCTCAGTCCTGCAGGGTTTCTCCTCAGAGCTCTCACTTTGCCATGGCTCCTTGAGGAACTGAGTTTGGTTTGGTGTCAGAGCCAGTACCTCTGAATCTGGGCTGTGAATTAAATACAGCTGTTTTTCTCCTCTTCCTTTATTCTTTCCCCCCACCCCACATTAGTATGAGCTGACCATAACATACTAGAAGAAATAAAGAATTACAGTCAGGGTGCAAGGAATCGATTTTTTCCTTTGAAACGGAATCTTGGTATTAAACTACCAGAAAAAAGCCATGAAAGGAATCAGTGGTTTTTCCACTGCTTTGCACATCGTAGAGTCATTTCAACATTGTAATACAGGTGTCAAACGTTAATAAATCAGCTGTCAGATGTCACACACACACTTACTTTGCACAGGTGTAAATGATCACATAAAATGCAAAGCACTGATCTGACACCAAAAATCTCTGTATACCATTTCTGTCCTCAGCAGCTTTATAGAACTATTAAGAAAATGTCCAATAGGGAGTTTATTCCTTGTTATTTAAGTTACCATCTTTTCTGGGTCTACTTTCTTACTTTTAGGAATGTGGTTTCCCCCCCTGCCCCAGCTGACACCAAGGAGGAGAATGCAACAATTTGTATGGAGTTGCTTTGGACTGATGTACAAAGAACAATATTACGTTTCATAATTATGTTCCAAATGATAAAGGATTTTTCCTGCCAAAACCTCTCTGTAAGTGCCCCACCATCATCAACTGATGGCAGCACAGCTCTGGGAATAAACAGACTTTCAGCTAATGGCAGGAATCATCAGGGGAAACAGCAAACAGGTATTTCTTCCTGATATAGAATGAAACATATGATTAAAGTTAAATGCCAAATCCTACTGGCACTGGAGCAAATTCAGGCTTATTCTTCATTCCTGTTTATTCTTTGCTCTCTTTTTAGCTAATTCATCTTGTTTCATTTAATGCCAATGGTTTTTCCTTTCTATTTGGCCACTTTGGTGGGAGGGGGAGGCAATTCATTTTGGGCATGTGGCTTTGGATAACAAGATTAAAGCTTCAGGCAAAGCCCAGATCCTAAAATGAGCACTCCATGCTGTATTCAGCCCTCCAAAGGCAGGGGGCAATGCACTGTGACCCCAAACAGTTCTTTACCACAGTTCTGGCACTGTCCCAAAGGCGTCTGTGCCCTGGTGCTGTGGTACACCCACATGCTGTGACACTCAGCTGCTAATGCAGTGTTTAAATCAGGCTGTTTTACAGCAGAAACACTCTTAATAACCTCAATATAAGGTGTATTGCACTGCAATGTTTATTATGAGGGAGCTGTGAGGCAAACCTTGTTATAATGAAACCATGCCTTCACCTAAGAATCCAAAATTACTGAGTTTCTCTCCACTATCTTATTTTAGACTTTTTTTTTTGTGAAAAATAAGTATGTCTGGCTCACTATGGGCTGACTGAGGCACACAATGATTAATTAGAGCTGGACTGATTTTGTATAGTTCAATATGAACGTGTCACTTCTCTGGCTGGTTCATCTCCATCTTCTCTCTGACCAGCCAAAACTTATTCCAGAATAGTGGGCTTTTGTTCTGTTACCAGGAGCAGCAGGTGTGTAGATATGTCTGTCTGTCTTGTCTATCTATCTATCTATAATCCATGTAAGACTGTTGTTTTAAAGATAATGACCTTAAACAAGGTGCTGTCCCAGCTGAGTTGTCAGAGCTGGGTTGCTCTTGCAGCTCGTGTGGCAGAAACACCAGCCAGGGAATTCCTGTGGGGAGCTTTGAGCTCTGAAAAGTGAGAAATTACATCTCAGACAGCAAAACTCTTTTTCTCCCCCAACTAACCCCTCTTGGAGACAGCCAAAGAACTGGTAGATGGTGAAAGAATATTCACTGCTGCCCAGGGAATACACATTTCAGTGTAGTTTTTGAAAAAGCTGTGTATGCATTTTCAAACATGCAAGGCCAAATGTAATTTTTAAAAGAGTGTAACTATTATAAAGCATCCAATTTGTATCAGTTATCATAAGAACATCTTAATATATGGTGTTGTATTTGCTTTATGTCAACAGAATCATAAAACGAAGATGTAGTAAAACCTTACCGTACTTTTAACTGGAACTCAGAATAAATGAGAGTCTTTATTTTAATAAAATGGGCTCCAAAACCACTTTTTTCCCTGCCTTAGATTCCCACACCCAAACATTCATGCAAAGGATGCTCTGTTCCAACCGAAGATCTGGAAAGGTTCAGGTCTAATGGGAAGGGTGGCTGCAAGCTGCAGCATTTGTGCTGTGCTGGCACTGAATTGGCTCATTTCAATTGATTTCTTTCATGTACAAATATAAAGCATAGCAAATCATTATCCATCTATAAATACATCAATATAAAAATACTTTTTTCCCCCTCCCCCTCCATCCCATCTTCAATTCATCAAAGACGTCCCTGTTTGCAGACAGACCTAAAGTCAAACTGTTTATTAACAGCGATTTTAAAAGCGCCTAAACATTTGTAGTATGTGCTAAAAAAAACTATGAGAGCACATGACCTGGCTTAAAAAAAACCCCTCTGTGAATTCCTTTCCCTCTCTGTCCCTCCTCACCCCAACCCAGCAAGGACAGCAGTGCAGGTGGACGCTGGGGGATCGCAGCTGGAAGCAGCAGTAGGAAAGTGGGAAGTGCCTCCATCAGCATCGTTGCCAAAGGTAACAGATCCAAGACCAGGCTGGGAATTGTCCCGCGTGTATTTAGGGCTCAGTCTGTGCACAGGCACAGGAGTGGTTGTGGAGATCAGCTGAGGCCGTGAGGGAAATTTGCAACAATTCAGGTTAGTCCACGTTTTGTCATGGTACCAAAAATCGTCAGTAAATACGTTTATTAATGGGCCACTTACTCGCAGGTAGCAATTACTTAGAGCAGCGCTGAGGTTTTAATGCACAGCCTGCATTTCCAAAGGAGAGTGTTCTCGCTGGGCACTGCTATAGATCCAGGCTTCACCTGGAGATTGGTCACTATTGATCCTGCTGGGGTTTATTGTGGCAGCAGTTTGCATTACACAGGATTCACAACAGGGCTGCAACAGTGGCCATTAACCTGCCTGTGTTTAGCCAAGATCACCTTGTGTCCAGCCATCACCAGCTCTGCTGGCACCGAGCCATTCCAAAGGCCATTCCCACACAAGGAGATGCTTTGTAGGGACCCGGAGCTGTCAGAGGCAGATGCAGAGGGGCTGTGGGTGCTGCACCCCGACCTTGGCAGTGCCCCCAGGCTGCAAACACCCCCCAGCTCAGCTGCCAGCAGCCCACACCTGCAGAAGATGGGCTGTCAGTGTCCCTCAGCTCCACGTCCAAAAACAAACCCCAAAGCCAAACCCTCCCAGAGGTCCTGTCCCTCTCTGGGTACCAGCACTGCAGCAGCTGGGGCTGTTCAGCTCATGGCCTCAGGTGAGGAGGAGTGTGGTGGTGAAGGCTGAAGTGCCTCCTGCCCTGCTGCACCCCGGGATGGCTTTAACATGTTCCTTCCACAGAAAGTGCTCCTCAGACTGTGCTCCTTAGGCTGAGCTGACACCAAAAACCTCAGTGCTTTGGTATGTCAATACTTATCAGGAGCCCCCTAGTAAGGACTGGACACGTTCAGTCTCTCAAGTTTATGAGTCTCCTAAACCTCATTTGTCAGTACTTTGATGTTTAAAACTAGTCTGTGATGGGCAAATCAGAAATCAACACAGGCTTTCAATGCTGCCTCCTGTAATTGGTACATCAGCCACTGAGGAAAAAAGTGCTCCAACAGCCTTTATGGAGATTAAGGAAAAGTGCAAAAATGCTGGTATTTTAAAGAATGAACTATTTAATTACTTGAAGTCTTTCTAAACTCACGATACTGGATAACGCAGCAAAGACCTCCCTCCTTTCTCAGGAGCACTACCAGCACCATCAGTCAGAAATGCTGCAGCATCCCAATGACTGTTTCAACTCCTTTTTAAGAAATAAGATTTAGACATAAGGTCCAACCCTCACTTCAGAGAATCACAATGGAATTGAAACTAAAATTAATATATATTCAAAGGTGGAGTTCAAGTTCGGGTGCTGCAGTGTTTTAGTCACACATGAGCTTTTATTAAGGGTCAGGAGGACTCACAATTCTTAATTCTCCTGTTTCTTTGCATTATTCAAGTTTTGACTGTTTGATCACTGGCAGTGTGATTAATGCAGTTATTAGAACACCTGCTATAAAATTACTATGGAACAAACCAATTCTGTACACTGAAAGAATATTCTGATAAGTCCTTTTATCACTGGTAAAACAGAGGCTAATATTTTCTTGAACTGACACTGGTTAAGCTAAAAGATTTCTTTTAGGAACAAAAAAAAATCAGGTGATTCTATTCTGCTGTGTCTGACTGCAGAAGTCTGCTAACGAGAAAAAAATGTAGTGCCAAAAATAAAAGAAATTTTGAAAATTATACATATAGATGTAGACAGGAATAAACATAATGACAGGGAATAGATTCCCCATTGCTCTATTTAAAGGTCCTTTTTGTTTTTAAGTGACAGTGATTTAATTCAGGGCATGTGTGTGTAAACATGGAGTTTTTAAGTAAATAAGCATTGTGCCTTTGACCCAGGAATGAAAGTAAAGAAGGAACAGGTGATCACTTAAATTCCACCTGACTCAAATCACCTTTGAGCGAAGGGAATGTTTTAGTTGCAAAGTTCAGAATTTGGAACATACAATAATTAGGAAAATGCTTAATACCAACCCACCCTCTTTATTAAGTCATTTCTTCAAGTATTTTTAATAGTGCAAAATACTGGTTTGCATTAGTACAGTTACTATGGGAATTCACAGTCCAAAAAAAAAAAATCTTAAAAGATTTCCAAAGTCAAACAAAAAACTTTTTAATACTGTATTTTTAGCAAGAACATTTTTAACAAAGAATGTGTACTTTAACTTAATATGGTACAACAGAGAAACCATACTTAAAAGTTTCCATTATCTAACACTCTACTGCATATTCATTTTTCCATCTTAAAAGACCAAAAGCCAAGCTGAACTGAGCATTAAAAAAAAAAGCATCAATTATAATCCTCATATTACGTCAGCTATTAGGGTTTAGCTCACACTTTTGAATTGGTCATCTAATGAAAGGACAATTTTTACATCGTTCTTTTAAAAAATGTACACACATTTCTTTTTAAAACGTAATATATATCGAGTATCTGCTTCAGTAAACAAAGCTTAATTTATAAACACAATCGAAACAGCTCCATGTTGAACAGTTTCAGTGATAAACTGGACTTGTTTGATGTACAGCCAGTGCAGGACCGGTGTGGCTTAAAATCATTGTGCCTTTGCTATCCAGTAATAGCCACCTCCTAAGGAAAAAAAAAAAAGTTCTTTTTGGGATGGGCTGGGGAGGGGGAATAATTCCTGTATGTGCTTAAAAATACTAAAACTCCTTTCTATCTCCGGGGACCTAAAAATGATCTGTTGTAACAGGCTTGGTTTGGTATGGTAAGCTTGTAAAAAGTCTCAGGATGTCTTAATACGGCAGTTTTTCAATGCAGCAACAGTAAATTGCTTGGAATTGTCCTTCAAGTTTCATGCTACAAATCCTGTTCCTCACACAGTACTGAAGGCATCAAAGGTTGGAAGGGACATTTCTCAGGAACTATATAGTCTTCAGATAGTGGTCATTATACATTTTTCAACAGTAGGTGGTTCCTTCAGTACATGATGGTCGGTTTGATGTATGTTCTGTTTTCTGGAGGGAAAAAAAAAATGACACAGTTAAAACATTTTATAATTAACTGACACTTTGGTGGCTTCCTCACTTTTTCGTGGACCTCTTTTTAGTTCAAGCCAGATGATCAGATCTATAAATGATATAAACTCTCCATCATGTGAGCATGTTTTATACAGGAAAAGGAGGCACTGGGTGACAAAACCCAGCCAAGCCCTCAAGAAATGAATGTCTGGCAGAGAAATGAGGTGCCTCAGGGTACTGGTCACCTCCCAACTCAGGTGCAGGTGTGGGTACTGAGCTGGGCCCAGGACCCACCAGCCCTGCTCTTCCAGTCAGCAGCTGCTGACTGCAGGCTCTAAATACCTTGATTTGGATTTTCTTCCTTTATGGCTTTTGCTTTTAACTGAACACTCATTTTCCTTCTTTTTTTTTCCAGAAGGCAGCCCGTGTTGGATTGCCTTCCTCCCTAGGACAGAGCGAGTAACATGGCACCAGCTTCACAACAGACCCTTATCACATGCACAGAACCTGCCAGGGAACAGGGTGTTAAACCAAAACTGCAGTGCTTTAAGAAAATGTAAATCAAGATCTGTTCTTAGAAAACTGTTCTTTCATTCACAAACCACCACGTTTCGTTTAAAATTCTATTTCTTTATTTAGAGAATGAAGTAGAAAAACACTTATTTCCTTCATAAATATATTCCTACTTATATTACCTATCAACTGTGATTTTTCACATTAAGCAACTTCAAGCCCAGAGAAAAAAATAAATATTGAAATGCCCACAGAAACTGAAGCTAACAAGAATCCATATTCCTGTTCATTATACAATGAATCATGAATCCACCCAGCTAAATCTGCAAGTACTGATCTGGAAGATGATAGCAAAATGATAATATGGAGAAGCATTTTGTATAATGTTGACATCTCTCCCATTACTGTTTTACATATGCCAATACTGAACACTCCTAAGGATCGAGGAAGTATTGACCTGCTAACTGACACTGATCCTCGGAGCAATCTCCAAGTTTGCCACATTTCAATTTCAAAATGCATTTCAGCTATAATATGAGTGATTTATCATTTAGCAGTAGCTGTCAAAGTAACCTCCTAGATAAAACAAAAACATCTGGAACCATAAACAGAGGAGAGCAGTAGCTGAATTTTAATCCAAATCCGACATGTTCACTTCATTAGGAACAGGAAACAGCTAATTAGTAATTGAATGTTTCGTGGTTTTAAGGAGGCTCAGACTCTCCAAACCAAGATGATTTAATATGTATTTTGGACGCAAGCACAAATAAAGATCGGAAGAGCCAGGGACATAACAGCTCCAGAACATTTGGGAGCATGGGAACCTCCAAAGAAGTGACTCAAATTAATTTGTTTCAAGCCTTTGGCTGATGAAAATTACTGTCTTAAACTTAGTGGGGGAAATACTGAAGCCTGGGGAGGGGGTGAGCAGAAATGCAAGTATTGGATACTGTGGGGTTTGTTTTAATTTCTCTCCTTGTGATTATTAAAAAGCTGCACTTGATACCTTCCCAGTGTAGGCTGTTCTTGATATTTTTATTTTATTTTAAAAAATATTTTTCTAGCTAAGGTAAGAGGTGGACATTGAGGGTACTGAGTGCTGAAGGACTGACTAAACTTCAGAACAGGTTTCCATATTTCCTTCCAATTTCCTTTATTTCTCTAGGAAAGTTCAACAGAGGTATCTGGAATACCTGTAAGAGACAAATTAAATGCCACAGCTAAAGCCCAGTGCAGCCACTCAGGGGATGTCACTGATCAGTGAACAGAAAGTGTACAGTTAAATATTTCCTTTTTTACAACGCTCTCAATTATTCTCCAGAAATTAAAACACTTTTTTGTTGCTGTGCAATAAACTGAACTCCATGGCATTAACCACGTCACACAGCAACCACCTCTGAGGAATTAACGTGTTGGGAGCAGCTGTGCCCCCACTTACACAGGAAAGACAATGTGATGTTGTCAAATTAATCTTTTCTGGAGAATATTCACCATCTCCTCAGTGCAGCTAACTGCAAGCTACAGACCATTTTATAGCATTTTACTGTATTATACAGCAAAGATTTGAATAAATCTGTGTGCAATAAATGTATTCTTTTATAAGGTTTATCCCTTAATCAAATATTCATTTATGTGGGCTTCATTCTATTAAAAACCGAAATTATACAAAGGTGAGCAAAAGCGTAGATTTACAGTAGTTTAAAGCCTAATCTCATTCTCTAGGGGTAATACTGACAATATAAAAACTGTATAAATGATATTCCCTAACACTAAATATGCTTATGAGCCCCTTGTGCACGTTACACTGCTTTACAGCCTACAGAGCAATGCATGACTGGCTTAATAAGCAAGACATTTAGAAGGGATTTTTTTCCCCTTCACAATGTGTAAGACAAGTAAAGATCTCAGAGTTCCTTGGTGAGCCAGAGCCTGTGTTAATAATTACTGGAATTTTCCCTCAGGATGGCGTTCTCTTCCCTGAGTTGTTAGTCCAGGGTATATTCAGCTCTTGCACTCTTTTTAGCCACAATATCATCGTTCAAGGCTTTAATGTGTGTATAACAGACAAATCCAAAGGCAATAATCATCACCTGCATGTTTATTCACATTTATTTTGTTTTCTTTTTTCAGCCTATTCAACATCCTCTAATTTTCTGAATCCTTTTTGAGGCTCTGGTTTTAAGATCTCTGTTTTAAGTTGAGAATTCGGCTGTATTTCCATAAAACTACTTTAAAACCAAAACTGTGTACCCTCCCAGTGTGCCCTGGCAATGCTGGTGTGCAAACCCAGTCCAGGCTGGGGAGCAATGCACCACAGCTACACCCTGGGATTGCCAGGTAACTGTGGCACACAGTAAACTGGTGAAGGGAGGAAATTTTGGATCTGCTTCGTAGTGAGAAACCCAGGATAAATTTGTTGTATCAGTAACTGTAAATTACACATGCAGTTTATAAAATACACCCCAGCACTACAGGTTGTAGAGATGAAATAATAAACTGGAAATGCCACTTTGCCAACTGAGCTGGAGGAGGAGCTGGGAGAGCAGCTGGAAAACAGGGCAGGTGGAGCTGGGACCTGGCAGTTTCTGTAGCCAGAGAAGGGGAGAAGGCAGCCCTGTGCCAGACTCTGCACTCTCAGAGCCCTTGCACAACTCCTGCTGGAGGGGATGGATCTAAGGGTCTGACAGCACACCACAAGTATCCTACAGGACAGGAGTTGATCTCTCCACCCTTGCCAGGCTGTGTGAATAGCACCTGAGATCAGAGCCAAGCCCAGCCCTGGATGCGGCAACACGTGGGAAATAACAATAAATTAACTTGCAAAGCTGGGGCTAATTAGTTTGAACCAGTCTCTCATTTTGCAGAAAGAAAAAAAAAATGAGAGAACAGTTTGGTTCTACTGTGGATCACAGCCCTCAGAAAACCCTCTTTCCCTAACCCTCTTAGCAGACAGGAGTGCTGCCTGCCTGGAAGGAGGCTGCATCCAGGCTGGGTAAGGGCCACAGCAATTACAAAACACAGCAAAGGATCCCTTCACTACAACGATAAAAAAAAGACCTGGCTTGCAGCCAGCTCTCATGGATTTGGGCTGGTTACTCAGATGAATGACAACAGGAAAACTGACTTTGCCTGCTTATTAGTTGTCCAGTAAAACTTCTCCCTTCCTTTTATCTGCAAGTATTGTCCAAACTGAGCACCAAAAAGTAACACACGTTGAGCAGGGCAAGGCTTCCTCCAGACCCATGGAAGAACCTGGATAATAAATGGTGCTTCTGCAGCAGTACTAACCAAGGTTGGTTTGCTTTCTTTTAACCCCTCACACTTTCCTATGGCCTCTTTCCACCTCTGCTGATGTGCACTCTGATGTCCAGTGCTGCCTGGAAGTCTCCTCCCTACAGGCAGGAGCACGCCTGCCTGACCCTCCAGTGCAGTTCACTCACAGACCTGCTGGTTTAAGCTTTCTTCCTCACTTATTCTGTGCTTAAGACTACCCTATCAAATATTTCCACATAAACATTAATAGAGCTGAAAACACTTGTACTAAAAACAGGATTTCCAGCAAGTAACAACAGCCAAGGACAAGCTCACTGAGCACAGACCATGCAGATGCTGGATTGCCACAGTCAGTTTGAGCAGATAGGGAGGTAACACAGTGGTTAGTGGTTCCTGCTTAGGAAATATTCAAGCCTACAGACACTGAATTACTGAATAAATGTTTTAGCCCTTTGTAAGGACAGACAGGTCCAGATCTCCACGCTCAGTGGTCTCCTGGGGAAACCTTTACCCACCTTCTGTTTCACGCAAATCACAAAATCTCAGCGCCCTCCCTCATATGTTTGTGTGTACAGGCTTACACAGAGAGAGACAGCCAGAAAAACACTGTGTGCCAAAAGGAAAAACAGCACTGAGACTAAAATGACTCAGCCAGGGCAGGCACCTCACAGCTCCTCACTGAACAGGGCCCTGCTCTTGGGGAGCAGAAGAGCAGCTCTCAGCCACACCGGCCGCTGTGTGCACGGGTGTCACAGTCTGGTAGCTGCATAGGAACTTGAGAAGAGTTCTTCTAGAAACATTGCACAAGGTAACTACTAAGGGTTTAATAACACAGAGCATCCAGAGCAGGACATGCACCAGGGACAGAGCCTAGCTTGGGCAGGAGGAAGAAGAAAAGGCCCAAGACTCAAACGAAGAGGGCTGGATTTAGAAACTGACTGGTTAGATCAGAATACTGAAAAATATGGCACAGTTTTCTTCATTATAAAACCCCAAATAAGTTCCAAAAATCCAAAAATAAAAAGTTACTCACTTTTTAGTAACTGAGAGGTTTTGTGCCAAATCTCTGCCAGATTATTTCACAAACAAAAGCAGCAGCAGCACCTGCCCTGGGTCGTCTCCTGTTGCAGGTATAGTGAACCGTGTTCTCACCTCACCTTTCTGTGAGCAGCCTGTGCTGCTGCCTCCTTCTTGAAATGCAGAGGATTTTAATTTTTTGTAAATTGTTACCATCAAGTATTACAGTAACATCTAATTTTTAAGATTTTAAGCTAACATTGCTCTGCTGATTGTTCCAATATCCCCTAACAATGAAATATCGTAATACAAAAGTTAACTAAGGTATAAACATGCAAAAGGAGAAGTCTCCCTGCGATCATAAAATGATGTTATTTTCTGTTCAGCAGTTCATGTTACTGCTGTTCATGCTAATTAATTAAAGGAGCTGTTGCTGTAATGTGCAAACAGGGAATCTGAGAAACTGAGAGGGCTTTTAGGTCTCGGAGTGAAGTTAAGTCAATCTGGGCGCGGGCAATCAAATGTAATGAAATCACTTGTCAGTGCTAAGCTTGCAAAAACTGTGAAGTTTGACTAGGGAGTAAAAGGATTATAATTAGATTTCCAATAGGATAATAACTAAATGGCAGAAAGCAGTAAAGAGAAAATATTACTTTGTTAGCTAATGGTGCTGCTGTTCGGTTTTAGTTTTTATCAGCACACTTGTAGTTGTGCTAATTTAATTTGCTTTTATCAGCAAAAATGCACTACTCGAATGGTACTTGAATGTCATTTGCAAAAATCATTGATCTGAAGGTGCACTTAATGACACCCAGCATGTTTATTTTATGTGAAAGGGAGACTGGTTGATAAAATGCTTGATGTACTATCGTGCTGGCCCACGAGTGAGCGATGCAAGGGGAGCAGGAGGGTGTCTGTGTGCTCATCACCTGCTCCTACTGCAGGAGTTTCATGACCACTGCAACTACTGCTGTTCTCTTCTGTCAGCTAAAAGCCTCCCAGATCAAGTTCTGAACTAGAAGATTCAGTACATGGAGGATGGAGGTATTAGACTGTAAAGTACAGAAAAGTTTCAAGTCTCATCTGCGTGAAATTTCCGTTCAATTAATATACAAAGCAGAGAGAAAATGAGTCAACTAAATGGAAAAGATTTATAATGCAGATCAGAAATGCAGTACATGAACAGCTTGTGTTAATAAAATCATTTTAAGAAATGAGCATAAAATATGATATGACTTAATCACTGTGAAAGGTGGCTGTGCAGTAGTTCTGTAATTTTCCTTTAAACCGTCTTAAGGAGATACTGGCAGTGGAACTAATTGAATTTCAAAGGAAAGGCACCGTGTGAATGATAGATTTCTGTCCAGCAGAGCTATTGACAACAGAAAAAGAAAGGTCTGCATTGATGCTAAAGCCTTTTTCTGTGCAGTAGAGAGAGATTTTGGAAGCTTGGAAACAGCTTTGTATTAGGAACATGTGTTTTGACCCTTCCTCCTGCCAGGGCCCAAAAAACAAAGGTGGCAAATGAAGGGGCAACGAGGAAGTGTGCTCGAATTGTTAAAGCTGGCAGTGCAATAGTAGCTGTCAGGAACACAAATGGGAAAGGGAAAGAGAATAAAAAGTTATTACAGTATCAGCATTAAAAAAAAATGGTGCTACAGGACAGAAACACTTTGAAATCTAAACAAGCTCTACCGAGAGCTCTTCAGAAACCTTTTTATCAGCAGAGATGTGTAGTGACCAACTGGTTCAGCTGCTCCCCACATTTCCATATGAGCACAGAGGTCAGACCACTGGAGCTGTCAGTCCCTATGGTGGGAAAGGAAGGGAAGGGAGGCTTTGCTATGCAAGGACATGGGACAGGGCTGCAGCTCCCACTGCACAGGTCATGCACTGAGCCCACAGACACTGAACACTGTGGATACACAGCTGTTCCTTTGGTCAGGCTTTTAACCTGAACAAATACTTCGTGAGCCAAAGCCTGTTACAACTAAAGAATGATGTTGTTGGGATCAGATTAAAAGAAAAGGGGGGAAAAAAAATCCCCCAAAACAACCTGAAATAAAAATGGTAAAATCACAACATTTTTCTGTGTATTAATAAACTACTAAAGGTAAAATAAGAGAGTTCTCTTAATTACTTTAAGTAAATGGTTGTTGGAATTGGCTGTGCATCACTTTCCTCATAGTATTTGTAATCATTTTTGATGTGAAGACACATTTGAGCCAAGTGTAATTTTTTTTCTTCAACTGAAAACTGAAATTACCTTTCTTTTCTTTACAAGAGTCTGCCCAGATGTACCTTTGAATCTCAGAATTGTGTTAGAAGAGCACTGAGCACTCATTCCAGCAGGTATCATGAATACAGCAGAAACAGGAACATTTTGCCTGTCAAATTTAAACACATGTGTCCCAACTGCTTATCCAACATTTAGACTATTTCTGGCAGCAGCAATTTTCCAATTGCAAAATTTAGAGCACAACTCTAATCATCTGTGTACATACATATATATACACACACATATGTTATATGTATATATAGGCTTTACAATAAAGCTGTGATTCTCCTTCTCTGTAATACAGAGCATATGAACCTAAAATCACAAAAAAGAGACAACAGTAAAAATATTTGAAAGCTTTCCTGTACGGATGACAGATGGACGACAGATGCACACCAGAGGTATGTGAAGTCAAGCCTTCACCAGTTGAGAAATGCTCAAGTGAGGTCTGTGTCTGTAACTGCACTGCAGCACTTCTTCTGTCTGCACAGAAGGGACTGTCTTTAGTTACCTCAGCACACGGTATTTTTGCACATTACCATTACATGATGCCATAAAAAGGGTGGAATTGCTCTTAGAACAAGTAGATATATTGAAAGAGGCAGCAGCCAGCACAGAACTGAATGGTCTGGAACGAATATGGCACAGGACTGAAGGGAGAAAAAGGCTGGTTTTACAGAAAAGCAACTCTACAAACTGGACATTCTCCAAAGTTACAGAATTTCAGTAACTGCTCAGACCAAATTTTATCACAGGTGACTGTGTGGCTCAAACAGGCTTCCAATGGTACTGGGAAAATCCTTTAGGACTCTATAGCTCAGCTCCCCCAAAGGATGATCAGACAACTCCTTACACCACGACACATGTATTACTCTTTGGGAAGCACTCAGACAGTGCATGTTGGTGCTGAACAGTGAGGAAAAAGGAGGACTGGTTAACTTAGAACGTGAACATGGCTTTCTTTCTTCACCTACACTTCATTTACTTTCAGAAAACACCTGTGATCTTGATAGGTAGGTAAGGATCACAAGTGAAGTATTTTAAAAAGACACATCAAATGTAACCCCCCTTTTGAACTAAGAGCATATATCTGAGAGATAAATATGAGGTTCTCACACCTGTACTTAAACAAAGTTGATTTCTGGTCTTGTTAAGTACTGCTCTTACACAGTTTTCTATGTCAAACAGGAAAGCAAACCGAAGTTGTATAATTCACATTTATCTTAAAGCAGAAAAACAGATACAAAAACTATTCTGCAACACATTTAATTTTTACTGTGGCTCACAACAACCAGGTAGGCGAGGGGCTGTGGTACATACTGCACCTTGCATTGCTGCACTGTCATGTTGGGTTCCGTTGTGTTCTATTTCCATATCTGGGATTCCAGCATCTGAAAGATGTGAGACTGAAGATTAATGCATTCCCCTTTGCCCCTCTCTCATGCATCTTTAGAAAAATATTTATAGCAAACTAGGGTGATCTCCAAGTTACACGGTCTTGCATAAAACATTTGGTCCTCATAGAATTTTCAGTAGTAAATTGTTTCCAAAATGTGCAAACATTGCTGGTCTCACAGTGAATTATTTTTAATGTGCTTCACATTTGTCTGACGATCAGATAATAACCAACACGTGGTATTAATATGTCTGTAAAAGCCTCTTGGAGAATGAGGGCATCTGACATATGAAAAATAAAAGTCACAATTAAACTGCTTAATGTTAAAATACATTGACTCTCCTATACAGCCAAATACCTTTAAATTAAAGCATTTAAGAATACATTCAGTGCCAGGCAACAGTTTTGTTTATGTGTGTGTATCAGTTTGTGTGAGGGCATGTTACAGATAAGGGCTGTGCAAATTGCATTGAAAACCTCAGCTCAGGCTGTGTAAGCACGTGTTACCACCCAAACCCAAACCACATCTGTCATACTGTGTGAAATATTTCCTGATTTCTAAGAAGAGCTTTCCAAAGAGGACCGTGCCCTTTCTTCCAAGTTGAGAAGGAGTCTCGTAACGATACTCACTTTGGAACTATTTAATTCCATATTGACAATACTTCTGTCTGCACAGTCCTTGGGGTGGGGGCGGGGGCTCCAACACCCCAGGGTGTTACGATAACAGATGCCATTATCCACCTTGTGCCAACAAGGATTAGCATGAAGGGTATGTGATTTGAATCCACGGCACCTCAAATCCTGGAGAAACATCTGCTTCCCTTATAACACAGCACTTAGAAATCACAGCAAGGAAAAACCCACACCTGAAAGGGAACTGTGTGTACAGTCTGGGAGGTTTTCTGTGCAAAAGCTTGTCCTGGACTTTCTCAAATAGAGAATAACTGCACTGTTGCTTTTGCAGATCACTTTAGTTGGAGCGTCAGTATCTGTCACAGGGGATATTCTGCTGGTCACCCCACAGTACCAGAGCTCTGTGTCAAGCAGGACAACCCTGCAAAGTCCTTACACAGAAGGGTAATATCTTAATAATATATGAGTAAATGAAATATAGGTCACGTATGCATATATAACTCTGTAAAGATATATGATTAAAAAGTAATATTTTCACATATATATCATTTTTTCTTATAAAATTGCAAGTGACTGCTATTCCATAGGGTTTCCCTTACTCAGATTCCTGTTTTGAAGGCAAGCCCAGGGCACTGATCTATCAGTCTGAAAAGGTTCTTTCTTTTCAAACCCTTCAGAGTTCATGTTGTATATACAAAAAATGACAAAGTCATCTGTAACTAATAACAGCATCTGTTAAATGAGACAGACCGTCAGAGTTAAATCAAAAATACTCAGAATAGCCCTTCACATTTTGTTGTCATAAAATTGTACCTGCAATTAAATTGTGGATTAAGATGCTAATGAGCTACCTGATTTGCATGTGCAATCAGATTAGCATGTAAATATCAACCTCTTGCAGGCACTAACACATATATGACTACCTGAGTGTGCCTGCAAATCAAACTTACAGCCAGGCCCACACCAGCAGATGTAAAGGTGTGTTAATTACACTGATGGTATCCCTGGATTTGTGGTTCCAGAACTGCTGGGTGCTCCTGACTGGTGTGTGAGCAGCAGGTGCTTCCCTGCAGTGGCACAACCTGGGTGAATGACCTCACAGCACATCAGGATTTTGGCTGTTTTCTGACATTAATCTCAAGGTGCTGGCTCTGACTGTGGATCCAATGTGGGCATTTGTCTGACCAGAGCAGGAAAAGATTTCTGCTGGCTCTGTCCACCCACTCTGCCCTGGGTCCCTGTCCCTCATCATGGTGCGACTGTGGCTGTAAATTCACACCTGGATCAGCCCTGGGCACTATCAGGGCTCCAGGAACACCAGGGAGGCCCTGCTCACAGTGATGTGCTGGGCTGGAAACCCCAGCAGATGAGGATGGCTCTGAGAGATCCTGTTCTCCTACTCACTCTTGAGTGCTCCAGATAAATCACAGCTCACGGTCCACCACGGAGTGAGGTGCCAGCTCACAGAGACAGCCTTGCCCTGACTCTAAAGAACAGTCTGGGCAGCCCACACAAACTAGTCAGCATTTTCACTCAGCAGTCCGGGTAGTTTTTGGTTGCAGGCTCTAGCAGTGCCCAAAGCAGGCAGCACAAATTAACAGACAGACCACAGGACACACAAACATAGCAGAGCCTGAACATTTCTCTGATTCCCGAGCCTCTGCAGAGACTTCAGAGTAGGAAGGCACAGACTAAACCTTAGATACAGAACCTGAAATTAATTAAAACTCAACTAGGTTCAGTCTTAAAGATTCAAAGTAAAGCTCTAAACTTTGGCCAGAACCATCTTAAGCAGGAGAGGCAAATCCTCCCAGCATTCAGAACATAAGCACTGTGTAGGAGATGAACTGATTTGCTTTTGTCTCAAAAGAATATTTGGGAAGTATTCAAAACCCAGTCAGCTCTGAAAGCTGATACATATTTAACAAACTTAATAGGTCCTGAGGCTGAGCAAACTTCAGCCAAATGGCTTTTAAAATGAAGCTCAGCAGTTCTAAAAATGAATCTGCTGGGAGAGAAGAGTTCAGAGAACCTTATAGGAACCAAATTTCACATTGTCTTAGCTGGCACTGTAACAGATTTCTCTGTAATATATTCAGCATTTCTTGTCATCTCTGTGTAAACTGCTCTGTCTGTTTCTCTACTTGCAGACTTATTAATTTTTTTTAATTCATGACCCAGAGCACATGGCCTGAAATAGATTTTTTTATTATTTCAGGAAAGAATTGTGAGGTTTCATTCTGGAATTTGCTCTGTGCATCATCTTATTTTTTTTCCTCCACTCAATTAAACATAATTTTAAGCTGACTGTGAAAGGCCAACTAAGACATTACCATTTAACATCCTGAGACCGTCACCTGATGTGGCCTGTTTAAGCGCCTGTTCCACTTGTTCTCTCCTCTTAGATTCAAATTCCAAAGCTTCTTGCAATTTTCTCTTTGCCTTCTTTTCTTTCTTCAAGCGTTTCTGAATTGTTGCTGAAATGTAAATACAATGTAAGAAAGGCTGTTAAGGCACAATTAATAGATGACCGAGACAGTAAAAAATTTGTGTATGTTCAGTACTCAAAGGCCCAGTTCCAGCTCGAGACACTGACACTCCTCATGGATGGAGGAAGCCTCCTGAATGTGTCAAAGATTCAATTTTAGGTATATCTTCTAACATTAAAAGGAAGTGGAATTTATTTCTGTAGGTGAACTGTCTGTGTGCAGTGGAAGAGAATCTGAATCTGAGAATACTGAGGGTGCAGAGAGTGAAATCCCAGGGAATAAAGTGGTAATTTTGGGGGTAAAAATGGAGCAGCAGTTGGGTTCATTTTGAAGCAGAATAACTGAAATATCAAGAATCTCTGCCCAAGACAGAAGCCAGGTGTAAGGCCATTGATACACTGAGTTAGGTGGGTAAATACGACGCACTGAGAAGGGGGGTGTCATCTCATCTTCTCTCTTTTACCCATGGAAAGCTGAACCAGTGCCTTGACAAACATCATCCTCAGGCCCCTGGTAGTGCCATGGGAGATTTGGCAGAAAAGAGTATTCCTGACTAATCTCAGTCTTAAAGCCAACTATAAAGCTAAAACCATAACTAGGTAATTGTACAGTATTAACTGTAGCCAGATGATCAATATCTGCATGGAGAACTGCTGACATTGGCTATGATTGTACTCCCTCACCTATACAAACTCAAGCAATAAAATGCACCTTTTAAGCCTTTTCCTTTTCAAAATCTTAATCCCATATTTAACCTTTTTTTTTTTCCTCCAGTCCCAAGTTATCAGTACTGCCAACAGCCCCCCTTCCCATGCTCCTGTGGCTAATGACCTGTCCTTACTGTCCTTATTAACGTGTCTTTATTGGTTTCTTACACTTGTTTTTTCTTGCACCGCTGCTGCAAACACACTCTCTTGTGTCTCTTCTTTGCATGATCTGCACCTCCCTTCCCAGGCAGGATCTCTACAGGCCCATCACCACACTTCTGCTGAGTCTATCCTGTGTTCAGGAAATCTCTCCTCCTGAGAGCACCCCATGTTCCAGGAGTCTGTGATCAGCTGGCACATCGGACTGGCACAAGGAAGATGAGCTGGACCAGAAGGCTGATGCCCACGTATGTTCTCAGAACTAGCAGGAGAACATTTTTAGCAAGGTCTGGAAGGGGTCAAAGACCACTGAATTCTTACTGACTTTTACAGAGCTTTCTGGATTTGTGAATGCTCTAGGAAAAATTAAAGGATACCACTGCATGGGAAATCTCTGAGGGACTTAGTAAATGATGAATGGCTAAATGTGATCTACAGAACCTAACTTTGGAAAACTGGCCAGCCCATGTGAAAAAGTCTATCTCTGACATATATTCTGTAACAATAAAGATGTGAACATGGTGATAACCTGAAAGACAAACAATTCTGATGATATTGATTATTGGTGAAACTCTCTTTCAAGTCAGAAGCCAATAAAGTCTGTGAATGCCTTAAGGTTTTTGGTGACTTAAATGTGACTCAGGAGGTGCAAGTGTGCTGTCCTAAGGTTTGGTTTACAGAAAGACACAGTGCCATCCACACTTACACTGGGGTGATGCAACATTTCTGGACACCCACTGCAATTTAACAACTTCAATAGTATTTTCTGACCCACCACTTCTCAACTGGGAAGTGCCCCTCTCTAAGTGAGACCTGGGCTGCAGACAGCTCTGTTCCACACATCTCATTTCCATTCAAAATGCACAGGAAGATAGGACTTGGCACCTACATTTTTGGTCTTATCTAGTTTTATCTTTCTGATTTCATGGATATAATCTAGAAGTAGCTTTTGGCACATGAAGTGCTGTTCCTTTCCTTCAGATGCAGATCTGAATTTTAAAAAGAATACTGCCTTCTTTTCAACAGCACGGCGAGAAATTCAGATTTACCAATTTAATTGCCTATTATTATCAAAAGCTTCCAAACAGTCATGGTTTTGTCTTAGAAGGCCCCATTTGGGGTGTGCTATTGTACTTCACTCTCCCCTGATGGCAAATAAAATTACCTAGGGTTATTTGCTTCAGCTCTTGTACTTGGGCAGACAATTTCTAATAGTTCTGTCTATTTTACTGCACTGAAGTTCTCTACAAAGCAAACTGAAACTGCAGAAATGTGGGCTAAGGAAGTAAGTAGTAAGGTGATGAAAAAAATCACCTAAAAACCCAAATTACAGCCGTATCTTCCTCACAGTAAGACTGATTCTCAGTGCTTGGAGGAAATAGGAGAAACCAAAAGAAATAAGGGATGTCAAATGAAGAAATCAGGCCGGGAATGCCTGGGCAGAGTGATACTAATATACCTGAAAGCCATGGAACTGCTCCAGTTTCACTCCTCAGAACCCACCAAAACTCTCTGTGGCCACCTGCCCTCCAGGAAATAATCCTTCAGTCACTGTTCTGTCGGCTCACAGGAAAGGGTGCTTCATTCTGGCTTTATTAAATTTAAATCTTTCATTACCAGCTAGTCCACTGCTGCAGTGCTGGAGTGTGTCAGTTAACTCCAAGTCCTCGACAGCTCTGGCTGGAAATGCCAAAGGGTTACACATTTAATAGATACCTAAACTCCATTTTTCATTCACTCACCTCTGCTTTGCAGCTCAGCTGTGAGTTGCCTTTCCAAGCTCTCTCGTAGTTCTCGCTCTCTACAAAGCTCCATCTTTAACTCTTTCTTTTCCTGCTGTATCTGCTTTTCCTGGACTCTGGCATTGTCCACAGCCACTTTGAGTAAGCCCTAAAGCACACAAAATGCAAGCTCTGAAAACACAATCTTGTTGCAGCGGTCACAAAATTCATCCATTTGTTTCTTTTACATCCTCTAGGAAAACAGAAAAATTAAAAGCAGGAACCCATAGACCTGGAGCTCAACTGGGCATTTGAAGTAGATAAAATATGAGGAATTTTGTGGCATGGAATCATTGGGTATAAGTTTGGCTAATTCATCCTCCTGCTGTGGTTTGTTATAAACACAGTGCCATGTCAGTGCTGACCTTGTTCAGCTGCTGGGGGAACACACTAGAGGAATAATGAGACTGGTGAATTTTAATATGACTATTATTGCCAATTATGAAGTCAAATAGACAATGTATGAAACCCTCTCACAATCAGTAATGTCAGGGAGTGGAAATCTAAGCATTATGTGAAATAGAAGAAATGAGAATTGCAGATACAAAATAGTTCCTAAAACTTTTTTAAGAGTGAAAAAGAAACACATGTTATCTATCATGACACAGCCAGGCCCTGTAGAGAATAATTTACCTGAATGTTGGTTAATAGTGTTTCTACTGATGAAAGACCATCAGCAAAAAGAAATGGCGCCGGAAATCCAGGAGGCAAGGCCTGTCCAGCCAGTTGGACTTTATCTAAGGTTGGTTTCATTATTGGAATGGCAATTTGGACCTCTTCTGTAAAGATAGGTTTAAAAGCGACATCAGAAAGCATTGGAAATACAGGTGAATGTAATTTCTAGAAACCAGCATTCTCTTTACCTGGAAGTAAACACAAGTGCATTAGGAAATCGAACACTGTTTCAGCCTTTGGGCAGCTGGGATTGTTGCCAAGGTAAGTTTGCAAAATAATACAGAACAATAATCAATATACTGAGACTGTAACACAGCTGTAATAGAGTACACACTATTATATCTCAAATTCTACAGAATTATACTACAGAATTATAACTGTATTACGCAGTTCATTAAACCTGAATGACCTTTCTTCATTCTATCACGTTTGCCATTCTGTGATGTGCTTTTTTTGTTGCTATAACCTTGGCAAAATTCTAATCAAGGAATGTATCACATCTCTTTACTCCTTTACCTTTACCCTTCCCATGCCCAGCAGTAAATAATCTCCACTGGGTCATCCATCCCCTCCCGCCCCGTGGTGTCAGGACAGTGTCAGCATGGGTTCCTGAACAGGTACCTGTCTGCTGTCAGCCTTCCTAGTCACTGACAGCAGCCAAAAATGCCTTGCTGAGTTCTTTCCAAGGCAGGTGGAGAGAGAGCTGGGTGGTGGTGGGGTCACAGGAATGGCTCCCGCCCTCACTGCATTTCTTACAGAGTGTAAAACCAGGACCTGGCAGCTTCTCCTTCACCCCTTGTTTCAAATACATCATGTTGGTATAGATCAAGCTGTGCTCAGACAGTAGAAATGTGTATCCAGAAAGAAACAGCAACATTAGTAATTATTTTTCAAAAATCCTCTAAATTTGGGGAAGAATCATTACCATCACCTATGAACTCGCATTTTTGAAGAGAATAATTTAACCATCTTTTAGGACAGTAAATGTATCTCCTTCTCTCAGATCCCTGTGAGTACTTCTTCCCTCGTATTCATTTTAAACACAGAGTTAATCCCTGAAAACTACAAAACTAAAATCTAGCAGTCCCTAAAGCCAAACTCGGAACGTTTCTTTTACCCTGAAATATAAAAGAATATTTCTGTGTAATATTCCATGAAAATCCAGCCTATATATATTATGATCCTGCACTTGTAGAAATCATGATGAATATCTCCTCAGCAACTGCTTTCTAGTAAAGCTTGTGCCTACTGCCCTGACCAGGAGTTCACGATGCCAGTGCTTGCTCAGGGCAGCTGCACACCAGCCCTGACAGCTTTGTCTGTCAAGTGTTTTGGTCATATTATTAAAGTCCAGATTTACAATTAGACCGTATCATACACAAAAGGTCTCCTTCTCCCACCCCTCTTATTTAAGGGAAAAACAACTCAGAAAGAATCTGACAACAATGAATTAACCCAAGGTGTCTCCCCAGTAGCACATTTCCTCGTGTAACAAACTCCAGGAGCTTCCATCGAGCAGCACTTTTTGCTGTGTGTCTAAAACACCCACCTGACAACAAACCAGGAGCATTAATAGTTTTCAAGTATTCTTTGAAATCTCTGTTTAGGGAGTATTTTGGTTTTGCTGTGTGAGTTCATTAAACAGAACATCTTCATAATGATTCTTCAGGACTAATAACAAAAGCCAGTAACCTCTACACATCCTCGGAGCAAACATCTTAGATGTAATTTAAATGATCCATTTAAAAAAATCCCAACTCAGGTAACATGCTCAGACCACGGAGTTTGTGCTGATTCAGACACACCATTTCTCATATTTAAATATATCAGTGGCAGAGTCTTTAAAATAAACTGATTAGTTGTCGCATATGATGCAGCACAGAAATAACAGCTAAGCCATGGAGTCACAAAAAACTAAACAGAAGTGGCATTTGAAAAAGAAGGTAATACATGAAGTATGCATAAAAAAACAGGAGCTGCCTTAACACCTCTAGAAATCTCTACTATTTGGAGATGAAAGTAATAACATTAAATTGGCCGAAAGGAAAATTACTATTGACTGTGAAGACAGGTTGCATGGTCTATGGTTTGTAATGCTACTGTACAGCAGATTGAAGTTTCAAAATAGTATTACTCTTCTTTAAAGAGATAGACACAGCTAAATTAGGTGCTGCTTGCTGCAGTGAGGATCAAATGCAAAAAGAATCATATTTCATCAGACCTAGTCAACACCAGGAAAATAAATAGAAATATAAGAGGTATGCAGGCAATGATTCATTTTGATAATCTGGCCCAAGAGAGACACATAGAGACAGCACACAGATCTAAGCTTCTACCAAAAGACAAATAGGACACAGAGGGTGGGAATTGGGATGACAGTGTAGCAGAGGTCACATCGATTTTCAGCAGCAGTTTTCACACAGATGAGATAACCCTGGACTCTATTTGGCCCATTGTTCATATCCTACCTGTCCCAGAAGCAATAAATTTCCAAGTCCCAGAAAAAGGGCAGTAAAGAAGAAGGATTCTACTTATGACTTCTTATGATTAAGTTTTTGTGCTAACCAAACATGCTTTGCAGACCAAGGTCACATTGCATGTTAAAGTCTGTAATAGCCGAGACTAGAAGCAGCATATTATGTTTTAGCGTATATGGGTGGAAACTGTCAAACCATTCATCATTTTTTTTTTTCTGATTGAAATCACACTCTGCAAAGATGAATGATAAATGCATTAGAAATCTATTTCAATCTTGTAATAGGTCTTCACATCTGAACGGTGTCTACATCTCGCCCATACTCTGAATAAGTGCACAGTTAGGCAGGAATTTATTAGCTAGACTTGAGGAATCATAATTGGTAAAGCAATTAAAAATGGCATGTGCTGGAAGCATTTCTTGAGGATTGTATCAAATGCATCTCTTTAATGAAAAAAACCCCAATGTTGATTTAAGGATTTTGATTTTAAACACCACGAAATATATAAATGCTAAAAGCTGCACTCACACACAGAATACAACAGAATAAGCAAGAAATAAAGCCAAGACAGCTACAGCCTGATCAAGGACACAAACAACCTTTCTGATTATCGAGGCAAAGTGGGAACTACTTTTATCGAGCCTGTTTGTTAAACCTGCCATGCTTTATAAAAGCATTCAGGAATCCATTTAGAGTGCAGCCTTTTTATTTTAATTTCTAGCTGACATCCAGATGAATAGACGAAAGCAAGAATTATATTGCAGAGCAGAGAAATACACAGTGAACACTAACAGTGAGTGGAACATCATCCCGGCAAAGCACACAGAAACCTGCCAGCAAGTTTCTTGTTCTTAATTCAATATGCTGAAGTATTTCATCTTCTGTCTTCTGCCTAAGTTGCAGAAACAGGGATTGGCAAATGAAGCACCAGCCTAGGGACTGAACACAGCACTGGGAACAGGAGGAACACGAATTCGCTCCCTCCCGACAGGGCACGGCCCAAACCAACAGGCACTTTTATTTGCCAGCTGGTTTATTTTCTTTCACAAGGCATGTTTTTAAACCCATCAGTCACATACCTGAGACACTCAACATGTCACGGTCCTCTCAAAACAAGGTAGAAATATTAAAGGTGCAATTTACACCAGTTAGATCACTGAGTTATTTCTTCACAAAAACTTCAGAACTTTATCTACCTGGACCTGTATAAGCATTAAAGCATTATTCACCTTAAACAGCTCATAGGATATAACTCATGCATTAATACATATGTGGCATATAGAGAAGACAGAAACAATTTATACAAAATTTACAGTTATTAACCTATTAGTTACTAACCAAGGCATTTGATCTCAGCCTTCAGTCAGGGTTAAGAACATGTTTTTGGACATAGATGGCAGCTGGGTTACTCCTTTTCCTTGGCTGTGGCATAAAATTTAGAAATCTAGGGACTGAAATTCTTTATTGCAATTATAATTCTTTGAGTTTCGTACCTGAGTGATGGGGATTACATTTAATGCTCCATAGTTACAGAACAGCCTGGATACTCTAATGGACCTCTCTGACTCTTAATAAAATAAGACAGAATCTGCAATATCAGCTGAGTTGTCTGTGTGACTCATCTCTAAAAGGTACATATTTGAAAAAGCATTATTTGCCCAAATATCTTACAGAATCATCCAAACTGACATATCTATAGTGACAAGAGGTCCCTTGACTTCCAGCTCTACATTTACTTCACAGTGATAGGCAGCAGTGTCCAAAGACAGGTATTTTGACAGAATTAGGGTCCAAATTCTAATTTTTTTCTGCAAAAGGCTGTTTCCAGAAAAGTGAGACTTCTTATTTTGATTTTAAACCTTGGCAACGTCTACATTCTTAACTAGAAACCAGTATATATTTTTCTTTTACAGCAAGGTCAGTACGAAACCCAGCAATCTAAAGCACTTTTTATTTCAAATATTTTGTATTTCTAAGTCTGCAAGGACACGATTATCTGTCTTCCATGTCTTAATAATTCTGAAAATCCTCCATAACCCTCTGCCTGCCTTTTTCTCCCTTACTCATTGCTTCTCTGCCAGGTTCCAAGACTCCTGATCATCAGTGAGAAAAGAGATACCTCCTCTGAGCCTGGCACCAATCAGACTTCAAAATTTACTGCTTTAACCTTGTGATTCAGGTGCCAAACTTAAAGTCACTGCTGTTTTTCTCAATTACAGTCCCCGAATGATGAGGGTCAATGAATGCAATTGAGGAGTAGCTGATTAATCCAGTCACCAGCTTTAAGTCAGACTTCATTTTCAGGTGACTGATACAACTCGATAGCACACAAGCATTATTCAATGCTGAGCTTTGCCATAAAAAAACTTCACTTTAAGAATAGTATCTAATCATTATATATACATTTCCTATACACTGCCAGGCTGCCTTAAAATCTGTAGAAACTATCACAAAACAGTAACATCAGCTATGCTCTGCTTCATGGAATCTGTGTCCAAGCAGCTTCTCACCTATGTGCTCCAAAATCACTGATTTTGTTCTGAACAAGTGTTTAATAAAACTTTTTCACTGTTTCCAACACAGTGGAAAAATGCAGTCATAGAATTATTGAGGCTGGAAAAGACCTTTAATATCAAGTACAATGGTTCCCATAACACTGCCAAGGCCACCACTAACCCATGTCCCCAAATGCTACATCCACAGGGCTTTTAAAAAGGGATGGGGACTCCACCACTGCCCTGGGCAGCTGTGCCAGGGCTGGACAGCCCTTTCCATTATGAAATTTTCCTAATATCTAATCTAAACCTCCCTTGGCACAGCTTGAGGCTGTTTCCTTTCCTCCTGTCCCTTGTTCCCTGGGAGTAGAGCCTGACCCCCCCCAGCTCCCCCCTCCTGTCAGGGAGTTGCAGAGCCAGAAGGTCCCCCCTGAGCCTCCTTTTCTCCAGGCTGAGCCCCCCCAGCTCCCTCAGCAGCTCCTGGTACTTCAGCCCCTTCCCCAGCTCCGTTCCCTTCCCTGGACAAGCTCCAGCCCCTCAATGTCTCTCTTGTCCTGAGGGTCCCAGAACTGCCGCCAGCACTGGAGGTGCCCCAGCAGTGCCAGCACAGGGTCTGTGTCCACATTATTCCTGATCTAATCCAGGTGCCAGAGGCTTTTCCATAGACCTGCTCTCAGGAATGATGAGGGAGTGTTCTCCTGAAGGATGTCATAAAGCAGGCACTTGGTGTTTGAAGAGAAGGGGGCAAAATGCAGAGAAAGGCTGAAATTAGAGTTTACAAATTGCCTTTATCTGCGCACTCTTTATCAAGAGGTGCGTAATTATACAGCTTTGACATTTTCATCAGTGTACTCTCATTAATAACAGAAAATTGTATCTATTTATAACTTCAACATATTTACAATATACTCTGATGTTCACGTGGCACTGGTAGTAAAAACACCTGAAAATATTTTATTAATTTAAGCCTTAAAAACAAGGACCTGAGTTAGAGGAGATACTTGGTTTGCAATAATAAAAAATGAAATTAAGAGGTGCAGCAATTCACCGGTTTGACATCAGAAATGAAGTGTTTCTCTGCACATAACTTTAGTCTAAAGTTGTACAGATTAAGAAAAACAAATACAACTGATGTCACCTGGTTAAATTCTGTTCATTAAGGAGAAGTGCTCCCATTAAGGCTCCTAATAAATATATAAAGAGCCTTCAAAATGCTATATTTTATATTCATAACAATTACTTGCAGTTTGTCTGTGTTGTTATTACTATTATCATCACCCCTGCTTTCTCCTACGAGCCGCTCCTCAGACAGGTTTTGGTATTCCGGATTCCAAAATATTTGAAGTTGTTCTGTGCTTTAAATTGCTTCTTATCTATGGAGAAGCTTAAATACTATTGATCTGCATTTTCCATATGGCAATTTAAAGTAACTAGTTATGTTCAGCCAGTAATAGTACCTTGTCATTCCTCACCACCACAAGGATTATTTCTACTGACAGTGGAGTGAAGTGAAAATGTTAACTTCTCAATAAAAGGTTAGTAATCAAATTACTGTGGTGTGGAAGAAAAAAGGAAAATAAAAGAAAATAAGCAAAATCCTCCTCATGGTCATTATCAGGAGATTATAAATTTTTCTCAGCTAACTCTCCTATTAACATTCACAAAGGTTTTTTTCATGGTGATTTTTAAGCATCACTGTAGTCTGACTATTCTTCTACTGAGATTTTAAAGTGTCAGATGAGGATGGGTAGGAGGAACTTGCCAACAAAAAAAAAAAGATTCTTCAATTTTCTTGGCGGATTCAGCTTTTCCCTATTAATGTTGAGATTATTTCTTCAACTATTTTGTTGCAAATATTTATGACTCCATATGGAACAACAGATGTTGAAGAGAAGGGATAGCAGAAAAGACTTCATTTTCAGCAATTACCCTGCTACTTGTTGTCATACTGTAGGTGTTCTTAGTGCATCTATTTTACACACCACCCTGTCCTTTCACACACTGCAAAAATGTCAGTTTGGATAATTAATGTAATAACTGTAGTCCAAATCATTTCCACAATATTCATTTATGAAAAAAAATATATAAATAGGATAACAGGAGGAAGAAATCAAGAAGGCAGGGGGAAGAGAGGAAGTGCTTTAGCAGTTCTTCTGGAATAGTTGACGAGGAATCAGTTTGCAAAGCTGCATTAGGTCCTTAATAAAAAATCATTCCCTTTGGGACAGATTCCAGTGACTGCCACCAAGAAGAGAAATCATACATGAAACAGAAAAACAAAGCTATCCAAGAAGCAGCGTAATCCTGTAGGATTATACACAGTCAACACCATACAGAGATGACAGGGATGTACTGATTTATGCCAGCATAGTAATTATGACACGACACTTACACAACATATGTTAATATAGTCATTATGACAAGATACTTAGCCTCTTAATATATTTTAAAATAGTATTAAACTAGTATCAGTATTATTCCTGTTAAGCTCCATTTCTTAAAGCACATGAATAACCAGCAGTTTAGCCTCCAAATATCTGAAGCAGGAGCAATACTCCATTTCTTGGATATTCCTGGATAATTATTCTTGCTTTATTAAGGTTTATTTTACAGCTGTATAAAATAGGTTATAAAGGACAATTCTGCTATTATGTCCTCCCCTGCTTAGGCTTAATAAATATTATATTCCACACCATCCATTAAAGCCAAGCAGTGGAGAAAATAGAAGTGGTAGTAATCTCCTCCACAGATGTAAAATACCTTTAATAAAATAAGGGTGTATAACAGTCAAGAACAAATTACTGAGGTCTGCTTTAATAAAATAGTACCCTTAAAGCAGTATTACTCTTAAGGCTCTGACATTCCCACTGGTGATGCAGTGTATCCTTTCAAAGCAGTGCAGCTTGTTAAAATGGCAAGATATCTTTTTGCAATAGAGTGTTTGTGTCCAGGCAGATACAAGGTTTGTATAGAATGCATCCAGGGAGCCATAAAACTGGTGGGAAACATATTTCTCCGTGGTATTTTAGTACTTCGAAAAATTCAATCACTGGGAAAAAATGTTTTGCTGTAAACATCTGAAGAGCATTATAAAAGCAATGGCTTCCCACAGCACCTGCTTAAATAATTTTAAGAGGGAGTGAGTATGTCTTTGCTCGTCTTCTAAAACTTGTAGAAAGCTTCTCCTATTAATTTCCCTGGTGCTGTCAGGCCAGGGCACTTTTAATCAGCAATAATTATGAGTGCAATTGGGGGATGTTCACGGGTAGGATTTTTTGCACTGCAGAAATAAGACGAGTTTCAAAACTGATCGTTAGGAGAAATATGATTAACGGGAAAATATACCCAGAGAGATGATCACCTGAGGAGTCTGCCTCTGAATGAATTAGGAATTCTTGAGATGTCAATGAAGAAGGACTGCTTATATATCCTAGAATTCAGTTACATGTTGATTTTATAAACCCTGATTATCAAGAAGCATGAGAAATCCATCTCTTTTTAATTCACCTGTTTTCCACAGGTGAGGAGCAGTTCTGTGCTGCAGCTGTGACCAGTACAATTCCTGACAGCCCTCTTGTGGACCTCCCCAGAAATCTTTAGCCTTGCCCCAGCTCCAGAGCTCTCCCACCTGCACAGAGCACATCCCTGGTCCCACCTGTGTGCCCAGCACTTCCCAGTGCCACCAGTTAGATCGTGCCAGTACCTCCTGCAGGTACCACAGTTTACAGAGGAGCTGAACCCTAACACAACCAAGCCTCTCCTGGGCTAAGAAACAGCCAGAATTTGGCTTATCCCTGCCCTCCTCTCCTCATCAACTAAGAGGGCAAGCAACAGCCCCTCTGACAGAAATGCTGCCCTGGCGCATCGATATTACCCTGCGGTGACAGAGGGATCAGCCTCACATACATCAGCGTTCCAGCAGCTCTCCGTGTGGAGCAGCATGTCCATGGCAACGTAGCACAACTCTTCACCACCAAATAATTACATGATGCTCTGGGGAAAGACAAGTTTTCCTAGCACAGAGCCAATCTATCAACGGGGAAACCTCTCCTGACCCAAATGGCAGCTGCGATCGGGGTATAAATGGAAGCTAACCACCAAGTACTCCACATCCACTACTTTGCAGCCTAATAACTGTGAAGTCTACTGCTGTCACTTGTCCTGAGCGCTTTAAAAAGATCAAATACTGGGGAAAGGAAAGCAAGAGGAAAACTTTGTGCAGAAAGCAGCAGCTATCTCACATTAATCTGCCGTGTTCCTCCTCCAGACGAGCCCAAGCTCTGGGTGGCTGTGGGGAGGGGCTCTAAGCCCCTCAACCTCTGCAGTGACCATCTAGTTCACCATGACTCCCAACACACATGTGAGAGAAAACACCACTTGTAAAACAAGTGGGAACTATTTAATAGAATCAAAAAAATAATTACGGTTGGAGAAGACCTCAAAGATCACCAAGTCCAACTGTCAACCCAGCACCACCACCACGGTCACCACTGAACCACGAGAGGCTCATTCCAGGGCCATCTGTTTCCCTCTAACTGGTTACCAGTACAGTGCAGGACTACAACTCCCAGCACCTGGTCAGCATTTTTCCTCTCCTCTTTGCCCAAGACCTCAAGCACTTGTGCCACCAACATGGAACAGCAAAACTCATGAAGTCATGCTCTGCTACAGCATGTACATAGCAAAGTCTGGCAGCAAAACCCTGCTACCGGGCTAAGTGCATTATAAATGAACTTAGGCAATGCACAAAAGCTGAAGGTAATGCACAAAAGCTGGAGAACTGAGCAATGAAGATTTTTGTCCCTCACAGCCACGTGTAGGTACAATCCCATTCTTTCACTGGTTGCAAACCAATCACTAGGAAAATTTGCAGAAATTTCAGGAACCTTTTGACTCCAAATCACTAGAATTTATAGTAGACTTCAAGACAAACAAAAAATGCCAGTGGTGCCATCATTACTAAATAAAACCTACTAAACAGATTTTTGGATAAATCCCTTGGATTTATATGCTTCTCGACTAAAACAAGATACAAAGCAAAACAAATTACACAGGAACCCAGTACTACAGGATCTCTGGTGCATTCACAGATTTCAAACCAGCCCTGGATCTCACTGGTGGCTGAAAAAATCCAGCTTTTTCATAGACCTGCCACTTTCTGTGGCTTCTCAATTTGGCAGCCGATGCCTGGAGAGGTGGTGAAGGGCCGTAGGAATCTCTGCAGCTGGATCCCAAGGAAAAGCAGAGGGGAGGAGAACAATACCTTCTAAAGCACCCTGCCACTGCAGCAGCTGAAAAACCAGCCCTGACCAAAACCTTGCCACATTCAGTTAAAAACAAAAAGTGAATGACTGAAAAGTATCAGTCTGCACATTTTCTTCCAAAGGACAGGAATGAGGCTCCACACTCCCTCAGTGCATCTGTCCTTCCAGGGGGACTCCCACCAGACCAGCCAGGAGTAGGAACTTCCTGCTGTTAAGTCATATTATAAACTCCATAAGCATAAAATCCTTTAGAAACGTTTAGGTTTTGATGACTGCTCCTGTGACGTACGGCTTTTAGCAAGCCAAGCATTTTCCTTTTCAAACTGCCTCACTCTCTCTGCCGGGCACATTATATTTTCACTTTGGCTTATTCTACCTCCTCACTTTGAAACCCTGCATTACTTGAGAGAGTGGCTGACATCCCCATTCATGATAGTGCACAAAATGAAGCTTAATGAATCCCCAAAGCAATGTACTTCATGTGCTAAAATCAATGTACATTGCCTGCTACAGTATCTCCCTATGAAATGGAGGCATTTGCTCAGAAATTTCTATCTCAACAGGGTCTTTTCTCTTTTTGTAGCGTTTAGCTGCCTTTTGTCTGCTCTTGTCTCCCTCCAGTGTTGCTCAGATGGCAATCTTTTATTCCTTGTGCAAACTCATTTGGAAAATGCTGGATGGGCTACAGCTGTGTACTGCTATGTAAGGTCTAATCCATGTCAAGCAGTGCTTTATACATGCTGAATAAACACAATGAAGCAATGTTTTAATTGATTATTAAAAAGGCAGGGTTCTAGGCTGAAAGTAGTATTTAAAATCAGATTTAATCAGCTAGTTTTGTACAATTCTGAAAGGTAGTGATGCTGTACACGCTGCCATTCGAGCCCTGAAGTTCTCACAGAGGTTCCTGCAACCCGGGGGGATGAAGCTATTTCTGGGAGGTTTAAACATGCAAGTCCGTGGCTGATGGAAAACAAGCAGTGGGTCAAAACATTAATGAATATGAACCTTACCTGGGAAGGTGTTTTCCCACATAGCTTCCATGAAATTAAATAAAATACAGGTTTTTCAAGAGTCTCTTCAGGTGCTGGGGAACCTCTGCAGCTCAGTTGTTCTCAAACAGTCAAATATGTTTCTGTTTCATCATCTATAGAGTCTGGATTTACATGCTCTAGTAGTCAATATTGACTTCATATCAACCTGCATTGCATCTGACAAAGGTATCTAACTTGGATGTGCCAACTAGAACCATAAAAAGTCTCTTTATAGTATTTGCTTAAACTGACATCTATCAGACCATGCAACTAAAATTTTTTCAAAGTCAGAAATAATAACAGTAATAATGAAAGGTAATTAATTCGTAAGCAAAACATTTGTGTATCAAAAAGAGGTGCCTCTGACCTTCCACAGGACACTGCACCTGGGGAACCACAGATTTCTGAAGGACTACTGGAAAGTTTGGGTAATGATTAATGTGAAATGAAATCTACAGTCTAAATTTCTCTTTATTACAGTAAACATTCTCCATGGACTGTATTTCTCTGTGGCACCCCAGGAACTTGTGGGAAAAAATCCACTGTGAAGCAACTAAGGTTTGGGTTTTTTTTCTTTTCCTTCCAACAAAAATACCAACACTGTCCTGAAATTTAGGTTGTAAAAACTGGTAATGTCTATTAGGTGAAGAATCTTCATTAGCTTGAAGTACATGAATTATCAATCAAATGAGAAATAATCCTGAAGCAGCTGAAAATGGCAAACTGTTATAATTACAAATGATGTTTTGTGCATGACTGTGTCTCAAGAATTGTTACAGGATGCTGTGGAAAAAAAATCATTTGTATCCACAGTCCAGAATAATATGGTCCATTACAATGATGTACTTTGGAGCAGAAATGTAATTTTTTATGTTGCACATTGTTTCTGTTTTCTTCACTGAATATATATTTTGTTTTATTTTTTTAAAAGGATGAATTCACTTCAGAGAACTGACAGCTTATATGAATATTTTAGTTTTGCTTGCAAGTAACAGGGAAAAAAACCCATGGCATAAAACTCAAGCCACAAGTTCCCCAGAATGCCTACTGAGAATAAATTCTATGTTTATTTGTATTTCATTTTCCTTGAACAACTGCCTTTCCCTTGGGTATTTATTAAAAGCATAAAAAGAATGAGCCAAATTCACTTCTCAATAACATCTATTCAGCATTGTTGAAGCTTGTAAAATTGCACTAGACTAGCCAAGGGGAAAATTTTACTCACTATTTAGTAAATACATATAATTTTTTTTTCTGGTTGAGAAGATGTATTGTTTAATCTTTAAATTCTCTGCCTGCTCCTGCTTATCAAAGGAGAAAAAGCAGCTGTTTGGTTATGAATTCGTGACCTCACACAGGGGTAGATATGATGTATAGGCTCAGCTGTGGGGTACTTGGGGCAGTCCTACATGGAGCATTTCCCAGTGGATGTGCTGGAGACTCCAGGAAAGTTTCCATCGACTCCCCTACACAAAGAACTCGTTACATTTTCTTCTGTCCTATTTGCCTGAAGATTCCCATAAATAACCTTATTTGACCTACACTCTAAAATCCTCAGATGGAGGCGGTGTTAGTAGGGGAATGGTGTAAAGTGAATTTGGCCATTGGGAAGGTCTGTTCTCAATGGGAGGCTGGAGGAGCATTTTTATCGCGCAGCCGGTGCGTGACAGACACATCCACTGCTGCAGAAAGCAAATCAGCAAAATCCACAAAAATGGAATGAGAGAGAAGGTGCTGCTTGGGCTGTGACCACAACTGAGCTGCTTCACGATGCAGCAGCCAAGTTGTCTCCATGTGTCCCTCCCACCTCCCGCACCAAGTTCACATCAGGTGAGGCTGAGCTGCCCAGGGTCGCTCTCCACTTGCTGCTGCTGTCTTAAAACTGTCTTGATACCATAAAACCCCGTTATATAAAATCATTTCTCCCACTGTGGTTGACCATCAGCAGGGGGTTTGTACAGTTTGGTCGTGTCTTTTTTAACCAGAGCTTGCAGAAGAAGTAATTTAACACCAGTAACTACACTCCTGAACGGAGCACGTGGCCCAGGCAAGGGTTAGTGTTTCTTGTCCACTGCTGCCCAAGAAATTACAGTTTATGGCTTTGTTAGTAGAAAAACTATGTCTTTAAGATCTAAGCCAACGTTTTCAGAAATATCATGGATTGTCTTTATAGCCAGCATAACAACCCCCCCAAATATAACAGCAAGTAATGTGACCATTGCCCTTGGCAGCACCATTAAACTGGGCAGTGAACTACTTCAAATAGCAGCGAGTGTTAAACATTAGTTCTGCCTTAAGTAGGTTGATTTTAACAGTCAAATGTGCACTGCAGTCTATGTGAACATTAAAAGCACCTTTCAAACTTAATTTTACAGAAATGTTAACGACCAGAACAAACTACTGAAGGCAAAGAAGAAAAGTAATTATTTCAACAGATGAAAGGAAACAGTAAATTAACACTCTTGTTTTAAAAGGGGTCTCAGTAACCTATCTGCTTTAAGGAAATACCATTAACTGGAGGGTACTATGGATATTTCACTTAACATGTTTATGGTTTGGGGTTTCTTTTCTCTTCTGACCTTTAAAAATGAGGTCTGAGGCAAAAGGAGAGCTGTAAATCTTTAACTGAAATACAACAAGTTCCAGAAACGCTGTATCAAAATCATAGCAATATGTTCCTACATATCTACATTCAGTGTCATGTACACACACATCCAGGTACTGAGAGAAAGTTAAAAGAAAAGACAGAACAGAACAAAGCCATCAGCAGGACAACTTTTATGGCCAAAGAGGCCTCTAAAGACTAAGGAAAGGAGAAAAACAGAACCAAAATGACTCAGAAGTATTCCTAATATACCAAAAGTGCCTACGTGCATAAAAAAACTAAGGACAGCTAAACGAATCCTATTATTACATTAAAAAATATCCAGGGAGAAATTTGTCATAGTTTAGAAAATGTTAAGCTATTTGTTATAAATACAAACCACGCCAGTTTTTGTACATGAGCTGTTATTCAGTGGAACTTTGAAAACTGTTTAAAAACAGTCACTGGCTTGCAAGCAAGATTTTCTTACCATATGTGTTGCAATATGGAAGCAGATTGTGGACGTTTCCAAAGGAATTTCAGATATATATTTTAAAAATGTTTACAGCAAAATTTAGGTGATCGTTAGGGGGTTTTTTTGGTGGACATTTTCCACACAATAAAAGAAATGTACTGATGTAAATGTGGGGTTTGAAAATAATTTATTCTGCATAATCAGCATGGCTACATATGCTTTTCACTCTGAAATCACTCATTTGCAGACCTCAAATGATGAAATGCTAATTATTCTCGTGACTTATACATGTCCACTTTACAAACATGGTCAAATGCAGGGTTTCTTCAGCAAAGCTGCATTGCTAATGAAAGTGGCTTTAATCTGGGTTTTTAATTAATAGTTTTTCCTAAAGGATACTTTAGTAAAGATATTATATTGTATTGCACACGTATCAACCTGAAAGTGTTTATGTAGATTTCTATAGATCCTAAAGGCTATATACACACACATTCACATAAGACATATGTGACCTAAGAGGTAAGGAAAGAACTGCACACAGAATTCAGCAATAGTGAAGTAAATTGAGAAGCAGAAGGTCGGGAAAAACTGATGATGTCGTCTCAGCAAACACTGGCTTTGACAGGAAAGCCAATTTAAGCAGTTCCCACGCCCTATAGCACAGCTCAGCAGCCCCTTCTGTGAACATCTTTTTGATGCCTATTTTTAAACTGCATCATATAAAGAGTCTCTTCACTAACACCTCTGGATGATGTAGGATTATTATTTTGGGGAGACATTTTCTTGCTTAAGGTATTTTGATGTGGAAACAGCCACAATCTGGTTCATTCTTACACATTATTTAAATCATGGCAGTCAATGTCATATCACCCTAAAAATAGGAGTGAGAGTTTAGTCTTTTTTTTTTTTTCTTTTTTTGCTAAATGAGCAAAATATCTTACTTTGTCCAATTTAAAGACGACATTGAGGAAAGTGTGGAAAAGCACCCACATGAAAGGAGAAGTCTACTCCACAAATTAAATCTACCTTTAGTAGCCTGTGTTCATTTGAGATTATTAAGGGAACAACTGAAGGAACAAGCAGCTGAAGACAGTCCTTCAAGATAGAATTATAAGCTGGAAACCCTTTAAGCTTTGTTATTAGACCCACCCAGAAACTGCCAGATCCACTACCCAACCCAAGCTGCATCCTGCCACCTCTGCATCCATCACCCAGTTGTTGGATCAATCATTATTTGGTATTGAGATGTGATAAATACCACCACATTCAAGCCTTCAAACAGCCACTCCTTCAAATCCACAATGACAGCGCTGTTGCTATAAACATATCTGCATCAATCATTAGGGTAAGAATTATTTGTGAGCCAGCAGTCTAAAATCATGAGTTTTAGCTGCACACAGCAAGGTATACACTTATTTAAAAATAAACGTGAAATTCAGTCTTCCACAAAAGCAGCAGTGTCATGAGAAAACTCAGGCTGTAAGTTTTGTAAACGCTGCGTTTTCAATATTAGAGTGTCAGTCTTCATTCACTCTCTGACAAGGCTGTCAATCAAACAGCAATCTAGTTTTGTAAGACTTTAACCAAAGATCAAAGCAATGATACTGCTGAGTTCACATTACCTACCCAGAGATAACTACTTGAGCACTCTCCTAGCGCTGCATCGATATTAACTTTGCTCCGCTCCTTCCAAGCAAATAAAACAGGACGAAGTTTGACAGCCCTGCTCGCTCGTGCCCTCAGCCCTGATCCAAACTGAATCCCAGGCCCATCCCCTCTACCCCTTATAGCTCCTCCTGGATATTGAAGGTGAGGATTGCAGGACTTGCACTCGTTTAAACTTCAATTAAAAGAAAACGAAATGCGCTTTCTGTCTCCTTTGGGGAACACAACGAATGTCTTTTCCTCAATAACAATAGTTGGGCAATAAAAAGATGAGTGAGCAAAATGTGGTATATCATCGTTTTGCCTTTGACTTCAGCCCAATGGCAAATGAAAGGCATCCAAAATCAATTTCAAGAAGCTAATAAATTCACTATGTGAAAGCAGTGAAAATATAACTTTTGCAGCCTCATCATCAAGCTGATTTGTAAGCAAAGCTGGGCCCAATTCCTGCACACTATGGCACCCATATTTTCAGTTTCATGCAGGTAATATACTCTTTCTACACAGTTTATATTCTCCGGCTAAACACAGAGATATATACAGATATATCTTCTTTCCACAAACATATGTCCTGGTAATATCGTAATAAAAATCTCAATGTGCTCTGCCCAGGAAATCGTGTTGATCTCTATCAAGTGCTTCCTCCAGTAACAGTGAAGGGAAGGTGAAGGCCAACGATGCACCAAGGGCATCCTTCCCACAGCTCCAGGACTTCCAGGAGAAGCCTCTTTATGGCAGCACAGGGAGGGGCTGTTGGGGTTTTTACCTGCTTGTTAGCTGAGCAGTTCACCAGACCATGCCCATCTACAGGCAAGCTTCCAAAGGGAAGAGAATTGACCATAATCACAATTTAACACACTCCTTGAACAATGCTGAGTACCTGCAATATCTAGCTTTGGATCTTAGTAGGGAGTAGGACAGAGGACTTCCACTTACTCCAAGCAGTTACCTCACATTTACATGAGTGGAAAAGCTGATCCACAGTTACTATCACGACATCAGAAACCCTGATTCAGGGTCAAGTCCATCCAAGCAATTCAGTGGCAAATGGCCTTAGGAGCTCTCTGCCCTTTACTGGGGGCTTCCTACAAGATGTGACTTTGCAATGACACTAAAAATAAACTATTTAGAAAGGGAGGGATGGCACAGATGGACCTCTCCTGGCTTGTAAGACCAGGACCAGCTCCTAAAAAGTAGTGACAATGCAACACCTCTGGTTACACCACAGACTTGTATGAAAAAGCACCAAAAACTACAGAGCCAAGGCATGTGAACAACCACGAGTCCAGCAGGGCTGGGAACCATGGGGCTGGATTGGAAAACTGAGGGAATTTCTGACAGCAGTAGTTTCTATTTCTGGCATAGCCCATCTATGCCATGCCTTTCAAATTTTTGGTTGGTCTCAACCAGCTGCACACAGTGATAGTACAGGAGGTACCCTACACTATTTAGAAGTCATTAATAGTGTTAAAATTTCCTTGGGATGTGGTACTTACTTAAAAAGAATAAATAAATTAGAAAGAAAACCAAAACATCAAAACCAAAGAGGTTCCTGACCTTGGAGAGTTCTACATCGATATACAGATTTGTCTTCTATAGAAAAAAAAAAAAAAGACATAAAGACAAAAAAGTGAAGGCAGACAAGCTGGTGCTGGATAGAGCTTGAATTGGCAGGGTAAAATGTGGCTAGAGAGTGTAACTGAAGAATGATGGAATACATGGACTGAGGACATGTGTGAGGTTTAGAAAACAGCAGGTGGAGGAAACTGTGGAACAGAATTATATTTAAAGGAGAGAAGTTAGAACTAGGTGAGAACAGTAAAGGAATCACACTCCGAGTGTAAAGTATTGCTTTGTCACTTAGTTCATACTGTGAACATGTCCAGGTTTTTCCTTCCAAGACAGCAGCAATGGGAAATGCTGTTCTTTCTTACTCTATTTCTTCACCAGGGCATCACTCTCCTCAGATGGTGGCAGCTTTTGGGAGTCTGGACTGTTGTTATAGGACCTGTGTCAACTATTTACTCACACTGAAGAAAATACCATGCTGATTTTTTGTGTTAGAAGTATCAGATCATGTTTCCTTGATCTTTACTCCAGGATTTTACTGACCAGATGAAACTGAGTAACTATAAAACCCAACTAAAATCTGAGTAACACTGTAAAAACCCTCTTTCTTTTTTATTTGTTGTATGTCCTTTACCTGTTCACCTCTCATGTTTACAAGCAAGAAGAAATAATGATTTTCTAGCCTCAAACACTGTTTCTCCAGCTGAAGGATCTGTGCCATGCCTGCTCTCCACACTTCCAGCTTTCTAAACCACATCCATCAAACCCCAGAAAGTCTGAGAGATTATGTTGCTGATATTTCCGTAATACTGAACAAGCACAAGAGTATCTTTCAAATCTCCTTTGCAGATAAAGCAGGTTATGAAGTGTGTGTGTGTTATCTGCAAGTCACCTCTAAAACAACTGCTCTGTGCGTGTGGAACGAGTCACCTGGATGTTCCAACGCTGCTTTCATGTCATCTGTGCCACTGACTGCACTGCCCTACCCCACCCAGCACAAACCCACGGGTCTGTGATCATACAAGGATGGTCTGGATGGCAGCAGAATGCTAATGCAGGCAGGAGGCTCACGAGCACGTATGTTTTTATGTGAAACAGAAGTCGAGCTGTGAACACAAAGCATCACCCTGCAGGGAGGAGCTCTGGGAGGAGTGAGTCCTGTCCACCTCAGCTGAGCCCCTCACCACATTTCTGCAACCTCGAGGCAAGGACAGGGGGGTCCTGCATGTGTTGGGGTGACCACTGCTCTGGGGGGACTCCTACACACCACGTGTCTTTCTCCACTGCCCAGAGGAACACACAGCTAAGATCTGATGCACTGTGAACTGCAGCAACATTGCAAAGGCCCCCCCTTAGATGTTCAAGTGGTTAAAGAGCTCTACATCACAAGTACCTGTTCATAAAACATCTTTAAACTGTTTCTGTTGCTGAGCAGCCTGATCTGAACCAACTGCACACAGCACTATCACAGAGCATCAATTACACTCACTTAACGTACTTACAAGTCTTTAACAGTGTTAAAATTTCTTGGGGTGTGGTACTTAATGAAAAAAAAAAAACAAAACAAAAAAACCCCACCAAAACCAAACAGGTTTTTATACAGCACCACATTTCAAATAGGTGCTGCTGTTCCTTCCCACACCACTCGTCAGGCTTCGCTCAGCATACAGTGATTTTAGGTAGTTTTAAGCATGAATTACCTACACTCAGCCCTGCTTGCCCCAAAGGATTTTAAATTAATTTTCAAAATCAAAGTTTAAAGAAGCTAAACTTTTCTGTTTCCTTTTATCTTTGATAATTCCTCCCAAAAATAGTTTCTCCTAAATTCTGACAGTTTCTCCTGTAAAGACAGCACTTTTACAAAAGCATTAAAAAACCAGAATATACTTAAATATAAAAATGCCTAACTGTATCCATAACTAAGTCTGCATTTAGTTAAAAAGTTTTGATATTATCTCTTATTATTTATTCTTCAAAGGAGAATAGTAATTAGAAAAGTTCTGCAAATTTGCACTAATGAAGCAGAAAAATCTGCTATGAAGTAATGAATTTTATTAATCACCGTGTAAGCAAATAATTAAAAAAATATTAAAAATATAAGTATACGTAGCCCATTTTTATGAATTGCATTGTAGTTTATGTGAAATTACATACAGGTTATTTCACAGAATGGTTTGGGTTGGAAGGGACCATAAAGCCCATCTCGTTCCACACCCTGCCACAGGCAGGGACACCTTCCACTAGACCAGGTTGCTCATTTCTAATTCTTTCTAACAACTTGAGCTGGGAATTGTAATATTTCCTAAACACTGAAGAAGAGAGGACACTTAAATATGCAGCAAAATTACATAGCTGAATCTGAGCAGAAACAGAGAAAGTGCTGGGATTCGAGAGGACATGGAGATCAGGGGTCTCTTCACCAAACCGGTGAGGTTTTACTGCAACTGCAAACCCACATCAACACCTTCCCTGGGTTTTGACTGTTATCAATTGGCACTTGAAAGGAAGCCTCAAGTCCTTGTTTTGTTTACACCTTTCATTCCTTCCCCACAATCAGCATCTTTTCTTGCTGTCCTCCTGACATGTCTCTAAATCCAGGGGAAAAAAGGATGCCATTAAACTGCCTCACCACAGCACATGTTAGCACCATTATATGAAATAATTGCTCCTTGGGAGATTCTAGACAGTCAATTAACCCCCAATTCACGACTCAAGTGGCAGAGCCGACACTAGATGAATAAAGGGTAGGGGTTCAATTCTCAATTAGGATGAAATTTTTTCTTTAATAGTTTAATCTTGTGGTCAATTAAATTCCCCAAGCGTTGTATTAATTATTATATGAATTCCAGGCAACTTCTCATTTAAAGGTTAGTTTATGGTGTACCACAACTGGACCAGAGTCCAGGGCTTAAATTTTTCAAAAAGCCTATTCTACCTTCAGGGCAAAAATACTCTTTTCTGGAAAACAGGAAAAGAAATGTCTTTACACTGTGCTTTCCTAATCTGGAATACTTTAAATGTCTCCTGGATTTTACACCAGAGCTTGCATTATGTCACAGATCATTAGAACCCTGTTTATTGCTGCACCACATATTCATATCACCAGTTGTATTAAAAAGGATTTCTAAACAGATTTTAAGCATCAATCTCCTCTCCAATTGCTGAGCTTTATTCCTATATTGTTAGGCATAACAGCTTGGAATAGTAGCTCACTTTTCCATCTGTTAGACATATAGAGACTATCAGTTTGTGAAGTACTTTCTTGGTACTCTTTTGGTTAGAATAAAGTCCTGGATTTCCTCGGGGAAGCAAGGGACATATGCTGATGCTCTATGGTTTCTGAGTTGCTGCAGAGATGAATTCTTCTTGGCCAGCTTTCTGTTGAATAGGTGCTGGAATCATATAAAACAGCAACTTGTGAAAAAAAACCCCAACAGTAAAATGGTGAGTTCCCTGGCCAAATCAGTGATCTTTTTTCAACTAATTATTTTTCTTGCTCAAAACGAAGACAGTTTGTCTTTGAAAAGACTGTCTATCATTAAAAAAGAAGAGTATTGAAAGTTTTTGAAACAACTATAACAGATGTCATAGCAGTTGAAAGTACAATTAGAAAGCACAACGCCGCAGAAATAAAACTTCAAACAAAAGCGGAAAGAGTTCTTTGTGCACATCAATAATTTAGAATGATTTAAGAACTGTTTTATAGATGCAAGTGGAGCTCTTTCTGTCTATATATAAATCGAATGTGGTCTTTATAGGCAAACAAAAAGGGAATACAGTCCTTTTAAATTATTTTTAGGATAATTGTTTCCACAACAAACATCATTATTTATCAGTTTTGAAAAGAAGCCAACTGCCAACATTTGAAATGCGCAAACCTTGGCACACAACACAGAAAACGGTAATCTCCCCCCTTTTCAAAAACCAGTTTTGCATTTATTTTACACATTTGTCAAGTTCTTATCTAAAAGCCCATGCAGTGTTACCTATTTCTATCAGAAATCATTATATTTTATTTCTAATCACCTTCCTGTAGCTCATTTTGCAACTAAGGAAGGGAAACCTTTATTGCTACCAGATGCTGTTCCCTTCCTGCTCACTCACATATTCCTATAAATTGATTCAACAGCCTGGAAAACAAGGTTTAATAGGTATTATTATGCCTTCTGGATTTCTTCTGTTATAATCTCTCTTTTTAGATAAACAGTCTCATTTTAGTGATGAAAACATTCTAAATGTACACTGCAGCTCCTTCACATAGTAACTCCTCCAGGACAGCTGCAGCATGTGCATGACTGGCTGCACTACCAAGGGCCCTGTGCCAGCAGGACTTTCTCTGTAGTTTTATTTCCATGTGCAAACTTTAAGAAAAAGAGAAAAATCGGCAGTTTTGTGTGTAGAGAGCTGAGATTTTCCTTTTTACATAAGAAGGAAGATTCGGGAATAAAGGCAGTTGGTGAAGCTCTAAGTCTGACTAAGAGGAAAAGGGAAGAGACATTCTTTTAGCATCATGGAAGAGGAGAAATCAGTCCCTCAACTGCTTGTATTTCCATGTTTGAACATCAGAGCACACTGGAGTCCACCAGCATACAAACAGGGAGGTCCCAACCCAGCCACTCTGCTGCTTCAAACAGCAACACCAACCAAAAATTGCAAACTCTGAGACTTCAGTTCTACCATTAAAACTGATTAACTCCCATATCTTTGTAGGTTAGCCCTCACAGCTGAAAAAATCCCACAAAAATCCTGCCAATTTAGCTACCACTGTTCCAGAATGATAATCATACTTTGCAGATACTTGGGACCATTTAGCTTCAGCATTTTACGTGACTGACGATATATGGGCTGCTGGTTCTGTAAAAATTAAAACTCCAGCCTGATTTATACTGTATTTAATACAGGCCACATAGGCAGTGATGTTTACAAAATACTAATCCTAAACTACAGTGTTGAAAAGTTATCTTGTATATTAGAGAGAATTCCTATTACAAATCAGTCTATAATCTAGAAGTGCCTGACTTATTTTTGTTGAGATTTCCAAATGTGTGTATGGAGAGAAATTAATAATTAATGTTCCTGGAGCAATAAAACTGCCTCTCAGGAATTCATTTAATAGTTTTTGAATATTGGCTTGTTGGTTTTTTTTTAAAATTTCAAAAGCTTCATATAAAGAGAGAAATTATGTCACGACAGAATCGTTATTATGATTATTATTAGTCACGGTGACTTTACAAAAATATTATGCTTTCTTTATATCAGTTAAAAGAAAATTCAGTAAATATAAATATACTGGTTTTACAGAGCAATTTAAGCTCTCCTTTCTACCTAAATCCCTTCTGCCTGTAACGCTGGAGGCAATACGACAAAAATGTCAAAAGTCAAACAGCAGCTCTGGCGACTCCTCCTTTAATATGTGAATTTCTCCACACTTTGCCTGGAGGGCACCTTCATTACAATCACTTTCTAGGTTTTAAAACCAACAAAAAACAAGGCAACAATAACAAATACAGGCTAGTCTCCTAATTGATAGCATCTAAAAAGTCTCCAGAGGTGGCAGATGCATAAATAACACGTTATTTTCCAAACAGTCCCTATTTCATGACCTCTGCGAGTAGGCACGTGCGCACACACATATTCCATTTTCTGCTCCAGCTCAGCCATCTACCAGAGATGCTCCATCATCCAACATATTCTGCATCAAAAAGGCATCTTCCACCACACCAGGAGAGGCTCTCCACTGAACTGTCACAAAAATTTTTACAGCTCTGTATCCCCTCCCTGACAACACGCACCCGAATAAGCCACGGGATATGTCAGCAAATTCACACAAGCCAAATCAAGCCATCAAAATATCACACAGCAGTCCCAGTGACGGGTAAAAGAGAGAGATTCAAAACTATACCATGTTTTATAGATTATAACATCTCAGAATACACCTGCAAGCAGGATTTTATTTATTAAACTACTTGTTATAGCCTGTCGTATTCTGTCAACTAGAAGAAAAATCTGCTTGGGAAACTACTGTCATACTGACTACAAAATAAAAGAAAAAAAATAAATCAGTTGGTATTTTGAGACCAACATGAAATGGCCAAGCATGACCAGAGAAGTGTGCTGGGGAATTTTGTATTGGGATAATCACTGTCTCTCTAGCTTTGTACTTTCATCCAGTTTCAGAATTCACAAGTGTCTCTCCTTCCATCTTTTTTATCAATCCTAGAGTACCTGACACAAGAAGGATATTCAGAGCTGGGAATCTTCAGCAAATGTAAGCATTCTCCTCCCAGTCTGGTGAAGGATGACCCAGGCAGCCTCTCCTGTGGGCTCTTCCCAGCACTGACCAGCTGACTCACACAGGTACTGATAAAATATTTCCATTAGTGTAAAAAGGATTATGTCCTCCTGGTTATTCTCATTCTGTTATTTCATAGAATCATGGGATGGTTTGGGTTAGAAGGGACCTTAAAATCCATCCAGTCCCACCCCCTGCCATGGGCAGGGACACCTTCCACTAGCCCAGGTTGCTCCAAGCCCTGTCCAACCTGGCCTTGGACACTTCCAGGGATCCAGGGGCAGCCACAGCTTCTCTGGGCAACCTGTGCCAGGGCCTCACCACCCTCACAGGGAAGAATTTCTTCCTAATATCCAATCTAACCCTGCCCTCTGTCAGTTTAAAGCCATTCCCCCTTATCCTGTCACTAACATGAACAGAAAAAAAACTTGAACAGAGTCTAGAAAAACCTGAACAGAGTCTAGAAAAAAAAACAATCATGGGAAGAACTGAAAATGGGCCATTTTTCTTCAAAATAAAGTGCTTCTTTAAAAATAGTTGAAGTGATACCGATTGATTACTATTGTGGGCTCCCAGTGTTTCAGGTACAATTGTGAATTTCCAAAGTACAGCTGGTAACATGAAAAAGCTCCTGCCAGAACTGTCCCTCCCCAGGAACGACTGTGGCTGTACTAAACAAATACCATGCACAGTACAAAGTGCTGTAGGGGTGTCCTCTGCCCCAACAATCAAACATGAAACCTGATTTCCCTGTTCTGCAGCCCCAGTGGCTTCTGAGATCAGCATATGGGTCGTCTCAGCTCTGCTAACAAGAAATCAGGTAACTTTATTGATGGAATTCAACACAATGTCTGAAATGTAATGAAGAGCACACTTATTCTGGTTTCATGACTACACATCTATTTCCAGGGGGTAATAATTTTCTATTTCCAGTTTGAGGTTAGTTCACCACCTTCTATGTCCACTAAGGGTTTTTTACTTTTTATTATTAGCACTATTTAAGGCAGCACATACATAAACACTTTAGAGATGAACATTAATATATGGTTTTGTCTTAACCTTCCAGTCCCTAGAAGCCTCTGGGCAGCAAATCCTCTTCAACAGGGAAGAGAGAACCCTTAATTGCCACCTTTAAGTGACTATTACACCAGAGGAAGACACAGTCCACAGAGTGATCTTAGATATTCAAGATCAAACTAGAAAAAAGTCCGGAATACAAAAAAAATGCTACACAAAATACTATCCACCAGTGCTGGATTTGCTCCTCAACAGCAGGAGCACACACTGCTGTCACAACCACGAGCACTGTGTTTCACTGATCTGGAACATCCAGCTGTGGGCAAGGGGACAAACTCTGAAGCCTAGCTCACTGTTAGTAAACCTTAGAAAAGACAACTGTGTTTTATGAAGTGCAGCTTCTATGAATTTCCTGAAAGTTTTCCTTGGTCAGAAATACAGCCAAACTTTCCAAATAACCAATTTATAAGTTTTGATGCTAATTTAAAGTTTTATCTGTTCCCTTGCTCTGGCTTAAACCAAATGCATGAGACAGGCCAAAAATGTTCTTTCCTATAACAAACACCTGTTTGGAAAGCATAAATGGCTGGCTCTTAAGCAGTTTCCTAGTGAAGAAGTGTCTGATGGCAGGTTTTGGTGTCCTTGCTAGAAATGACATGGTTTTCCAGTAACACTCACTGCCTGTACAAGAAAAACACTTCAAGTGGTGACAGTCTGTTTACTGGATGGGTTCAAATAGAGAAGAACCTCTTTCTTCCCTATATGTAGGCATGGTTTGGACACACAAACACATGAGCAAAGTTTCTCAGGAGCAGGTTTGGTGCTTCTCAGAGCACAGGCAGGAGAGGCTGAACCCCTGTCAGCGCATTCCCCAAGATCTCCAGGATTTCTGTAACATGAGAAAAACATTCAGCAACCTCTCAGGATGCATATTTTTCAGATCTTACTGCTCATAATGAGGACTGAAGGCAAACTTATTAAATAACTCACAGACATTAAGAATGTCACCAACTGCAGGTCTCAGGTTAATGACTTTGCAATAGAGGCATCAGCAAGCATGGAATTCAAAGGGTCAGCTTTAATACCAGTACTAACTCTTAAGAAAAGGTTCCTGGGCCTAATTCAAAACCTTAGGTCACTGGGTGCCAATCAGCAATTTTTCTCCTCTTCTCATGCTTTTCAAATCTGATATAGTTCAGTAAGATCGATTTAAATTAAAAAAAAATTACAGCATTGGAGGAAAAGTGGGAATGGTAACTCAGAAGAGACAACCTGACTTTGGAGAATGGCTACCTTAATTCCTTTCCCTCTTATTTGCCCATTTTACTGCACACATGAATAACCTTACTAAAAATTTTCGTCCAAAGCCTTTTCAGTAAAGAAAATTTCATTTTTCACCATGTTTATACAGACTCATAATATGTAGTGTTTAGAAAGCAATACATGACTGAAATCTACTACATAAAACATATTAATAAATTACATATCAATGTAAGAAACTGCCTTGGTCCATCTGCCAAGATAACTGTGAAGCAGGTATTTTACTCTTCAGAAAAGATGCATTCATAAAATAATTCTGCAAATAAAGATTTAATGTAACCCTAATGTAAAAGGTGTGACCTTGGAGCAGTTCACTAACATCTCTTGCCTAATTGCCCTTATATTTATAAAACTTTCAGCAATGGTTATGTACACAATCATATTTATATGAGTCCAGACACTTCAAAAATTAAAGCTTTACCTTTAATGTCTATTTACATTTTGTGACTCTAAATGTTAATAGAGTTTGCCTTGCTTTCACAGGTTTGGGGTTTGGTTTTTTTTGACTGACAAAAGATCAAATTACTCTTAGGCCACCATTTTAACAGTTGTCAGTTCACGTGTAGGTTAAATTTAACAACAAAAAAAATGTGGAAAATGCCTTTACCCCAAACAGAGCACTCGGCTGCTTATACCTCAGTATTATCAGTGCATAGAAAATGTAAAAATATCTTTGAATTATTCTCATTTCCACTGTGTATGTCACTTAAGGTTTTAGGAAAAAGAAACCCTTGCAACCCTTAAACTTGTGTATTATTGCATCCACTGCTGATGAAACGACCCCGGAGTCTCTAACATATACACTCAGAAACCAGAATGAACCAGAACTTCACTTCTAGTTTTGGGAGTTTTTCATATATCTCATGAGGAGACTCATGAACACATTTGTGAAAAAAGTTGCCTTTTTCTCCTGATATCTTTAACATGCAAGAATTGATATGTCAAGGGAACAGCCTGAGGAGCATTTGAAGTGTTGGCACCTATCACTGCTTGGTACAGCTCTGAGTTCCTTGTTCTCTTCCTTACTCCTTTCCCTCTCCATCTGGATGCTTTCAGATTAATTGTTGGGAAAGTCCTCTCTCTGGAGCACAGCCCCCTCCACAGGGCCTGGTGCTTTTTCAGGTGTTCTGCACCTGCTTGTTCCCCTCCCCTCACATCCTGAGTAACCCAGTCCTTTGGCAATGCTTAATTTAAACAGCATAAAACCTCTTTTCCGCTAATGAAATACAATAAATAAATCCTGTTATTCTTTCATTACTGTACTCTATGGCCAGCTGAAAATATTTCACTCAGCTGACAGCAATGATGCAAAATTCCCCTCTCCTTGAAGCAATAAAGGGAAAGGTGTTCTGTAATAAACAGGGAAGGGAGAGCTGCCAGATGCAGAGGTTGGGAACTACAATCTACTGAAACATGGGACACAGCCCTGGAGCCTGGATTTGTTGTCTGGAGATGCAAATAACTGGACTAAAGGAGGGGACATCATCACTGGGAAATGCAGAGCAAGTCACTTTCTCTGCAAATACAATCTTTATTTCTACTCAAACACTGCTTGAACAGTGGGTAAGTCTGACAATATGGGTCATTAATGACATTTTCCTATGAAACTTTACTCTGCTTGCTTAGGAGGGAGCACAGCACCCAAACACCCACGTGACCACGTTGTCCATGTCTGGATAACCAGCAGTATTAGTTGGGGGAGCAGGTTCCAAAGGATCAGACTTTGGCTAAACTGTTCCCATTGGAGACACCATGAACATCCTCATTGATTTCACTGTGGCAAGAGCTGGGCCAGTGCCTTTTACTGCTCCAGTCTGAAATATTTCTTGTCATGCAGTCAAACAGAATAATTGTACCAGCATCTAAATCCAGCTGGAAGGCACGGCCAAATTCTTTTCTGGCTCATTTCACCTTCCTAATGCCAGAATTTATATGGAGGTTTCCGTAAAGCCTACACAGGGCTGTGTCAAACACAATCCTTTCCCATACAATACAGATTTTTTCCGGGATATATACTGAAGCAGATGAATTTAAAATGCAGTTTCTGTGAGTAATTGTGCAGGTAAAACGTGGGGCTGTGTTCTGGGAGGGGGGGATTTTGTAACTGTTTCCTTGCACTAGTGATTCCAAAATAAAGTGCAGATTACTCTTCATACGGTTTTCACTCACACTCCAACAAGGATGCACAGGCAAAATGCTGGTGTGACATAATGGTTAAAGACATTTCACATGGTATGTAATATAAAAAGCCCAAACAAAACAACTGGAAACTTATAAAGATGTTTGACTTTGTTGTCCTCTAATGTTAACCCTGACCATATTTCCTAAAAAGACGGTGAAAGGATGCAGAGCAATTAACATTTAATGACATTTCTCCTTCAAAAAGCTTAAAGGTATGGGCTGTAACTGGGTTCTAACCTCTCTACACCCAGACAGCAACCAATTCTAGGAATTCTGCCCCACCAACATGTGCAAACAGATCAACACAATTGGAACAGCCTCACATGAACTGTTTTTTAAAGAAGAACTGTTGTTAAGGCATATTCTCTTCAGCTCTAATTACCTTGAAATTATTTGATGAGAACAAAGTGGCACATTTTTGTCTGGTGCCGAGATCACTCAAAATGGGACATGGAAAACAAAAACTGAGTATCCTGAGGGATATCACAGTATTTGTCTATAATCACTACAATCTTTATCATTTTTTATGCTAAGATTTCACATGGGTAGTGCTGCTGATAAATTGTAGTTACTTAATTTTCAATTGTTGCTATCTTAATCGTTACAGAGAGCTTAGCTTTCTAAAGTTATGTCAAGGTGTATAATACAAAAACATGTTCAATATATGCCTTCAATAATTTCTTTGTTGTTTGAAAACTTCCAACTTACAGCAAAGCTGGCATTTTATGGCCTGCAGAGCTATAAATCATTTTTAAAATCATGATGATATTACTCAAAACAGATGTGAAAACATATGTTTGCCACGGTTGTATAAACCGCTTACTTGTCATACTTAATAAATGTTGATACTTTTATTTTAACTACATTCCTTCTTAATAACTTTGAAAATCTTTTCCATGGTAAATATATTTTGCCTTAGTAAAAGTAATGGCAGGTTTGGAAAAACAAAGCTTGCTCTGTATACAAATTACAGGTATATTTTTTGCAGAGCAAGGCAGCACAGATCACACTCTTCAGTGACTGTCCACATCTGACTCTACAATTCAACATAACTGAGGAGCACCAGAGCCCAAAATAATAACCCACAAGAGAATAATAATAATACTGGGAACAAGGAGTCTCTACAGGAGTCAGACAAATCCTTGAGGAATAACCCCAGTGGTGTGGGGTGACAGAAGGGCCCAGCACACACCAGCTGGGGACTTTCAGAGCTGAGTTCTGACTGTCCTACTCGTGCATTTCCTTCAGTTACTGGGTGCCCATATCCTATAAAACAGAGATTCCTACAGCAATACAGGTCTGTCACACTGCCAAATGCAAAATCAGCTTGGAATTGCTGGATATACACTGTTGGTGCCTTTACAATTTCAGCATTTTTCCCACTAGAACGCCACGGAAAGGTTCAGGTTCTGGAGCTGGGGGATTACTTGAAAATCACATCTTTACTTGACAAAAATAAATAATTTTTTGTTCTTGACATGTGCAGACCAAGCAGAAAAGCAGAAACTTTATTCTATCCTTAAACATACTCTAACACATCTCATGATTTTGAAGCCCTTTTTTCTGATGCAGGGGAGTCTCTGAACACTAAATTAATCCCGAAAATATGCCCTAAGTGCATGCAGAACTAACACATGTATAAAGATGTATTTCCCAGTACCTAATCAATTAAAGAAAGGTAACACTATGCAAAAATGTAGACCAGGAAATGAATAAACCTATACATCTTCAATCTTAAGGTGATTTATGGTACACAAATTGTCAGCATCAGATCTTTGTGATTTTATCCCTGTTACAAGAATACTCAGTGATCTCAGGAGCTTGGGAATTGCGATCACAGGTGGTGGGGTTCAATTATTTTCACGCTTTTGAGGATTTCTGAATTATCTTTTCAGATTCTTGAACTGTGCCTTCCTTCATCCATCCTGAGTGGCAGAACTGCTACTACCAATAACTACACGATTTGCATCTTTGAACCCCACAGGATATGGAATTGTTTCGCTGAAAAATGACTGAACATGTGGCAAGAAACCAGGCACAGTTCAACAAAATTAAAATCAACTACACTTTCAGATTTAGATTAAATACTCACTGTGTAATTACCACAGAAATGTAATTTTTAAGTCTTAGGAGTGAAGGTATGGCTCTTAACAGTAACCTCTGGTGCTGGTCCATAAATGTCAACAGGAGTCAAGAGGGAAGGCTTTAAGCATGATGATTCAGAAAGAAAATTATCTCAGAATGGCACAAAAGGGCTCTTTTGGGGTTCATAAGGAAAGTGCTTAAATGCCCAGAGAAACCAGTGAATAGAAAACAGCTTCTTCTGCCTTCAAGGAGAGTTGAGTGTGAAAATACAAAATATAAGGAGGAAGTTTCAGGGTCTTCCTACCCAAGATTGGATCAGACACAGATCTCTAAGGAACAGAGTTGCTGTACAAAATCATGAAGCTCCTCAAATAATTTTATATAACTGTGGAACCACAAGGCACGTAAAGCCTCCAAATTCTCTTCTGAATAGCTCATAAAATTGTCTGTACCTGCCTTTTTATCCTTCTCTGAAAATACAACTATATACAATCTCAACTATAATATAAATCAGTTTGTTTTCATTTATGATAAAATGATCAGTATGAACATTTGCAGCAGACTTACAAGTACATTTAGCTTATTTTGCCTCCTCTTTTCTTTCTTTTCCTTTACATCTTTTTCACTCTAAAACCTCCATATCTCCCTCAATGTATCTCACTGTAGTATTGATCCAGAATTCACTTACCTTCAGTTCTCCTTTATTTCTTTAACTATATCTCATCTCCTTTTTTTTTGCAGGCACACATTTTGCCTGGCGCTTTCTGTACATAATGCCAGAATGAACCTGTCATTATTAATGGGATTGATTTTTTTATTATATTTACAAGGAAACAAACCAGCTGCTGCTTCTGCTCACACGAGTATCCACCTTCTTCAGTACCCAACAATGACTGCAGAGAGAACCAGCAGAGGAGACACATCCCCGTCTACAGACAATCGCTACAGGCCAAACATCACTTTTTCCCTTGCTACCTCCCACTTGAGAGGTGATACAATATTATTAGACACAAAAAATGGCTTATTTCCCTCACCCACAGCATTAGAGCACTCTGCACACACACCCTCTGTAAGCAAACAAACAATACCATGTGACTAATCAAATATTTGCTAGGAACTTCTTAAATAATTGAGCCAAAAGACCAGCAAAATATTACCCTCATATTATATAAACAGAGAAGTTCTGATTGCTCACACTTTCATGTAAATTCACTGGATACATTATTCATTGCAATTAGGCACTTAGTTCTCTTAAATTAATAATATAATGTCATTGCATATGCAGAATACTAGAAAAAGGAATAAAACACATAATAAGGGCAATTAAATGCCCGAGATGGAAAACAGTCTGTAATTTTACCTTTCTCCTTTTGTACTTTTTTTAGGCTGGTCCCAGTTTCTTGGTCAATGAGTTCTCCTTCCCTGCTGTTGGTCAGCATAGCTACAAGAATCAGAGGGCACAGTTACATAACATTGTCAGTAAAAAACTGTTAGGAGAAAGGAAAATATTAAATTGTATTTCCTCTTGGTCAGTGTTTTGGTATTTTAACACTTGGAGCCAAGTAAAATAAGCAGCAAAAGCAAATCTGCTCAAGTGGATTAAACAAAGATACCAAGACAGAACCCAACTTACTACTGACAGGAATGTAGTTTCTTATTAAATATTCAAATTCACTAATTACAAAAGTACTTTCACAGAAACCATTTGGGCAAAAATACATTTAAGGATTTAAATATTAATAATTACTTATAAAGCAACAAGATTAATAAAATCCACCAACTGACAGACTGTACCCCAAATTGACAGGTAACAGAAAAAACCCAATACACTGTCATGCTCAAGGAAATTCTTTATTTAATATGTGTAGGATCAGTGAGAGGTATGAGGTTTATAATTTCAAGATTCCTATTTTCTTTGTTCTTAATCTGACTAAAACACTTCCTTCTCCGCAATCAACCAATGACAGAATTTAGAGTTATTCCAGTGAGGACACTTGTAACAAATTTCATCATCATATTTTAGGGAAAGCTTTTTTTTTAGTTGCAAAAGCAAGAACTTATGTATTTATATTGATAGAAAGTATACATACATATCTTTACAACAGTGAGCACTAAACCTTGACACAGAGACATCAAAAGTCCCTTTTTCACTGCTGCAACAGAAGTTACGTCTTGTCCTGCGTACTTCCAGCACTATTTTAGATTTGAAAAAGCTGAGGGGAATCTACTTTCTAGTCTCTACCCTGTGTGTGCACATGTTTAGGCAAAGAATTCGGGTTCCACTGGCCACTCTGTGTAGAGCCAGCTGTGCTGTGGTGCTGCTGCAGGGACCAGTCAGAACTGCAAAATCCCAGGAAGCAGCTGAGTGGTTACTGGATGGGAGTGAAGTCTGCACTGACTTACATGGACTGCTTCTGCAGTTTACATCTAGCTCAGCAATGCCTGCATGGGCTCCAGGCCCTGAGAAGAAAACGGTGTTGACACAAACTGACGTGAAGAGACGTTAATTGACTTGCCCTAGATCCCTCTTGGAAGCACCAAGAATAGGATCTAAACTTCCTCTAGACTGAATTAGCATTTTAAATGGCAGATCAATAGTGCACAGGCTGTGAAAGCTGTGCTGGAGACACCAAAAAATCAGAAAACCCTCAGGCTCGGGGTGATGAGGGAACATGTGGGCACAGGGAGGTTTTTGGAATGAGAAAGTCATCATATAATCTGTGACTTTCCTCACATCCATATGAAGAAAAAGATATCTTGCTCTTTTTGAATTCCAGGTGCCTTCAGCAGCACTGTCTCACCCAGGCACGGCAGAGGAGCTGGTTGTGCCAGAGTGATGCCTTCTGGACATGGGTAGAGACTGGCACAGGAGGAATGTGAGGGGCTGGGCTTTGCATAGCCATGAACTTAATGAAACGAACTACAGTGATGCACTTGCTGGCTATTTCTTAGCAAGTGAGTGCTTTCCTGAGCATCCCAGCGAACAAATATTTGCCTCAACAAACTCCCCGAGTTGCTGAGATGCCTGTGAGGAGTGTGAGCTGCAGGGCACTGACCAATTCTGTCGGGGGTGTTGTCCAGCTGGGACGGGGAGCTGGACACGCTGCTGCTCTGGTGGGAGGACGGGTGGCTCCCGGGGCGCTGGCTGTCCTCCAGGGACGGGGCTGGAGAGGGGCTGTCCTGGATCCTTTCCTTCAAACACAAATAAAACAAGGTCTGTGCCATTCAATTCATGGACTTCACTGAAAAAAATTAAGTTGGCTTAAAATAACAACAACAAATGGTCTTTGCGAGATCAACAGTGAACAGAACTCACATCTTAAAGAGATGCACAGTTACCTGGGTCTGAGCTTGCTAATCATTTTTGCCACCTTTTTTTTTTTGTTGGTAACTTTTTATTTTCTAACTTTTTCACACATAGGAACATACAAAATATTCTTTCATGTTGCCTTCACAAGCTACTTTTGATCTACAGGTAGTAACATTGGCATATATGAGTCACATTTCAAATGAACAACTCAGAGTTGTGTTAAACTGTCACTAAAATGTAGTCAAGTTTGTAAAGTCACTAGAATCTCTATCTAAATAAATTATATCAATACCTTCCCAGGGTAGCACCCAGACAAATGATAAAAGCTGAGGCACTGGTAAGAACTTCGATTTTGCATGAAAAGCACCACTGGGTAACCAAAGCAAGAGTGTGCTTGCAAATTTTTGTCTGTGTATTTGTACATGAAACTTTGATACTAACCTCTAATTTAAATATACACAGCACTTGAGGTAGGGAGAAAAAAAAAGGATAAGAAATTTAAAAAAAAAAAAAGGCAAAATGAAATTCTGCAGTTCTGTGTATCTATACTGGTAAATTATCTGAAGATGCCATGGAATTTTCATCAGTAAAAATCTGTAGGAACAGGTTAGACAAGTGTGGCATAAGTAACAATTCATCCTGTCTTAAGGCAAGAGATTGTAAGAGCACTTGAGATCCCTTCCAACTCAGTGTTTCCACACATATACTTTTTCTGAATTAGTCAAAAATTCCAGTATCCTTCATTCCTGTTCCCAGGACCAACAAAAAATCAGAATCTTCTGGCCTGAGATACTCTAGATATTTTTATCTTAGAATCCCTTCTGTGTTTTAAACCTCTGTTACAAATCCTTGAAGGTGCAGTTCCAAGGGAGAGACATGAACGAGGAGATGGTCGAATTTACAGAACTCCAGAAACTGCCTGGAGTTGTCCCCACTCCTCACCATCAACTGCTCCCTGTGGAAACTCAGAACTGAAATATTACTTTCTTTCACTAAAAAAGGGAGATTTTCTTGCCCCCACCTCATTAAAAATCACAATTTCAGTGTAATCTGGGAAAGTTGTCTCAAAAGAACTTTGCCATTTTTCCTCCTTTCTAACCCGTTCTAGAGATGTTTCATAAGGAAAGTGGAATCTGGCAGCTTGGTGGTGATTTACTGTGGGCTTTGGAAAGCAAACTCAGTAGCATCTGAACTTTTTATGCAGTTTGCTAGACAGTATCCTAAATCAATAATGTAGCTTTGGGAAGAGAATGGTGGTTTCTAATAGTTTTTCCATTAGAAATATCTGATATAAAAGCTGCTGTTTGGAACATACTGGGGCAATTCATTAATTACACTGGCAGCAAGATCAACAAGAATATTCAGTTACCCATTAAAACCACCTCTTTAGGCCACACTCACCTTTGCATTTACAGAGGGATTTGAGAGTGACACAAAGGGAAGGTGGGACTGGATCCTCCTCATAGCCTGGGAGGGCATTTCCCTATTCCAACCACACCAGCTGAGCACTGAGTGTGGGTTTAAAAGGATAGTTATTGTACCTTAAATAACAACTGAACCTCAAAATCACGTAACATGTATTTATTACATAGCTGCTAATCCTCACTGGATCAGTTCCACTCATTATCTGTTATTTAATGAACATACAATAACTAATAAATCTCTAAGGGAGACTTTTAACTAGGGCATTTTTGAATGTTAATACTTAACAGATATGAGTCTATTATGGAGAGTCACAAGTTTTTCAAATTTTGAAAACTTAATGGGTTTATACAAACAAGTTCTCAAATTCTGGTTATCTTAAAAGTCTCCTGTGCTTTCTTCATCTCAGCTTCCAAAGGAGAGGGTTTAGAGGCTGCTGAGATGAACAGAAGAGTAAAAGAGAGACAGGACTTTCTCTGTGGCTGCTGATTAAATTGCTTTTAAAAGTCACATTCTTACCCCAAGAAGTACTGCCCTAAATCATGATGAATCCTATACATGCAATCCTGAGCATATAAATCCTATATGTCTTTTAGCTTCCTGTAAATAATAGCTTCCAAATAGGTTCCTGCTAACAGGCTACTGTAATTTCATTTGCCTGGATTTCAGTTTAACAGTCCTCTTTGGCACTATTTCCTCTCCTTTTACCACAAAGAGCACTCAATTTCCAATTAAGATATCATTTTGAAATGATTAATTTTACAGAAGAGTGCATAGTTTAAGTAAATTTCATTGTCTATTGCAACCATGAAAATGAATGGCCAAGGAGAGGACATGCCAACTGTTCTGCAAAAAAACCCTATGAACAAATATGACTATGAATTAACACTTAGATATCACACAAACAGCCATATATGTCATCTTAAATGGGAGTTATTTGAGTAATTCAAAAGCTGATGATTTGGAAAAGCAAAGTATTCGAGTTCCTTCTGGTAACTGCATTTCCCATTGTCTCTCCCTATAAAACAATCTCTGCTTCGAGGAATTTGCCTTCAAACTCAGGGTCTTGGTTCAAAATGTTCATGCAGAAATAAAAGTGTCAAATAATAATGTCATTCTTAATCACACAGTGAATCACTTTCTAAGAGAACTGGTTGATCATGTCATCTAATGTTTTACCAGTTACATAAATGTACACACACAGGGAAAACACAGTTTTCCCTATAAGCAACAAAGGAGCTGAAATTCTCTCTGTATCATATGTACTATAAATGAGGGTGAGGTATCACCGTGTGAGACTGTACATGGATCAAGAAATTGTCTATTTCTAAACATTTGTGTAGAAATGTGGTGCTGAATTCCTCCTCCCATAATGAATAACACTACGAACAGACTTTTCTTTTGCTGGTAAACAGCTCCATTTTTCAGTCCTGTAATCAGTATGCATCTATTTAGCTACTTAACAGCAATGTGCTCTGGTTCATTAGGTAGCTACTGTTGTGTCTCAGCCTAGTTAAAATTTCACAGCAAGTTAATCTATTTTATTACAAATGAGAACACAAGTGATAATGTCCTCACCATTTTCCAAACACAGGGTTAACAGTATTTGTAACAAATCAATGAGGGTATTTAAATAGGAAAATTGCCAATCTCAAACCTAAACATTTTTTTTTACACATTGATGACTTCATTTTATTTGTCATCAGTGTATTTTACAACCTCGCTACTTTTCGTATATTTTATTATTTTTCCTCTTGAAAATGGCTCCATTCTCCCCAGTCTGGTTCCATATCAGGTAAACTCACAGTAAAAAGAGAAGCATTCCTAAAAAAAGTAGTATTTTATCCATTTCTATTTTTTCCTATTCATGAATTTGCAAGATTCATATTCCAGGTTATAATTTAATGAATTATACATAAAAAATGTACATATTGTGAGAATTTTATGAAAAATGAAAACATTTCTCAAGATCTCACCTATTTATCTACCTATACTACCTACTTTATCTTATCTTTTTTCTTTCCTTTACAGAGCTATAACATAAATTCTGTGAAAGGACTTTTGCAGTATTTAATTCTCTTGAAGGGTAATATATTTGTCTCACTAAAGATCAGTGTCTTGCTCTGCCTCAGAAAATGTAGCTACAAAGCCTGACATTGTTAATTTTAGTTGTGATTTAGGTTAACAGCTCTGAAGTCATCAAGTCACCCAATTTCCAGATACATCCTTGATTTCACCTCAATATCTCTTTTTCTATCCCCTGTGAGGTGGTATTCCACACAAATAATATGAAACACTACATAACAGTTGCATCCACACTAGTTTTATTTGAAATATATATGAACAGCTTACCTATTTTTGACATAATCATCTTGACCTTAATTCCTTACCTCTGATTTTTTTATAGTATTGATCTTCATTTTATGTCAAGAATTTAGAGAAATGATGCTACTGGATTTTCCTTTATTTTTCTTTATTCTTAGTTCTAATGTAGCTGTAATTACTCTTCCAAATGTTAATCTATTAATGAGTTCCTAGAGGATTTAATGGCATTTCACTGCTGACAAGTAGGTTTGGGATGTTTAACTGAATCCTGGATATTTTATTCAGACATTTATCTCAATATTTCATATTTAATTGAGGTGTTGCTGCTCTACTCTACAAGGCTCTGCAGTGGCAGGAGAACTGGAATTCACCCTCACTAACAAAATGGAAAGGAAGGAAAAATGGGGATTCTGCTGGTTTTAGATCTAGATTAGGGTTGTCAAGTATTGGGAGAAAGATTTTGAGTTGATGGCCATGTTGGAAAAACAGAGTTCATGGGCTGAACCCTACCAAATTCACTGCCAAATCACCATTCATATTCTCAAAGTGGACAGCACAGTTACAAGTTCTACAAGCCAGGAGGTTTGTCTGGAAATGTCTGTGAAGCAGAAGCAGCAGACTGCATGCAGCCTCCCTCACCTCCAACCACAATTCCACGCTGTTCCCACCTCCCTGGCTCAATTCCATCCTCAATAAGTGAGAAGAATAAGAAAAGTCAACACAATTCACAATTTCAGTTAGCAAAGAACTGAATTGCTAACACTTATTTTTTTAAGTCAATACTAACACAGATTTCTTTCCAATTGACCTTAGTTGATACTATTTGAATTCTAATAACAAGTACATTCTTAACAGTGTTCTAAAGTTTACAGTCCTTAACTCATGCATTATGGAGAAAAGCAACATATAACTGAAATTTAGGTTTTTCCAAGAAAAAGAATAATCCTGACACAGCGAGCAGGAGCTGTGCTACACCCAAACTGATGCTGGGCAGTGGCCAGCAAGAAACAGGATGGTCACAGTCACTGTTTCTGGGCTAGAGAAGAGTGGCTTGGTTTGTATTTTGGATCATTTCAGCCTGGAAATGAGCACACACAAACTATGGGTGACTTGTTGGTCTTCCGAGCTACTTATAGTACCTCTGATTGCTGCAGGAACTGGAGATGAGCAAGGTAAACAGCTGGTCTAAAAACTAAGATAGGATCTGGGTGTCTGAAAGCCAGCTGGATCCCATTCATCTTTTGCAGTGTATCGGGAAGTCATTCGCCTAAAATATGTACTTTGTCATTTAAAATGCAAGTTTTTTGCACAGTGTATATAGAGTTGTTTCAGTTGTAGTCAACTGGCAATTATTTTCCCACCAAATTTAAGAAATCATAAAAACTCTCCTACATTTACTGATTTTAATACCAGATGTTCACTCACTAATCCCATTACCTCGTGACTACTTCCTATCAATCCATTAATTGCCAGCTGCTCAGCCAAACAGAGAACTGCAGCTAATCAGATGGTGTTGGGAAACAGCCAAACAGGAGCTGCCTTCTCCCCCATTTCTTAAATTAGCAGTCAGTGGGACAACCTTCAGCTGTCTATTCAGATCTTACCTTTACATTTTACTTTGAACCCGAAAGCACAACAGTGAGTAAAACTGGAAAGGATCCCCACTGGGAACTTTGTGCTTCTACCCCTTCTAAGAATCTTTTCACCCAGCGCTGCTGTGGAATGGAGGAAAGGCACTCCCAAGACTAATGATGATAATGCTGTATCTCATCTACCTCAGAGCTTATATTAGTTATTAAGGACAAATGCAAATGACCAAGCCAATACTAAAAAGATCTGAGCCAGAACTAAGAGCTAATATGTGCTTGGCCTAACAATTTCCCCTTGCAAGCTCTGCAAAAAAAGGGATATCTGTTTCTTACCGTTGCTTTTTTCCACTTGGAAGTTTAAAGTAAGTGTTCAATGCTTAAAACCTATCAACGAGGTGTGTGGTGGTAAGGAGCCAGGTATTCTTGGCACTGCAGGGAGAAGGATATGCCTCCCTCCAAAGGATGAGATGAGAAGGGCATTTAATACAACTTGAAGGGATCTGAACATCTCCCAACAGAGTAGTTTCCCTGAATCAGTGAATAAAAGGATATAAACCTGCACACTCCCTACTCCATCACCTCAAATACAGCCACAAAAATTAACCTTATAAGAAGCAAACAAACTCCTCTGTCTCTAACACATTCCAGTCCCATTTCAGCAACAAGCTGCCAGCAATGAACACGTGCTGTGAAACAGGGCAGAATAAATCTAATAATGAGAAAAATAACGTACATTGTACAGAAGTTTAATTTTATAAATGCTGTAATATTCTGAAAACAATTCATAATGGACTGAATGCACAGAGAGATGTGAAATTAAAGATGTTAAAAATTCTGTAATGGGAAGTGTTTCTATTCTGAGAAGAATTGTTTCAGAGTATTCTGAGATGGCCACATTTTTCTGGCTGTCAGGTAAATGTTATGAATGTGAATTGTACAGCACACAGAAAACAGCACCTCTCAGCAATAATTACACAGCCCATCTGTATTCTCTTTAGGGAATTTAAAATCATGTCATATACATCCTTTACAAATGCCTAAACAATCCCACAAAATCGGGAGAAAAACAGAACTCAAAGAGAAAGAGACTCAAAAATCTCTACTGCTTGTCTAGATTCCACTGTACCAGTATTGCTTTGTTCTATCAGACTTGTTTCTAAGGTACACTGGGGTCAAATTCTGAAAGAATTCTGAAATAAAAAAAAATTAAAAAACTTTATTTTGTGGAGTGTTTTTGATACAAAGCATCTCAATTACATTTATTTTAATTTTTTTTCCTCTGGGTTTTCCAGCTGCATTCAACAAAAGTGCCATTTAACTCCTAACTGAGACCCAGATAAGAGCAGAAAGAGTAAGAGAAAAGTAGGAACACAGCAAGCATGAGGGGATGACAAGAGAAGAAAAATGGACAGCAGGAAACCAATTTTCAGAACTACTCCTACTCTGGAGCAGCACATCCCTCAGCAGCCCCAAAAAGGCTGCTGGCCAGAAGGGAAGGGAGGGAGCACAAGGAGAGATGGAGCAAGAGGAGGGTGAGATGTGAACAAGAGGAGCAAAGAATGCCCAAAATATGTGGGGTGAATAGAATGAAAAGCGAGGAAAATTCTGGAAAAAAAGAGTAAAAGAGTCTCAAATCCCTGGGATAAAATTTTGCCTCATTACTCTCAGTATTCTTTTTGTATCTAACACAAAAGGGAGCAGCTTAAAGACCCTTGGGTTGGGTTTGGTTCCCCCAATTTCAAGCCCAGCCTAACTGGAGTTATCATCTCCCACCCGCCTGTTTCCAAGGACAGCTGGGAAAGTGGCCTTTCTGTCAAGGCTCCTCTGAACTTTGCTTCTGAAGACCTGAAAATATTGTTATTGAGTAGATTTTCCTGATTTCCAGTAACAAAATTACTGGATGACAGTAAACTGCTACACTTATTCACAGAATCACAGATTGGTTTGGGTTGGAAAGGACCTTACAGATCACCCAGTTCCAACCCCCCGCCATGAGCAGAGATGCCACTCACTACATCAGGTTGTTCAGAACCCATCCAACCTGCCCTTGAACATTCAATGCTCTTTTGAGCCTAAGCCATGACTTAAGTGCAGTTCAGGTAAGTTCCAGCCCAGACTGGTCCCCATTTAACACCTGGGCCAGTAACTGGACTGCAGAGTACATCCAGCTAAGAACAGCTCTGGAAAAAAAGAGAACTAACAGGACAGCAGGCACAAGAGGGAGAAGAGAGAGGGTGGGGAAGTCGATATTACTGTGAGATTTTGCTTTTGCCATATGAGACTCTCAATTACACAGATTCTTCTGAGCCAAGTTTCCAACAAAGCAAACTCCTTCAGATGTACAGTAAATCCCTGAAAGACTGGATTTATCCTGGAGACACTGCCAGAACTGCAGCCACAGTGCTGCTGGTGGGTGCTGCTGTAATCACATCACATCATGTAATAGATGGCTAAGGAGGTTTTGTGAGCCTGGCCATTGTGCCTCCCTAATTTATAGTGTTCCTGTCAGGAAGAAATCAAGTTTCATAGTTATGACATTTCTTTCTGGAGTACTAAATGTTAACTTTGCTGATCATGCATATCTTGGTAGAACAGCTTATTTCTAAATGGCAAACGTGATATAAAAAGCATAATGACTTCATTCAAAACCTTTATAAAGCAGCTGATTCTCACACCTATAGAAAACAGGCCAAGTGGTATTTTAGTCATCAGAGTGTGGAAACAGATACACACTCAATATATTCGATTCATTTCTCCCATTTTAAGTAACAACATGATACTGGGACTGAAAACTAGTCATTTTTTGTACTTTTTAAATGCACTTATATAATATCCTGTAATAAAAGTAATATCACTGACAGCAGCAGCAGCAATGCTTTTCTTTTACATGTTTCATTTTGTACAAGGATTTCATGTTAACTGACATCATTCAGCGCTGGCTGATTGCACTTAAGGGAAGGAAAGGACAAAAGGAGCCTCACATTGTAATAAAATCCATCTACAGGTTCAGCACTCAGGACAAACAAGAGGAAGATGCAGCATCACTTGACAGGTGAGAGTAACAAAGCAATGGATCCACACTCCACCTCTGGCATGTCACCTACTGGTGTATTTTCCTCTACAACATGGAGAGGAAATAATTCCCACCAGAGTGCTGGCCAAACCTACTGTTGCTGTGGAGATATTGTGTATCCTCTAGTGCAGGTGTTGGACAAAAATAGCTGTAAATGAGAAACTCACATCAGCAAGGGCCTGCAAAATAACACCCTGAAACCAAATTGCTGGCAAAACCTGTAGTTTAAATCACAAAGAACTGGTATTGTTTACAAATACAGATTTAATCATCATTTTGACATATTGATAGCATTTAAAATGTAATCAAAGCTTCTGAACTCTACTTGCTGCTACAAATATTCCACTGCTGCATTTCAGTTACGGTTTTCTCATGAGGTCCTTGAACAGGTAAAGACAAAGTTACAGAGTGAAATGAATAAAATCTCAACTAATTTTGAACAGTTTAGGTACTTGCATTAACTAATGGACAGCTGAACATCAGAGACAGCACTTTTTCCCTCTCTAGTGAACAACTCTGAAGATACATGGATGATAAGAAGTTTGATTTTAAACAACATTTCAGAATAGTTTCTGAGTTTTCACAGATGCAGCACAGATCTTCCTCTCGCCTCTAGAGAGTGTTAGTATCCATTTCTAATTACATTACAGGTTTATTGATAGATCAGAGCAGCTGAACTCCTTGGCTGTTGTGGTGGGCATTTCCTCAGCCTGAGGTACTCCCAGGAGCAGCACAGCAGGTGAGCTGCAGGCAGCACAAACTCGCTGCCTCTTCGTTCTTATCCAGGAGAAAATCACCGTAAATGCTTTTGTAAGCCACAAAGAGCTGGTTTTTTTTAAAGTCTGACTTACCTTTATGACAGAGGCCCCCGCCCTGGAGAGGGGACTGTGCATCTGTGCAGCTGCTGCCATGTTGGCAATGGTGTTGAGGTGGTTCATCTGGTTCATGGCCATGGCCACGGAGGCGGGGGGGAGGCTGACGGGGAGCAAGGGGTGCGGCATCATCATGAACGGCAGGTCTATCCCTGGAAAACAGCAGGGGCAGGTCCTGGGTCAGTCACTCGTTTCACACCCCACCACCTCCCTTTTCACAGCCCACGTTCCACCAGAATGCTGACTGGTCAAACCCAGCGTCATCATGTGTTTGGAATTTTGATGCTTCTCGGGGAATGGTTGCCTTTGCATTCCAGGAAAGGCTGGTTTGTATTGGGGAAAGAAAGTGAGTTTGTATTGGGGAAGCCATATTTAAATAAATATATAACAGTGCACAAGTTCAGTGATCTCTTTGTTAAGTGAAATAAAGACAAACCCCCCACAAAACATAAAATTTGCGTGTTTTCCAATACAACAGATGAGTATTTATTAACAATTTTAGCTGATCATACACTCCTACCAAGTCTTCTTACTATTAGCAGTTCACATACAGCAACCTGAGACCAGATAGTTATATTAGGCCTATTTCTTCAATCCAGGAAGGTGTGGGTTGGACTACAGACACTAGTGAACTATTGTACAGAAGGTCTGTGATCTGGAACATGTAATGAAAGGTTAAAATTGTTGCCAGAGGTTTTAATTTTCAGGATGTCACTTTAAATTGTCTTCTGCTATGGTTATAAACCAATTTAAGAAGGTGTGAAATTCATTTGGACCAACTTGGAGATCTTGACATTGCCAAAAAGGTGAAGTTACTCCTAGCAAGAATTGGATTCTCATACTTCATTAATATCCATTTCAGCATGTGTATTACTTCTTGTATTTAGTAATGACAGCAATGGAAAGCAAGACCAAGACACCAATTCACTGAAAAAAAATTGTTTCAGGTTATTGTGCATTTGAGAGTTCTATAGAGAGACCACTTTAATATAGCTACTTTTGGGCATCCAAAATTATTTTTTCAGAATAAAAATAGGGCTTATTTTGCCAGACAAAATGTCCTATCATATTTCTAAATGAAATTTATATCAGAAATTCTCATTTAGAAATTCAGGGGCGAGTATTAAATAACACAAACATATAGCTAATTATAACCACATGCTATTCACATTAATCACTGCTAAAAGGATTTTAACTTTTGGCTCTATCATAACTATTTGAAATGAGAAGTCCACTCCCCATTTTGGTATATGACAAAACTAACAATAAAAATTACCAGACTGAGATAGCTTATGTTATTCCTATATAATTTGACTACAGTGCCCAACAGGAAAGGCAGAACTGCAACATCCTGAGCTCCCACACTATTTCTGTTTAACATGAGTATATCATGATCAACAACTGTGATGTCTAATGATTCACTATATATTTTATATGATGATCCAGGCCAATATTAATTATGATAGGCAATAAGCAAAGCCCACATCCATCTCCCTTCCCTTCAAACCACACTGACAGTGTCTGCATCCATAAGCCTTTGTTCCCCTGCAGATCTCCCTTAACAGCCCAATAATCTTCCCTCATCCTCTATAGAGTTCCAAAACTCCCAGACACCATCTGGCCACATTGAGTTGTATGTCTACTTAAAGTCCAATTGACATGCAAACTAAATGCAAACTACAAACAGAATTTAACAGCACATCACCAGTTTTAAGACACAATCCGTCAAACATTTCAGAGGACTATGAGGAAAATACATCCTGCACTTGCAAATCATTGGGCATAATGTCTGACATTCAATAAAGCCTTTAACAGCCTATGGACACCAGCCTACTACAAAATACCTACTAGAAAATATCTTTAGGAGCAAAGAACACAAGATGCCTGTATGTAAAATATATTCAGGTGTTGAATTATGCAAGAATATAAAAGGGAAGGTTAAACTACAGTGAATTTGAGTCCTATGACCTGGTGATTTTTAGCTACTGACTCCTAACCCAAAACACTCAAGTCCACACCTTCCTATGCACAAAGCAGGCCCTTCTTATAGGAGTCATTTCAATAACTCTGATTTGTTCATGTCTGGGGCCCGACAGAGGTAGCAAGGAACTAATTGCTCCTAAAATTGTGTAAGGGGTCAGAAATCTCATTACTCCACTAAAACTAACACTAAAAATCAACTTTCATAACTTTGAGGATGAAAAGCTTAAACAAGTAACAAGAGTTCAGAAATAATGAGCTTTTCATTCTTCATCCATCATCAACAGTTAGAGTTAACTTTATTCCTCAATAAATTTTAAAATATTAATCCTGAACATCTTTCTTGGAATATATTTCTCCCTTCCTTTTCTTCCCTCTTTGGGTACAAAGAAGGGGGAACTGCTGACTTCCCACCTGCCCCCTTCCTAAGGGAAAGAAAAGAGATGGCTTTAAAGAGAGCTCCAAGTTTCAAATCCAAATTGTGTCATTTCATTCAACCTTGCCCACATCTGGCAGGTGCAAGGCAAAACAAAGCAGAGGGATTGCTCCTGCTCACTTTTAATTGGTCATTTTGCATTTATTCCTTGCTCTCGTATTTTGTGGTCAGCATTTTCATCTGGAATGGAATTTTCTAACATTGTTAGTTGTAAGCAACTTTATGATTATTTTTCCCTTCAGTCTAGGCCATGGAAATGTCAATTTAACACTCCTAAACCCAGCAGTGAGTGACTATTCCAATAGAGTGGCTTGGACATGAGGCACAAGTGCAGCAGACAGTGGGAGGACTGACCCTCCCATTGCTCCAGTGTCTCCCATCACTTCCCCACCTTCACCAGGTTGGGAAGGAAGGCAAGCCCAGCCCCCAGCAGGGCTCCAGGTACTCTCTTTTCCCAGGAAGAGCCCAGTACATACTGTTGGTGAGCAGGTGGTTCTGCTGGAGAGGACTGAGCGGGTGTGCACTTCCAAGGCTCGACTGCCCTGACAGTGTGGGATGGCCAATGCTGTGCTGGGATCCCGTCGTAATGGGAGACTGGAGCTTCTCTTTATCCCAGGAGGATTCACTCCCACCTGTAAAACAGAGCAAACCAAACCATGAATGGCATACACTGGTATTTAGAGACATTTTTCTTGGTTAGCAGTAGGTTAATACTCCTTACCATGGCACAGGCACAGCATCTGAAAGCTGCACCTGAATCTTTCAAAAATAAATGAATAAATAGGCATCAGTCAAAAAAGAGGACTGCAAACCTTCAGCAACACCTACCTCATAACACTAGTTTCTGGGAACAGGGAAAGCTAAACATTTAAGGATAAAATCATATAAGTAAACATCAGTCATGATTAAGGAAATAAACAGAAATGGAACATCTGAGACACTAAATTATGATTTCCTGCTATCACAGGACATGAGGCCACCCAGTCCCCGCCACAGACTCGTCCATGTCCACCCTTGGGCTCCTCAGGTCTCTCACCACTGTCAATCTTACTGGGCCATTCCCTCCCTCCAGTTCTCACCCAGCATTCCAGCTGAAACTCATCCCCAAAGAGCTCACGACAACTTATCCTTCCACTATTTTACCTCTGAGCTTCAAAAGCTTCCCCTCCACTGCTGGGTTTGACCCTGGGGATGTCCTAAGTGACACAGTTTCTTCACTTTGCTGGGTTAAATGAGCCAGGCATAGGCTGGGCTTGGACATCATCAATATTCAGGAATTTAAATTTAGGAGTCCAGTATTTATTATGCATAGTAATTACTGTCTAAACCAAAAATGGTCTAGAGAACTAAGCACTTGTGGTCTAGAATCTCTGTTTGGTCTTCCAAAGAAGCAATTTTACAGACTGTAGTTTTTTTCAGTATTACACTTCCACACTTGAATAACAAATTCCTTTTATACAGCTGTTAACTAGACCATGTTAGTGAATTCTAAAATACATCTGGTCCCCGAGACAAACCACCAAAAAAGAGTTATACTGAACATTTCTAAAGGAGAAAAGGTATTTTAAGTTCGCTCCCTTCCCGAGTGCACCCCACATTCTCAATTAAATTACAGATTTTTAAAAAACATGTAACTGCTGCATTGACTTTGTCACTTTCATATTCAATTAAAATGTTTTTTTTTGCTTGCTGCCTCTATCTGCTGCACCCCAGTAATTTATTTACTTATTCTAATTGCGATTCTTGTTCATGACTTCAAAACAGAGAAATTCCATTCTTTTATGACAGCACTTGGCTAATAAGCATGATTAATACTGCTAAATGCAAAAGTTTGAAAGATCAATGATTGAGAAAAAAGGAAAACACTCCATCATTTTAGTACAATGTCCAAGTATGAATTACCTTCCTATGAAAGAGCTGTAATTTGTAAAATGGTAATACATTGACAAAGAAAGACACATTAAATTATGCCATGTGATGTAATATAACATGGCCTAGTGCAGCAATTAGAAGAACTTCTACAGTTAAGGCTGTGTCAGCATCTTTGCTATTTAATATACTGTATATCAGCTCTTTCAAATAACATTTGACTGCTACTTAGAAGTTCTACATTTTGACCATTGTTAAACACAGGTGGTATTATTTGGTAAATTATTTCTCAAACTAAATGTCTAATTTATAAAGCAGTTTCTGTGGAAATGCTAAGCATTTGATTTTATCAAATGAGTTTTATTTTTCTCCATGTGCTTTTCCAGCAAATTTATCATTTGCACTTTCTTCTTCCTCAAAAAATATGACATGAACCTTAGCATGAATTTTTTGTACGTGTAACTTTATGTATCAGGGCAGTGGCAAAAAAACTAGGCCCAAGAGTTTATCAGAAATTTCTGAATGAAAACTGAAAACTTAAACCTGCACTCTTCATCTGAAAGTCTCCCTCACCTCTTAGTTCTGCTCCAGACTTCCAACCCCAGCACAGACAGTCTAAACTCAGCTCATTTACTTATTTCTGGAAGTTTCTCTTGTCTCTCAGAGCCTCGTGCCCTACCCTGGGCTGCAGAGTCAGAGCCCTGCCAGCTCTCTGAGCCCAGCTCTACAATCAGTGCATGTTCCATAGGAAAACACCAATATTCCTGTTTTACAGATGGAGAATTGCACTGGGAAGAACAGGGACTTGCCTAAGGAAACACAGGAAACCTGCAATGGAACGGGAAACTGAATTTAAATCAGTACAGTCCAAATCACTGGACCAGTTTTACTTACAGATGGAGACAATAATAACTTTTTTCCCCTGCAAATTCCACTTGTAAATATGCTCCAGTGTTCAGTGCCAGCAACACAAGAATAAATTGCAATACACTTATCTCTCCAGACCACTCCTGTATTCTTATGTTCCCTATCACTTCTCCTTAGAGAAAGAAAAAAATACAGCTGAGTGTACGAGGTATAATAAAAGTGGATGTTAAATGAAATGTATCTTGCAGCCTGCAGCATCCTACAGATAACAGCTTCATCTGGACTGCAGTTACTGTGGAGTAGCAAGTCTCTTGAAAAGAAAATAATAATTAGAACAACTTCTTACCTAGAACTGTTCAGTTGTGAAGTGTTTTATAAGGGCACTGATTGGCTCCAGCGGGGAAAGCAGAGGTGCAGAATTACAAAGCCAGTTCCCTGTTTCCTGGCTCAGCAGTGGGAAAACTAAACTGGAAGAGAAGTCAGGGCTCACAGGTCCTAATCCTGTGCCCTGTGCCACAGACACCTCCAGTTCATCTCACCTGCAGTCCCTTTGCACAACTAAAAAATAACCATTTTACAAGAAAATTTGCATTCTTCCCTTCAGTATCTATTCCCATACAGTAAGATTATATATAAATTAATAGCAAGGCAGAACTAGATTCACAGCATAAACCAAATATGTGAAATGCACACCTGTGGTGATATACTCAGCCCTTTTACTGTCATGCAATGTTAAAAAAAGTATTTCTTTTTGAGCATCCAATTTTCTTATTTAGTAACACAGTTGTCAGCACGTTAGATCAGCAAATACATATCTGACATATATACATATCAATGCACACTTCCAAATTCTTTGTTACCATAACAGTTAGAAATGAATACACCCATAAAAAGTAAATCCTTCTTAATGCTTCAAATTCAGGTTTAACTACGTTTGTTCAGGAGATTTCTGCTGGTTGACATTCTTTGTCCAAATAGGTCCATCCATAAGGCAAAGATGTCACATTTTAATTCTCCATCCTGTCTTTGGTATGATGAGTTTATAGGTGAAACTAAAAATGAAACTTTATGGTATGAATCACACAATACACCCCAGAAAAGTAATTCTTTGTTTGACTCATCATAATCAAAAGGTTTGGTCTTTGGAGAAATTTGTATTAGGGAAAAATCATTTCTTTGTCCATACTAAGCTAGTAAAGGCTCTCATTCTTTTTAAAACATCAGATAAAGACTCTAAAATTAAACAATGATCCAGACCACTGTATACAGAGAGATGGATTTCAAGTAAGGTATATATGAAACAACAGAGGAAAAATTATGTGAAAGAAGAAAGCAAACTTACAACACTAAGGAAAACAAGACAACAGGAAGTAGCATTGGGACTTAACTCTTTTATGTGAGGGGAAATATAGCTTTTCATTTATTTTACATGAGACAGAATGTTTCATTTTAAAATATTAGTAACTTGATTCATAAGTGTCACAGGAATACTATCAGAGCACTCAGAAGTCTGTTGATTTGTCAAAGTGCCAATACATCATTTATACACTTTACCAAAAGCTTTACATTTAACTCTCCTGCCCACTCCCCACACGACCTTCCCTCCAACAGATAAAACTAAAGGACAAAAAGGTAATTTTTCCTTATCTTGTTTGCATTCTAGTCGATCTGGTCCCAGAACAGATTGTACTCAGCATTAAAAACAGGCAAAAGAGACAAGAAGCTCCATCTTCCAGAGCTCCTGGAGCTTGTCAGGTTCAAGCAGAGATCATGGTTTCCTTACCAGAGCCAGGATAAAGTGGGAAGAAATGTCTGGCCCAGTTCAGACCACGCAGCAAATGTGGGGTGCACAGCTCTGCTTTCAGATTTTCAGCTAAATGCACAATATGGATTAAAAAAAAGGGCTGGCTGCACTGTCCATGGAAATGTGCATGTTTCAGATGGCACAGATAAAGATGGACTCTACGTGGATTTGCTGAGAGTTATTTATGATCTACTTAATATAATTAATAATTAAAAGCCTGATATTTCCCGGTCTTAACAGGTTATTTATCACTGCACGAATTACATACATGTTCAACTAAGCAAAAGCAGAACTGATGCAACAACTCCAATCAGTTCTCCAGTAAACATTCCCTCAATGCCATTGTACAGCCCAGGAGCCAAATTCTGTATAACTGGCACATTCAGGTGAGTTCAGGAGTTAAATTACAGGTACCATGAACAGACAGGGAAGGTCAGCCCAAGCAACCCACACATGTGCTCTGACACACCTGCACTCACAGACCCACTGCACTGACTTACAGTCATGTACCTGTCTATAAACAAAGTGCCTCTGTTTAAGTTTCATTTTGTTTAGCTGAAGCAAATGCAAGTGATAAGCTCAGCTTCAGTTTTCTGAAAATGCTGCTACTTGCCCATCTTTGATTTTAGCAATTTTAGAAGATAACTCTTAAGGCCACAAGTCTCCCAGCAATAAACCTCCCTGTGTGTTTCTGTTCTTCCAAGCAAACCCCAAAAATCTTTTTTTTTTTTGGTGAAGATATATTTAATTAGTTTCTTGGGTTTAGGTATTGAAAGATCTCCAGAAACTAATCCAAGTTCAATTCGGTGACAGTTTCTTTTCATTTGGTTTCAAATTCATTTTATCAGCCTTAAAACTATCTGGTTGAGCTAAATGAAATCCCCTCTGTCAGAGGCACCTCCAAATTGCACAACCACGCTGTTTCAATCTCTGTCTGTCATTTTATTTTTTGTTGTGATACATTTCTGAAAAATTGAACTCCAATTGTGAAAAGCAATGCCATCTCCGCTGGCCAATTTTATTCTAAAATTGTTTTTAAACACATTTTTCATCCCGTTGGGCATACTAAGTGTAACATCAGCTACAAAGAAAAAAGTATTCAGTGCATTTCTATTTCAGCACTGCTAATTCCAAAGTGTTCTGCACCCCTAACTTCTTTTATAAGTGTCCAGCATACACAAAGCCTTGGAAATTTTCTGGCTTACCTAGAACCCCATTATTCCCAAAACAACACAAGTCTGTGTTTTCTAGCACTTTTAGCCCCTGTGTTTTCAGGTGTCCCAGACTATTTGCTTTTACCAAAGTCCCGATCTCACCTCAATACTGGGAAAAACTGTCACTTTTTTGGTCTACACAGAAGATCCTCTGCAAAAACATTTCAGGCTGCAACTTTCGGTCAGCTCTTTCCACGGACAAAATCAGGTAGAAAACAATTTCTGACATCTCTCATAAACTGAGCAAGGTCAGCAAGAGACCACCCAGGTCACATTCCTGGTCAATTGTCACTTTCCTTTCAATTGTCACAGAAACTTATGGTCAGAAAACCATAAAACTGTTCTGGGTCAGGATTATGACCCGTTTAACCCCAAATTCTGTGTCTCCTGTTGGCAGCAGATGATGTTATTTACGGAGGCCACGCACTCATGGACACTTTCTGTGGTCCCTTATTACCCCCAAAACAAACTCTTTAAAAAGGGAATGAGATTTTTAATCAGCCCCCAAAATCATGATACCCATCTGAAATCTACATTTGCAATGCATTTAGAGCTTTTATCCATGGATCTCTTTAGCTGTGTGCATTTGGCTACATCAACTTCTGGACTCTGCCCTACAAGAAAGCCATGAAAGTGTGTAGGGTAAGATATTAAAACTCAAGAAATCCAGTGATGGCTTTACTGGGCTACTTCCAAAAACTTATCAAGTGGTTCAGCAGATGTAATTACTGCTTAGCCCTGCCAAAGCTTTGAAATGTGCCCATTAATTCAGCAATTCCCAATCTGTCCATCAGTCAGTCATACTTAAAAAATATGTCTGTCAGGACTTAGGTGAAGTAATCTGTTGATAATTACACAATAAGAAGACATCTGAAATCTGAATATAATTTCTAAACTTTTTGAAAAGTCTTAATGACAGCAAAATCAAAGTTTATTTCACAGCAAACAGGACACTGAAGATAACTGGGAATGTGTCAGAATATTTGATGCCAATTTAATTAAGAACAATTAATTCCAGGAAGATACTTTTTGAGAAGATAAAAGCAGAGATGAAATACTTATTTAGGAACCTAATCATCCCTGTTGAACCATCAACTGCTTCTTTTAAAATGAGTAGAGACAAAGAAACAAGAAGGTGGTAAATCAATGTGTTCTGACATTCCCACATGATGACTGATGATGGTGGTGCTAAAGCACAATACCAGAAAAGTCTCCTTATTGCCATTAATGTGCAGGGAAAAGAAAGAAAATGCAATGTGATTTAAGGGACTGCTTTGCTAAAACCACAAACTGCTCCAAGTATCTTCAGTTAAACTCAAAACACCAAACACATCTCAGTGGTTCAGCTGATTCAATTTATTCCACCATTGCACCCCATCAAAGTCACATTTAGCAAGATGAAACCTCCTCTTTTCAGAAAGTTAAGACACAAACTGTTATAATAATTGTCATTAAAATGCACTGATATTCACAAACACCTCTCAGAGTTACCTGTACCTATTCTCCTCTTTTCCTTTGCTGATTTAGTCATGTATAAATATTAAACAAAACAAGTTGCTTCTGGGTCAGGAAGGAGTATGACAGGCTGGAGAAAAGCTCTGATAATTAATAAATGAAGCTTTTTCTGCCTTGTTAACCATGGGATAAGGGGCAGGGGGGGGAGCTTCCAATCTTCATATCAATAGTTAAAGGTATTTATGGCTTCCTAGATGGAAATTAGCCATGATATTTCAGGAATAATGGTTCCCAGAATGACTGCATCCAAAGTGCTACAGTTCAACCTACAGTGACAGCTTCCCAGAACACTCTCCAACAATGCAGGCACTAGGAAATGCCTGAAAGAGAGGTATTTTCCTTGAATTTAACCACATTTAATAGACTTTCTTTTTTCCATTTAATTAAACAGATGTCAATTTTTTGCATCCACGACATCCTGTAGCAAGGAGTCCCCCAGCTTGCCTATGCACTGTATGAAAAACCACCTCATGTTATTTGTAGGTGTCTTCTGGGGGGTTAACTTGGCATTTGCTGCCTTCCTCTGATGTCTCCCAGTTCTTGTAGTGGATAAAACAGTGAGTTATAAAACCCTATTCTTCTCTACAATGGGTAGTACAGTTATTGCTACCATTTTATTAACAAGTGTGTGACTTTATTGCTATTTATTTTTCTCTACAAAGATAAGAATGCTGTACTAGAACAAGGTATCTCTTGTGGTTTAGAACCATCATCAACAAAATTAACTGTTTCCCACTGCAGGACCACAGTCTGTCTTCAGAAACACGTGCATTTCACAGAGAGAAAGAAGGTCAAAATTCTGGTCTGTCATGTTTTTATTACTGTTGATGATGCACAAGCCAGAAATAAAACAGCTTAACTTTCAGATCTTGAACACAGTTTGTAGGGCTGCCTGCCAGAAAGGATAAACATACATCCTTCTAAACTCAACAACGGCAGCCAGCAAGCACAGAGCAGGGATTTGTATCCCAGGGATGATCACACTGAAACCTTCACTCACCACAACTAAGCATTTTCTGCCTTTTTTTTAAAAATTCCTTAATATTCTCCCATATTTAACAATTTACTGAAAGAACCAGTGAGATACATGTACAGTGTATTTTTACCATGACTGTAGCTAGACAGATAATTTGGTTTGATTTTGAGAGGCTTTGAGAACATCCTGGCATCCATGGCAGGTAGGTAATGCTATGGTACAAAATCAGGTTATTCGAGTTTCAACGATTCATCATTTACTGTTTAAAATAATTCCTACGAACAGTTCAAGTTACAGATTGCACTCTTCTGAGTTAATTTCAAGTGACATAAATGGATTATGTAATCCTTTCAAAAACACCTAAAACTAAAAAAACTCCATTAAGTATGGCTTGAAAAAATTAAATGAAGTCTGTGGCCTTTTACGTACACACCTGGAAAATCTTCCAAACCTCCAGCATTTGCACTAAACTCAGTGGAAATTTTACTAGGGAAGGAGTAGTTGCCAAGGGATGCTCAGTATCCTTTTATACAGAACTGAATGACTGTGAAAGCTCTGCAATGACATTTAATTCCACAGCTCGTGTTTCCACGAAGGAGGAGTAAGTGCAAACACTTGCACAGGTCCCACAAGCTGTGTCAGGGTGGGGAACACTGGGAACGTCCATCCCAATTCTGAAGGTGCTCCATTTTTTTATATCTGGCATTTGATCCCTTACACTAAGTATTACTGACTTCCAAAATGTTTAGAATGCTGCCAAAACCAGAAGAACCTGTGAGTAAACCCAATTCACATAAAAGGTCAGCAGTGACATCTGCGGTGTTTTAGTTAATGCTGATCTAAAAATAACACACAAAACCTCCTTGAACCACGTTAGCAGCCAACTTTGTACTTCCTTTAACAACCACTTTCAATTTTGCTCACAGTAATATCTGAATAAACTCCTACCACAGCACTTGGACATCTTACATGTTTAATCCATCTTTGACTTTCAGAACATTTCTCTCATTCAGCCCTTGGGTACTCTCGTCTCATTTCCAGTGCAATTCTCCTCAAGGAATATCAGTGGGAGTTTTGCACTGGCTTCTCTAAGGAGCAGGAGCAAACCTCTAGAAATGAGCAACGGTGTCAAATAAACCACTGAAGAAAATACATCTTAAATTTGTTAAAGGATACTCTATGTCTTCAAATTAATAATTCTTTCGTACTATAAACAACCACTACCATCAGAACAAACATTACTAAAATATTGACAATAATACCAGATAAAGTATTTCTTAAGAAGAAAAAGTGAGAAGCTTCTGCAACAAAATGGAATAGCACAAGTGCCAAGCTGAACTCAACTAAGCTTGAGGTTTTGGACAGGATTCATTTCAGCTTGTGGTATAAGTATGCACCACCTTGATTATCATTTAAAAAAATATTGACAGCTTGCCTTCTCATACCAATGCCTAGTAACAAATTCCAAATGTTTTGTCACATTTCTTGTGAGCAATGCCATCTGCCAGAGGTGGCATTTCATGGCTGTTTACCCTGACTCCCTCCAAGAATTCATCTGCCACTATCTAATGCCGCCTGAATAAAGGGGATTAAGGCTCTGATGCAACAGAGACTATTGATAATTTGGTATAATTGGGAAGAAATGAAGATAAATGAGGTTGAGGATGGAGAGGCAATTAGTTGAGCTGCCTGTACAGCTGTGTTCTCGGCCTGGCTCCCCTGGCCTTTTCTTTGGTGAGGTATGTGCAAATTAAACATAATGACAAATACACTCTTCCCAAAGCTCTTTAGTTTGGGAAGCTTGAAGATCTGTTTTTCACTTCAGAGATTCTAGGCAGCTTTCAGTTTAAAAAGAAAGAATAAAGAGAGTCATCCTCACTGCTGAGGTTTTTAAAGGGCTGCCCTTTGTCCCAGCACGTGTCCCATGGCTCAGTAACTGTGGGTCCAGCACCCAGCTCGGTGCTCCCAGTGGAACAGAGCCTGGTGCTGGTCTGGGGGTTTGACCAAAAGGAGGAAGGATCCTGCCTCCCTCAGTGCCACACAGAGGTCATTCCACAACTCATGACACCTGTGTGGTGTCTTAGTCTGTAAATATCCTCTGCCCATGTCTTTGGTGAAGCAACAACCCCAGAGCATGATCCCCCTGAAATACGGACTCTTTAAAGCCCCACATTTTGCAGCTGAACCTCCACTTTATAAATTGTGCCAGCTTTTAAAAATACTGTTCAAAAAACCCTTGAAACTTCTACAATACACATTTTTTCTCTAAAAAACATCTTAGCAGTGACAGATTTTTTCAGCCATAATACAAAGACAGCTACCCAGATATAAGCCTTAGTTCTAAGTTATATTATTCAGGTGAGGCCAAGTAATCAAGCTTGAACACCTTGAAAGATATTTAAATCCAAAGTGAACATGGTCAGACTACAAACCTCCAAATTAGAAGTCACAAATCTGCAATCTGATTTGTAGTTCTTATTTCAAATATATTGAGATACGTTCATACATATACATGCAGAAATGTGCCTATATATGGTTTAACATAAATGTAAAATAACATACATTTGCCACAAGAAATGGCACTACACGTTTCACATATAATTCTAACAGGTTTTCATAAATGTCAAATAATGCCAAGATCCCCTTTACAAAGAAAATCAGTATTTGCAGAGGCAACTCTGGCTTTACAGACATGTTTGCCCAACTACTCAGCACAGTTCAAAAGCTAAACCAACCACTTAATTACAAAGGTAACTGTGACTTCTCAAAAGTAAATCCAGAAGGCAAAAAGAAGTAGCTCAAGAAGTATTTCTGCAATTTGTAGAAGATTAAATTTTGAAGGTGAGATGTTGTATGACTGAACCATTCATTAAGTTGACTTGAAAAGCTGTAATTTGTGGTTTATTATGGAGCATTTGCCCAGAAGAGCCACCACAGAGCCATAACTGATGATCAGGGATAATAGCCACGGATTTCAACAGATTTTCAGAGCTCCCTGGTATATGCTGAGAACAACAATATCAAAAGGTTCCTCTCTCCAGCACTGCTGGTGTCAAGGTTAATGAGCTAAAACTTGTTAAATTGATATTACCAAACTAATGACTTTTTTATAGTATACTGCATGGATTCTGACACACGGGCTAATGCAGAATATTGCTGCTCTTAATTGAATTAGAAGTTATTGCATGTATACAATTAAGAGAACTAAAAATGGAGGTGCTGTGAGGGCATTTTCTATCTAGACCAGGCTACTGTCACATACCTCATGTGCTTCAAATAATACAGAATTATGGAATTCTATAGAATTATGGAATCACAGAATGGTTTGGGTCAGAGGGGACCTTAAAGCCCAACCAGTTCCACCCCCTGCCATGGTCAGGGGCACCTTCCACTATCCCAGGCTGTTCCAACACTTCCAGGGGTGGGGAGTTCACAACCACCCTAGGCACTTCAAACTTTTAAATATGAAATTATTTGAATATGAAAAATATGTATTTAATAGATAATAAGTATACAATATATTGATATATTTATATACTATATTATATAAAATATATAAATAATAAATATAAATTTATTTGAATAATATGAACATTAATTAAAATATCTTTACATCAACCACACCAAACATTAAGGAAGAGGAGAAACAAATGCCTGGAGTCTCCATCCAAAATAGATGAACAAAATGCAGGAAAAAAAATTTAATGAATCATATTAAAAGGCAAGGAGCTTATGAAAAATAAATTGCATTTGTAGATGATTAAATTTTGAAGGTTAGATGTTGCATAACTGCATCAACCATTTATTTCAGTGCTATAACTGCATCTAATAAATAAAATACTTTTTTTTAATCCAAACTGAAGATTCACTGCTATCTAATGACTTGGATTTTCCATTTACATAGTACAGGGGCAGGGTTTGGGCTGTAATTATTCAAGGCAGAAAGAAGAGCTGTTAGTTAGTCAGAGAGAAAATCAGTATCAGTTGTGAGCAACAGGACAATGCAAATATTTCTTTTACTGACAGGATCCCTGAGTTTAAATTCAGAGAGGCCCAACAGAGATTATCCTCCAAAATATAAGATACCTACAAGTTTCATGCAAATTCCATTTTGTTTCAATAATATTTTTGCATAAAAGTTCAATCTCTCACTGACACAGAAATGTCATTTAACAAAAAGACATACCCAGATACACTTGGTGTTTAAAAAATGAAATGAAAAATCTTACTCGTGCTATTCTGGTGTTTTCTAAAGGACTTTTCTTCCTGGATCTAGGATTTTACAGAGAAAGGCAATAAAGTTGGACTCAACTTCCAAAAAATACTGGCTTTGTCAAAATCCAGAAAAATAGAAGAGGTACTGTAAATGAGGGGGAATATTTCTCAAGGATGAAATGCCAAAATCCCCTTCACATCAAATTTTTAGAGGCAGTCAATCAACAAGCAGATCCACAGGAACTTGTAAGACAGATCCACAGGAACTTCCTACTACCTTTCCAATTTCCATCTGAAATGGGGAAAATTTAACTAATATTATATGCCTTACAGAAAAAGGGGAAAAAGCAGCCTCTGATGTCCCACGACATCAGTAATTGAATATACAGCTCTTACACAGTTTCACTAGTCCCAGAGTTTCATTGTCTCCATCCTTAAAGCAGCCTGAGAATCCTCTTAAAAAGAAGAATCTATTCTCATTTTTATATTGTACAAATGTAGAACAGTCACAAAACCCCCCAATTTTCAATGTTTTAAATATCAATGCCTGTCTGATCTTAAAGGGAAGCTCAACATTTATGTCTTGTCTTGGTGATAAAGTTCATGAATATATAATGAGAGTGGAACAACTCTGCTACTGATTAAATGTCAAAAAAGGTTTTATTGTCAAATATATTGTAAATACAGAAGATATACAACAAAGAGCATTAATTGCAGATGGCTGTGTACAGCTTAAAAAATGCACAGCATCTAGACAGGAAATGCTGATTTTCAGTTTCAACTATCAATTTTAATTTACCTTCAGAATGTACCTTCAGTCAATGTGCACAGATGGAATAAACTATAAAATGGTCAAACTCAACTGAACAAAATGTTTCACATTCAAGGGCAGGTGAGAGTCTCTACCCTGCATACACAGCTAAATTAAACAACCTATCCAAAACTCTGGATCTGTATTAGAAATTATCTAAACCTTTGTGAAGATTTAAGAGAGATATACTATGAAAATTTAGTGAGGGCAGATGAAAGACTGGAATAGCCTCACAAACTCAAAATGGGGTTTTGACTTCCTGTGTAAATAAAATAAGTAAATAACAACAAAAAATCATCTAGAGGCTATAGCAGACTGTGGGTGAACATAGGTCAGCAGTATCCTGCTTCCAGGAAATGCCAGGAGAGCAAGTGGCACACATTTATACAAGATCACTGAGCATACAACTGGGAGAAATTCTTTGTCTCTGTTCCACATTTGTGCACAGAGCTCTGGCACAGCCTCGACCGAGGCACTGCCTGGGGCTGGGACCCAGGAGGATCTGAATCACCTGCAGAGAGGCCAGAGGAGTGCAGGGAGAGCTGACCAGGGAATGGGAAAATCCTCAGGATGAGTCATGTTCAGAAGAGCAGGTTGTTTAATGGAGGGAAGGGACAACAGAGAGGAGACTCACTAATAGTCTGCACTAGGTAAAAAACATGTTCAGTAATAAAACAGAATAAACTGTTCTCCATACCCACAGGACAAGAAGTAAGGAAAGACTTTAACAAGGAAGATTTAGGGAAAACTTTAGGAAAAACGGCCATGATAAGCAAGCCTATAAAACTTCTATAATTAAGCTGGCCAAGTGTCAGTAAGACATGAGGCTGGCAGAGCTCCTGCATCGCTGGAGTGTGGACAAGGAAACAAGCCTGAAGTGCTGTTTTCCTATGACCCTAAACATCACAGACTGCCATACAGAGACCACATCCAGAGGCAGAACCACCCTGCAGGGCGGAACAGCTCATCCTGAGCTCACCCTGCTGCCACTGAACTGATTTTACCTGAGCCAGGTGTGTGCACTGGGATTCTCCACACTGCAGGTACAGCCTGGAGTGTTCACCCCAACACAGCACCACTGTTCCACACCAGGGAATCATCTTCAGCTGCAAGAATGGCTCAGCTGAAGCCTTACCTACTCTTCTCTTCAAGAAAACATCAATGACTGAGAAAATACTGCTGTTCTGAAACCATCAGGTGCTGCTGCTGTGTCTCCCAAAATGTGTCTGCAAAAACTAATGCAAACTAAAATACATATTAGTTAGTTATCAGATAACATAATATTGGTTAAATTTCAAAAATAATCAAGACATTAAGATGGCACTTGAAACTTGTACATTAAAAATCCATGCATTTTTCCTTTAGATTATGGACAAATTAGTAGCTTGAGTTATATGGTGCCAACAATATTTTCTTCTCCATGACTAAACGAACCTATTTTTAATACTTTTTGGTGATCTTATTAATTTAATTTAACCTTCTAAGAAATTAAGAATAAGAATTTAATCTGAGAAAATGAATTTGGAAATTAAAGGCTCTGGTGATAAAGGTACATTTACTCTTGGTCTCAGAGAATATTGCTGGTCTTTCCTAATTGTAACAAGAAGGATCTGATAAACTGCTGCTCTTGTACACAGTTAGGGGTTGGATTTTTTTTAAAGGAGCTAAAAACACAGACTACCCACCTGTATCTATTTTTAATTTGCTAATGACTGTACTTGCTAAAATTCTACCAAAATGTCACTCACAGCTTTGGATTCCAGCTTTTTTTAAACAGAATATGGAGCAGAAAGCATAACCTATTATGCAAAACTGTCAGATGCTTACTTTAAAATCACAGAAATAAATGCATAATCCTCATTTTCTCATGGATCAAAACTTTATTAAAGGAAAACAAAACTTGAATCTGACTGCTCCAGAGAGCTAAGGTATTCTATAAAAAGGAGTAAGGTGGTGATCTGTGTATGTCCTGCTTACCCACACAGCCCCTACTCCAGCACTGAGGGATGCCTTGTACTCTGTGGGTGCAAGGAAAGGCAGAATTACTGGAGACCACGGTGACTTCTGTCTCATCAAATTCACAAATCAGCCAGACATTTCAACAGCACCAACTGTTGCAAGGAAAACTGCTACCGAATCTCAGCTGCAGAAATGTCAGCTCAGGGCACTCAGCACAAATCTAGTGCTGAATCCTTAACTAGAAACCCACGTTATTAAAATTGGGGGGGGGGGGAAGGATTTATGCTACGTCTTTAAGTGAGAAAATATTCCAAATAATCACATCACAAACATTTCTTGCCTCAAACATAAATTAACTGTATGTTAGGGGACTTTTTTTAAAAATCTGATTAAAATTGTAATTCATGAGACTCCTGCTGTTGGCAGCTGTATCACTATCAATGACATCCTTTGGGGGACTCTCAGCATGTGGCCCACATCAAAGGTAATATGCTAGTTTTCATCCTAACTTATATATGCCTTAACAAGAACAAGAATGTTCCAGATTTTACAAAGTAATTAAAATATTAAAGTACTTTCTATTGTTAAAATATCATTACTGTGAGACTGAAGATGAATCACTAGTATTAACAAAGGTAACTATCACTAATACTGGCTTTTCCTGACGTACTGGAATTCTTTACATAAAGGATTCCTTAGACTCTGCAATGGGAAATTAAACACTGGTTAAACATCCTCTTGCATCACAGAGTTTAAACACGTTACTTCGTGTAAAATGATCAGCAGGTGAGATTTTGTGGAAACAAGAGGACATACAAGGACCTGAAAAAAAATTAAAAGGATGTATTTGACACCTGGCACTTCAATGTTCTTGTTCTTTGGTAGCACTTTGGAAAACCTGCAAATCACTGAGCATTTTTGGCATCCCCAATTGCCAGAGTTCGGCTGATCAGCAGGTCATGGTTCCTGCTCCCAGGGCTGCTTTTGCTTTTAACCAAGGATATTTTAACATAGAATTCAAAATACATTTCAGAGGGGTAGACCTGGACCAGACTTTTCTTTTTCCTTCCCTTTCTCACTAAGCACCAACCAGGAAGGCAGATGTGGCTCCTCATCTTCCTCCTGCCCAGAGGGTGGGACAGCCTCTTCACACCGCGTCCTTCAGCAGTCACACAATCTTACTAAAATGTCCAAACTGGAATGATTTTCCCTTTGAAAGTGCAGGGCATCTAATCTGTATTGGTCTCTATAAAAATTTATATGGAAAGCCCTAAATTTAGTGCGTTTCTGATCAGTCTCACTCCCCACAGTGCTCTGGCAGTTCTGTGCTGTGCAGAGGAACACGAGACCTTGTCAGAATGGGGTACACTTTACAGGAACCTTATTCCTTCAGCAGGTTGATGCTGACCACGAAATTCAGCTCCTACCAACAAAAGTGAGAATTATCACCAAGGAAAAGATGTAGCCTTGGCTCTACAGTGGCCAAAATGATTTATGACATCAAGACACAGTAAAGACAAGTAATACTCTGCAGGGACTGTGTGAGCTCAGCCCGCACTCACATCTTCTGTGCCCACTCCTAATTACTTCATTTACGACTGTAAAAGTGTTTTAAGCGACAAAATTAATTCTTTTGAATAATCCTTCTGAAATATGATATGCATTTTAATTGTATGCACCCTGTCATTAATTAAAGTTCCCTACCTTTTGGCACATTCGCTCCAAGATTTTATCAGTGACAAAGCAACAATTTTAGGAAGGCTGTTTACTAAAATTAAAAATGAAGTTAAAGGGTTAATATACACTTGTGATACACTTAAAGTAATGCTCAAATGTTTTCATTTGAGTTTTTACTAGACATTATTTTTCCACTCTTTAAAATCAATCTCTTTGTTCCAGGAACACATTTCCTGTCAATAAAATGAAAAATGATATAGATTTAGGAGGATAGTGGTCTCAGCGTAGCATCTCTCATATTATTATTCCAGTATCATCTGTTACAAAGTAAGACCAATTCCCACATCTAATTACAAACAGGATTTCAGAGTCATTAAACAAAATACATTTCCATTAGTGCTGCTGTAAGAAGATAGGGGAAAAAAAATGAAGATTAGTTCATGCTGCACCTCTGTTTTTCAAGCTTTGAAGATTTAGACCTCTGCACTCTGAGACTATAAATTTGTAAAGGATCTGAAAGGTGATAGACATGTGAAAGCTCTCAATTCCACGCCATTTAGCCATACCATTTGCATTTTGTCATTAGTTTATCTTGTGCTGCACTTAGTTCTGAGAGCAGATATGGCAAGAATCTGGAGAGGTTGTTTATGATTACACTGTGTGCACCCAGAGGGATTGGATTTGGCATTAGCAAGTTTTTTTTAACAGATATGAATCTTGATTTTCTATATTAAATTTGTTCCAGCAAAAGTTAGAAATCATTGTGAAGAATTTTCTTTTTTTTCTTAATAAAGACAGAAAAGTTCTTTATGCCCTGGAAAAAAGGGACAACAGTTCTTTGACTTCAAATAATGTAACAGCCAAAATATATCAAGGAAGCAGATTGTGTGATATGTTTAACTGCAAAAATATAAACTTACACAAGTATATATATTCTCCATTTATAAACATTTAGTATCCAATTGTTATAAAACCATTTAAAATATACCCTTGAGAATTACCCACTCAAAAAGCATTCACACAACCCAGAGCTTAAACAGTTAATAAAAACTTTTCTAAAAAGAGTTCTATATAAGATAAAAGCTAAATTTGCTTGATCTTTAAAACAGTTTACATTAGCTCATGATGTTATATAAACAAGTTAATTTCATCATGCGTAAGATAAGCATCAAAAATCTGAACCAGAATTCCTCTCACTGAAAAAGATGCCTCAGAGTTACACGGAAGAGCACAGAGATTTTAATTTTCAGAATTCATCTGCAGTTGTATTTCCATTATCAGTTCTAAAACTACGCCAGAGCTACTTCATGTTTCTCAGAGTTGAGTGTCAGTCAGTCCAAATATGCAAATACAGTTGACTAATTAACATGTGTGAACCATCATATACATTTATTATACAATATTTATGTTCATGTTTAAACAAATATTTTAAAAAAAGACAGCTAAATTATTCACATAGGTGACTGCTTAAGAATCTAGCTAAAATGGGACCTTAAAATAGTTTGTAGATAAGAAATTCACTTCTGCACCTTACTGAAACTGGGGTTCATGAAAGCCTCCTAAAATTCTTTTTAAAGCCCCAGTGTTACGTGAATGTTTTAGTTCCTTCACTCCATTTCCACTGAAAAACAAAGGTTACAACTTCTTTGCCCTCACTTGCAAGTGGATTCAAGAAACCTCCAAGAAACCAGCCCTCCAAGGCTTTGTATGGAAGCACATCCTGAAAGCCACTGAGTTTCATCACTACATGAATTTCCTTCAGGCATCATGTCCCTGGAGAAACAGCACTGAGGGCTCAATTTTTAGGATAAAATGTTTTAATATATCTGCAAGGGCTGGAGTCAAACAAGTCTAGTTTTCGGATGAGGCAAACTAAACCCCAAACCATGAAATTCTCTCTTACTCCAAGACTCATATATCCCTCCTGGCCAAAGGACAATTTAAGAAAATTAAATGTATGCTTTATTAGTGATGATAAAGATATTAACAGTAGCTTTGACTGAATGTATTTGTAAAACTGAATGTTTTGTGTTAAATAAAATTATTGACTTCTAAACAATAACTCTGCTCAAGTAACACACCAGGAAAAATGACTTCATGATATCTACATGGTACTCAAGGATTAAAAAAAAAATCACATTCTCTGGTCTTGTCATTTTTACTCTCACAATAAAATAACAGCCTCGGCATCCTGCTTTTTAGAAGAAAAGCCCTACCTCTTTTGACTTTTTAAGCACTTGAAAATTTTAAAAGAGAAAAAACTCAAAAATGCTGACCGTGTAATAGCTGGGTATTCGTGGTGGGTGGAGAACATGAAAGGTTACAATATGGATCTGTGCCTACGCGTTTCTTTTCAACTTGAGCAGCATCCTCCTGCTTCTGCTAACTCGGCAATCATACAGCTGACAGATTTCTGGGTTTTCTAAATAATGCATGGGATTTTCTTTTAACATGTCAGTGCAAAAGTATCAATTCTGCCCCTGTGTCGTTTGTGATGCTGATTTTCCTTGACAGCATTCCATTAAACCAATGAGTTTTTTCCCTCCTGATGGTTCCTTAAATATTCCTCCGAGTGATGTATTTGTGGTTTTTTAAACAGATTGTGAAGGATGTTTGCATTTGTGAGAAAACTGCATGGCAGGTACTGAAGGGAAAGAAGGATAAAAAGATAACACTTTTTTTCCTACGGAGAGCTTTTTCTCTGATCCTCATATGCCAAAAGCTGGGGTGTTTTTCCTTTCTTTTCTGCCTAACTTAGCTCCTTGTCTGGAAATTAAGCAACAAGACTCTACATGCAGAATAACATTTTGACTTCCTAAGGAAATACCACTGAAACACTTAGTACTGTTTGATATCTCTCTGGGGAAAGCAAAACACATTTCTTAAATCATGCATGGTAACTCCAAAAGCCACCAGAAGGAAATACCTGCTTTATTCTTTGCTGGGAGGTTCTGTACAAACAGCTGCTGTCACGATTGCCAGGCACTGATCTTGCCTTGCTCACGCAGCTTAAAGGATGTCCAGGTAGTGTCACCAACCCTGTATTTTGCAATCTATCCTATCACACACTTGTACAAATTACCTGCTGCTGTGCTATTAAAAATAAAAGCTCTGATTTCAAATACGTTTCAAATTTCCCTATGCAATTATGCAGTAATTTCCAGAATACACTTCACTCAGTTCTAGCATTGCATGATGATGAAAGAGGTGATCTTTACAAACACTTCTCGTGCAACCAGAGAGGTTTTGTTTTGTGCCTCTCATTTCTATAGAACAACAAAATTGATTACGTGGCTGGGCTTTGAGAGTTGCACACACAGCCAGAATACCTGGAGGCAGCTGCCAGCTGCTCACTCCTGATCTTACTCACTTCCCAAGTGGAATAGGAAAGGCCACAACACTCCTGGCATGTGTCACCAGCCTTAGCTATGGCAAACCTCTGCACTCAGGGCAACCTCGGGTGCCACCAAAAAACCACCTCATCTCCAAGGACTCACTTGGAGTAGCCAAAAAACAAGGAATAGGGTCATGCAAGATTTATGTCCAACTTGGAATCTGATATTTCAGAAGGATGAATTTCTCCCACATCCACCTATGTCCCAGACCACCTGGTTCTCTTAAATTCAAGCTTCCCTCCAGGATCCTACAAGGAAACAGAGAGGGATCCAAAGGCACCAGGAACAGCCAGCACAGCTCAGCTGGACTGTGGGGCCAGAGAACCTACAGTGTCGGATTAAAGAGGAGATTTTCAACTGCCTGAGAAGTTCTGCTTCAACACTTCATATGATGAGTAGGAAGGTGCAAAAAAAAATCTCTTTCTCTTCTGCAGGGAGAGTGGAAGGAGGACACCAATGCTCAAATGTATAACAACATTCTTCACAGCACTGTGAACTAAGGCATTATTTCAATTAAAAAATATGTGCAAATTCATTTTTTGGGAAATTTCACATACACACACGTTTTCAGTATTATCTCTTGTAGCATTTTTATATTATTTAGAATATTCCAGTACCAAACTCCATCATTACTGAGATTACTGTAACATCACAAAAAGGAGGTAGGCAGTCCAGTTGGACTAGAAGCAGGAAAAGAAGTGGCACATTTACTCCCCACTTTCACAGACACACTTGTAAGATTCAATTCCACACCTGCAATTTCCTAGAGGACAATATAATATCTAAAGAATTAGGCAGCGACTGTGTTAGACCAAGTTAGAGTTCAGATTTTAAATGGACAGCAGGAATTCTGGCTTCAGACAGAGAAATTCTGGAAGAATTTCCATCATCACAGGTTCACCCACAGAGGAAGAAACTATAAAAGTGCCAGTCTAGGTAATAATAAGAAGCACACCCAAAATTATTTCATACTGAGTTCAACAGATACAGATGGAGGCTGAAATGAATATGCCAAGACATCCTCAACAAGTTTTTTATTATACTAATGGCCTGTATATAATGATACACTTCCAAAAAAATCTGGCAATAAAGCTTCAGGACTTAATGCTGTTCAATGACATTTTTAATTTAAAATAAACAACAGCAAAAAGAGAGTATTCCACTCATCTATCAGACTATGGGATGAGAAGGAAGGTACGTATCCTAAAGTGAAATATTTAGTGGCATTGTGGGAAGTCAACATGTAGCACTAAGGTAAAAAACCAACAGCCTCTATAGTTGTGGGTTTTTTTAAGTAAAACTGCACAACCCTTCAAGTCTTTGTTACAGTAAAAAGAAAAAAAAAACAAAGGAAGCAAAAGGTCCTCCGCTCTATATAACTATATTTCTGATTTGACAGTTACAATTATAATCATTTAGACATCTATTTCCCACAAACTCTCCACAGCCATAACCTTTAGTGATTAATTATAAAGTTCCAGGAGCAATAGTACACAGACTAATTTCCTAAAACAATAAAAGACCGAATTTCTCATTTGGAGCTAAATGAAACACGAACAGGTTGTTATTCATGCTGAAATCTAGATGCAGAGTCATGTTGCAGCCATTACAGAAGCTATTAAACACAACCTCAAATCAAAGAAACTGTAGGTCTCTCTCCTAAAATAAAATGTTTTTCTCACTTATGAGGCTTCTGACTCCTTTGCTCTGTTCCTTTTTACCTCTTCTTGGTAAAAAAAATTTCAAAATTCAATTTTCTTTCTCATTTCACATCCCCATTTTGTTTTTAATAGCCATTTAAACTGTAAGTCTAGAGCAAAACAAACAGTTGGTAAAGGTTTCATGCACACAGAATTATCCTGGTGTTCCCTTCACAGTGGATCAAAGTCACAACGTGTGTATGAACTTCCAAACGAAATTCCCACTCTCTTCATGCCCCACCTCAGACCCCCAGGGCTTTTCCGCAGTGAATGTTTGATAATTCCTTAGTTATTTTCTATGGTGAAATGTATAGTCAACTTTTACATCCCTTTCATGTTGGTTTTCCTTTTTGCCATATCCTGCTGTACCCGCTTAAAGCAAATCTTTAAAACATGACCCTCCAACCCACACATTACCAAAATGAGCCTAATGCTGGCACTGAGGATACTAAAAAGAGGGGAAAAGTGTGATTTTTAGTATGATTAGCATTAGTTCTTCCTCATAAGGATTTCTTTCTCTGTCTTCAATGCAACACTGATACTTGAGCCAGCAAATTTGCTCTTGGCAATTTTACTGAATTAGGCAATGAAAAGGGGAAAAAACTGAGAAAAGATCTTTACATAACTGCTCCCACACCCTTATCCTTGGGCCCACTGCAGCTTCAGTGAAAGTCAGTGGGGATTTCTCCAAATATTTAAACTGGCATTGAGCTGGTGGTAGAACTCACTGAATTGTTAAAAAGCACAGAGAGCTCCCCAGTAACATGTACACCCTTGATCACTGTCCAAAGGATGGTGAGAGAGTTCCTCAAAAAAATTCTCAATACCTAAAATAATCACATTAATGTAGATTCTCCCCACATGAAGGGCACAAATTTTGCTGTATCAGGTAACACACAAACCCATGAACATTGACATCAGCAAAGTTTGTACAGCAGCTTTTAAATCCCTAGTACCAACCCTACATCTTTTCAGTGTGGAGCTTCCTTGCTCTTCCGTAGGAATTCTATCTTCAGTCCTATTTCTTAGCACTCAGTGAAAATGCAGAATTCATTCTGAACTACATACAAGAGTATGTGTATAGAGTCACACAAGCTAAATATGCTTTTTCAGTGCTTTTTTTCTGAATTCAATATGCACTAATTGATTAGGGTCTGAGAGGGGAATAAGAAACACATATCCTGCAGAACAGAAAGGTGGGGAAAGGTTTAATGCAGGAGGTAGAAGCCAGATTTCTTCAATATAGATGAGTACACAAAATTAGCAAAAGGCAACACCACTTTTGGAAAGACTGCTTTGTGCATAATTTGTCATGAATTCAAAGTTATTCCTTTAGAAAATGAGTCTAAGACCTCCCAGCTGCTGCTTTATTGGTCTAATAAATTACCATTCTGATGGCACGATGAGTAAACACCACACACCAGGCAGGCTCTGCCTTCGGAGACACGGGAATGCCGACGGGAGAGCGGGATGTGACGGGGGATCACACAATGCCTCTTCTCTTCAATTGATAATGAGAACAAACCATGAATGGTAGTGTACCTATAGCATCATCTGTGCCAAAAAAAGAGTGAGACCAAGGGAAACTGCCCTTACTGTAACAGGTATCAGAGACAAAAGGGACCTGCTTTGTTCCAGGTTCTCTCACTATCCAAGTGAAAATCTCTTCTATTCACCTGAAAAAGACTTCAGAATAAACAAAGATTTGCTCTTCACAGGATCCATTTCTGATTTTACCTTTGAACCTTTTTCCTGAGGAGCTGGGACTCAGGGAACTTCATTCCAATTTACATTAATGCTTATATGGTACAGCCTGAACACACGTTGGGTGTCAGGGCCTTCCCCCCAAGCAGACCCAGTCAGGCCACAGCAAAGGTTCATCACAACTCTCCTTCACAGCTGTGCTTTGCAAATATCCATCCAAGGAAAGAACAAAATGCAGGAAAGCCAGAAAGTTGGTGATTTAGCACTCCCTACTTTACCTTTCTCCAATGAACTGTGGAACTCAGAATGAATTAAAACAACCTGACGCTTTGGAAACTTTCCAACGTTTACAGGAAAACTCTAGAAATAATTCTACTATTGCCAATAGAGAATTTTTTTTTACCACAAATATATTTATGGGGCAGTTTAAAACATCAGTAATGAAAACAATCCTTCACCAATAGGAAGATATCTGTTAGGAGTGAAACTGGAGGAACCCTGGACGAACGGTTGCAGGAATTTTGATTTGACACAGGCAGAGCAGAGTTTACAAAATAAAAGAGCACAAGAATTTGAGACAGATTTTTGATTCTCTTTCCCAAGCACAGGTCCAGGTGTTCAGAGCATCCCTCACCTGCATTAGAATTGAGTTCTTCGTTCTCTGACTCGGTTCCATTCTGACTCCCACTTCCATGGAGGCTGTTCATTGCCATGAGTTTCATTTTCTGTAGCTTCATGGCCTCTGCCATAGCAGCCGCTGTCAGACCTGGAAAAGACAAATAAATAAAATGCAGTATCATACCATACACTGTGGTACTGAAAAGCCTGAATAAAACCTCTCCTTTCAGGAGGAAAAGGTCACATAAATTCACTGCACATTCTTAGTCCAGTTATGTAATGCTATCCTGAACACTGCCTTTATTTTAAAGTCAAGTTACTTCAATACACCATTCTAAGGATTTAAAAAAAAAAGTCTTTCATGTTTATATTTCTTTTTAACATAAAGAAATATTTATTTAATGGTATCCCTTTTGATTATACTTTTAAATATAATTTCCTGTCACTTTGATCACCTTGTCACTTTGATCACTTTCTGGTTGACTTATTTAGCTGCTACAAAATTTCCACACACACAGGAAGATACAGTATTTCCTAATTTCAACAGTTCAAAGCCAATTAACATGGAGCAATCAATGCTGTACTACTACATTATATATCCAAATATTATTTTGTTTCTTTCAGAAGTCTCTTGGTTTAGATTAACATTATTGCTACAGGAAAGTATTACATTGAAAATGTGTAAAAAAACACAATATGGCTAAGTACAAACTCAATCCCATTTTTGAGAGACCATTAAGACCAGAATTAAGAGAGGTTATTGTTAGAAGATTTTCAAGTGACTAAAAACTAAATTATTTCCTGTAGTAAACGAGAAGAAATAGAGCAGTGTCAGGCTATAGGTCGCCATAATTATCATAATTAGTTTTATTTAGATTCCCAGTATCTTTTTTTTTCATAAGAGCAAAGTTTTTTATCATTTTGACTTGGTCAGTAAGTAAAAGACTGGATTTTCTTCCACACAGTATCAAATTGCTTTTACTCTGAGCAATCTGAAAATCCCTCCTCTGAATTCATCTACCTCACAGGAAAATTCAGGGTACGCAACCCCTTAACCAAAAAGATCTCCACAGGTATAACTGTTTATTCATTCAGATATGGATTAATGAGTTTACTGGCTTCCTCCTGTATAGCATGGCATGGTTCCACAAAATCACTGAACTGCATTCCCCAAAAACCCAGGAATTTCATTTGTGTACCCACAAAGATATCACACATCCAACCACGATGAAATAATCTCTTTCTGGGAAGTATTTGCTTACTGACAGATTAGACACCGATGAAAGGGAACTCAAAATGTTCACATCCTATACAGCCACACATCCGTAAATTAAAACAGTCTTCTAAAAGCAGCTGAATTTGACACTCAGATTAGCTCAGCTACTCCTTTAATGAGCTTCACAAAAGTTAATTTCATTATTAATATACACTAAATACAAAAAACGTGAGTCCAGAAAGCATCATCAATAATTTTGTCTTTTAGGTCCTTTAATCACTCGGTACAGAAGGTCACTGCACTGTAACAGTACTCACTTTTTATTTTAAAATAATTTTCTTTCTAACAGCCTGTAGAGTTCTGCAAATGCTACAGGTTTTTTTATCCAGCAGAGATAAAATGCCGATGTTTAAACTCCTGTTTTTACAAATTCTGACATCACTCACACTTAATCCATCACAGAATAAATCTTCAATGATAAAACTCTTCACACAGTTTCTGGAGAAGATGAAATAGTCTACAAACTTCCACTTTTTTTCCTAGGGAAAGGAAGTGGGATTGCTCTTTGAGTGAATTTCACATGATTTTCAGGAAGTTCAAAAAACCCAAGAATCGGACCAACTCTTCTGAGGAATTTACTGCCTTCAGGATTTCCAGGCACCTGCCTGCATTTCCAGTCTTTTCCTCCTCATCCAACCAATCCCAAGTTTTGAGGTACAGCCATCACTAAAACATTGTCAGAACTTGTACCCACCCACAGCAACCTTTTTTTACTTTATATTTCTAATCTATTTACCAAAAAAATCATATTCCTTTTGATGGTTATAAAAATATAGGTCTGAGCAGGGAGTTCTTTATTACACCTTTTTATCACTTCCATGTACCCAGGTATGTATCAAGGAACCAATATCCCAGTAAGGATTTTCATCAGGGTCAGTATTTATACAGGTTCTTGGTATGGACTATAAGACATAAAATTTCATTAGTTTAATTACACAAAATAGTAAAGAAACTATTCATAAGGAGACAGACAGGGAATATAAATTCATACCTTCAGTAAAATGTTCAGAGAAAATACGAGAAAAAATTATACAGGGCACTGCATTTAAAAAAGGGGGAAAAAACCAAAAACAAAACCCCAACAACAACAGCACAAAAATCCCCAAAACCCTTCTGAACAGTTGTACAGAAGCGTAACAAAGGCAGAAAGGGTACCAAGGAACAAACAGAAAATAATAAACACAGTCCCAAAACCACCACGCTGCCGCCTGCAGAAATTAAAGGTAATTATTGTCCTGCGTTTCTGAGCTCCCTAACCAGACACAGCTGCCATAAGGACACCAGCCAAAACACAGTGATGGATCAGAAAACTGTGCTGTGCCATCTGCCACACCAAAGTCACTCCACTTCAGCATTAAAAGTTTAAAGAGTAAAGCACGGTCCTAATGTAGAGAGCACTGAAGATCCTGCACAGCCTTGAACCAGATCCAGCCAAGATTATCCCTCAGCTCAGTGTCAGCAAAGTCTTTATGCCCTCACTCACCACTCCTCAGTCTGTATAACTTCTTACTTGAACTCTGACAGCAGCAGAAGCCCCAAAATGGGACTGTATGAGGCACTGTAATAACAACGCACTAATTCTTCAGCATTTCTGAAGGATAATAAAATTGAGGCTAAAGGAAATGGTTTCAGCAGTAAGGGGGTGCTACTGATTGAAATGATGGAAGAAAACGTACAGCAAATTGCCCATTGGCACAGTCTTCAATTAAGGTACTGCCATGGCTAACGTTACTGAAGCTATTATTTAATTTAACTATTAATAAAACTCCCTTCTTTAATTGACTCAGCTCAGGCTAGCTGCAGCAAAGAGGGCTATTCTTCAAGTGACTTATCTAAGGACCTACAAAGAACTGAAGAATCATTTCTATCCTCTCAGATGAATCATTATCAGCAGCAGGATCTCACTGAGAGCACCTCACTTTGAAAAATGTCCTGGAAAACTGCTGTAACGTATACATCTATCCCTCTACTTCCCTCCAAAATGAAAGGATCACTAGGAAAACCGACATGCTGGATCACATACTTCAAAGCTCCCATTTTTCCCTCTCCATTTACACTTGAAATTTTCCTTCCTTCAGTTATCTTTTGCCAGCTGTGATCAATCACTGAATGCCCAGGAAATAAACTGCGGCCCATTTATTATCAAACACGTACAGCCTTTAAACGCAACAACAACACAGGAAGAGTCTCAGCACAGCTGAAATGGTTTCTCTGCAGAACTGCCACCAGTAGCCCAGAACTCCCCAGCTGCCTTGGCTGGGATGCAGCAGCTCCTTGGAGAGCTGGTGGGATCTCTGAGAGGGACACGGCACCCACGCTGAAATCTGGGAGCAGTGTTCAGGGTCAGCTCCCTGCACATGAATCTTGATTACAATTGCATAACAGCCTGTGGTGGTCAGGTACACCTGCACCACCCTGCATATGGCAGAACAACCAGCTGCCATTAGTAACCTTCTTCCTGTGACTTTGGTCAGGACACCGTGTACTCTGCCTCTGACGAGTCTGCAGAACTCTGCTGCACAACACACCAGTTCAGCCCCCAAATAACCCCTCAAGGACACACAAACCAGCACCCTTCAGGCACAGGTTGCACCAAAGCAAAATTCTGCAATTGTTTTCTGAGCCACATGTAAAACAGGCCCAAGAACCAAAGAGTTCTCAAACTAGGGAGCTGGATGCAAATGAGGGAAGCACTCAGCTGACTCAACATGGCAGTGGCATTGCTCTGGGGAGAAATCAGGGCTTATGGGGTGTTGGAGATGGAACAGATCCAAATGTTCTGTGAGGTTCTGGCTGCTCCTGGACCCACTGAGAACATCCTCTGCTCCTACAGCCACGGCCCCAGTGGTACCTGAAAGGGTACCACCAGAGAGGCTTCTCCATCCCTTGTCTGCACCTCATTAAAGCCACTTAATTGTTTACTCAGACATCCCCTACACAGACAGACAGACTACTGAAGGTTATTCCTCTGGGAAGTCTCAAGAACTATTTCAACAGAAGCAGCATTTTTTCTGCATGGCCCAAAGATCATACCAACTCCAGGCCATTTGTAATGTCCCCCTCAAGGCCAGGCTCCCGTTACAGGGAAGTGCTGAACCAGGTTACAAGTGCATCTTGCCCCCAGTAACATTGCAATTTACTCATTAGCAAATACCTTCCTGGAGACATAAAAACCCAAAACTCAATTCCATCCCTACACTGAGGTACCTACAGTGTCTTGCATGCAAGTGAACCCTCCACATTTAACTAATACCCGGTTATTGAAAATTAGATTTTGATGGTGAATACAAGGACTCTGAGTTTTTTTAGGTGACCCTGAGTATCTGCTAATCTCATAATCCTGCTACAGCTATTTTTTCCAGTTTCCTTATTAGTCAGACTGTGCCCCTCCTTCATATTAGTTTGAAAGCTTTTCTGTCAAAACTGTGAACAAGTAAATTAACTAAAGGAGAACTATGAGTAATCAAATCTTGAGGTTTGCAATTAATTAAATGAAATGGTGAGTCAGTGAACTGAAAAATGGTTTTATATTAAAACAAAACATTTAATTAAATTAACAGTCAACACTTTGCAATTAATAATATTCAAAAGGAAAAATGAAACCCAGTTTAGCCTTGCCATATTATTTCAGTTTAACAGCCAAGCATTGTGCATCAGCTTGTTTGTTATTTGCATTCAAAGCTGCCATGGGTCAAGCATGATATGCTAAAACAGCAACAATGAAATATCTGATAGTATGAAATGTTAATATGAGAGACCATATTGCAAACAGTGGAAACAATCCTGAAACATTCAACAAATCAGGCTTTGGAAGACTGGAAAGGATGTGTTCACTTCAGTAAAATTAATGACAGTAAATAAATATAATGTACATTTTCAGAATGTCTATGACAATTTACTTATTAATTTGAAAAATCAAGTTAGAAAGTGAAGGCTTTCTCCTTAGCTGAAACGAATCATGCTTGTTTAGTGATAAACAGGGAGGTAAAACCCAGCTACTACACCAAGGACAGTGAAACCAACTTCTTGAATAAGAACAGTAAAATGACCAAAGTGTTAGAGCAGTTTGGAGACAGGTCCAAACTAATTTGTCTTATTATTGCAGATTCTTTTCATGTTTGCAAACTGGCTCAACTGGATATGTAGGGAAGTTTTAGCTCTGGTGCATGTTATGTTTCCAGTGGCTGTTCAAAGATACTCTGGTGACACTGAGGACTGGTCACAATAATCCACCAAGGTGAATCATCCGAGAGATCCAGGGAAGGAACTCAATAAAGAACTGGGGCACTGCAGGCAGGGGATGCTGCTCAGCTTTATCATGAGCATCACCCCAGGTCCCGGGAGGACACTCCTGAGCCCAGGATGAAATCCTTCTGACACCCATTTGACATTGCCAAGATGAAATACAGTCAATGGCCAAGAAATGTATCACAATACTGGAGCTTCTTTCATCTATTCTTACAACTCAGTCAGTTGTCCTGATATTACAACCATACTTTAAAAATATAGTCTTGCCTGTTTTGCAACAGGAAAACATCCCAACAACAGCAAGAATTGATTTTTAGAGTAGAAAATCTGGAAGTATTTATACAGTATTTATTATGCTACATGATCAAAGCAAAAGAGAAAATAAAGACCCCTTGGTTAATCTGGACAGGGCTTGGAGCAACCTGGTAGAAGGTGTCCCTGCCCATGGCAGAGGTTGGAACAGTGATCTTTCAGGTCCCTTTCAACCAAACCATTCTGGGATTCTCTAAATATGTTCAGTTAATGAAAGTTGAGAGACTCCTGAAGATCCTTACCAAAACATTTCAGACGAGTTAAAAATTTTGAGTGGCCTAAAATTTTTAAATACCACCACCTTAAAATGTTCAAAAAAAAAAAATACACTGTGGCAAAAGAATCCTGTTGGGGGAAAAAAAAAATCCAAACAAATATTATGCATATTTGTCAGGAATTGTGAGGAATTAATCCTCCAAAGAGAAGCTGCAGTCAGCTTGAAACTGTTGCAGTGTTTTCTTGAGAGACTTCATTCTCTGCCTTTGTGCGGTCCCTGAATATTCCCTACATAACTTCCCCTTCTGCAGCAGATAGACAGGGACAGACCCACGGACAGGTCTCTTCATCACACAACCCTGCTTCCCCCACAGGTCAGCTGATGCTCTGTCACCAACCAGGCAGTGATACTGGGGAAAACAACAGCGATAATGTCATTTAAAGACTTTGGTAAATGCTCAAGGGATGAGAATTAGCTCTGCACAAATGTTCCTGAATTTTTGACGGCTTGAGTTTGCAATCCTGGTAATTTCTGTTTAAAGTAGTGTGCTTGCTCACCTTGTTTTAATTTTAAAATATGATTTCATGCAGAAATTCACATGAACATAAACAAGATTAAAACTTTTAAACATCAAAATATCCCTGTCACTCTGTGGAATATTCCACAGAAGCAACAGGTTGTCACTCTCTAATTTCACACATATTTAGACAGTAGCAAAAGTCATGATACTTACAAATCTCGGTGTTCACTTCAAACATGGGGAGAGTTTGCTTTCCAGATGCTTTCATCCCATGTCTGCCTCTATTATTTAGGCTTCTCACACCAGTTACAACCTCTGTCCTAATCTTATCCTCCCCGACATCCATCTGAGAGACTGGAAACATTTTTAACATGAACATTTTCCACCAAGTCCCTGTACCTGAGATATTTCATATCCTCCATCCACACGAGGAGATGATGACCAAAGAGCTGCCAGATTTCTTGTCTAGACCCAAGGGGCTCACAGTTTGAAATAAAGAAATTTTAATCCCAAATTTGTGCCTAGATCTGTAAGATGAGCACTCATATTCAAGCTGATGTGCATATTTTATAGCTGACTCAAAGGCTCCCCAAAAAGGCAGCCTTCTGTCAAACAAAACTGCAGCTTCCCCTATTGGAGGGACACAGAAAAATCAGAACTACCAAAAGCACTGAGAAGGTTACATTACTTTTTTTGCCTTCATTCTTCCAGTGTGTCTCCTGAGAACTGATTAATTTTGTGACATTTTCTGCTCTTTTTTACAATCCACGTCATGAAAATGATTTGTCACAGCTTTAATGCGTAACACTTTTAGTAGCACTACTGTGACCTTTACCTTCTTCTGCATATTTGATTGACTGACCACCCCATTTTTGATCTACAGGTTTCAGGAGATGGAAGCATGAGAGACATACACAGCAGCCACTGAATTATTGTGGAAAAAAATCACAATCGCTTTATAACTTGGATGTTCTCTGGTGCACATCTGATGCAATTTTAGCCATGTCATTGAAAATTTTCAACATAAAATGTAAACTTATAATATGGGATGTATTTAAACAGTGTTTTCCTACATCAAAAGAGTGACAAATTTATTCATTAGGACTCTGATTCCAGTAAGGATAAGAAAAGTTAACCTAATGCTCATAATCATCCAAACTCTCAAACTATCCGCTTTCATAATGCTGTCACAGACTAAAGATTGCAATTCTTTGAGATAAGGACTTGAAAAATTAAAAACTAAACCAGAAATATGTTAAATTACCTGAGGCCAACATATAAAATAAATCCCATTTAGAGGAAAAAAAATATTAACTCCAAAGTGCTAAATATTCAGAAGCCACAGAGGAAGAATACAGTGGTGTTATCATTAGCATTTGCTTCTGATTGCAGGACTTTGTTATCCTTGGATTAGAATATGCTTGGATTCCTGGGAACCTAAAATTATGTTATCAATATATTAAACTTAATAGTCCTTGTGTTCACCACAGACATGCTATAACTTCACTATAATCACAGAAGTCTGCCATGGTGTGTGTGCTGCCACCTGAAATTAGAATTAGCTGTTGTTATTTTTTTCTCCATGCTTATTCCTTTCCCATTAAATCAATTCTGGGGATTTAAAGCACTTGTCTGTAACTGGTAATGAAGGGGTGACTGTAGAAGTTTCTGGAGGTGCTTTCAGCTAAACACAAAAAAGTCTGAAAGCTTATCTGGAGTTGGCACAAATCTCTCGAGTTCGTAAAATTAATTGGGCTGGAAGGTCTCCTGAGAATAAGGATATCTTGGGGAGTGATTTCAAGCTACTTCCTACTTGTGACTGGAAAACACCATACAAATATTTGTTTTGTACAGGATGGTACAGCTCAGCTACATCCCAGCTGTCTCAAACCACAATTTTAAAATGGTGCGTTTCAAGGACTTTAAGTGAATACTGAGTTCCATAAATTCATCATGCTACAGTTTTTCAGATGAAACCAAAATTATTTAGAATAGACCATCACCTGGGGTGGCAACTAGACCTACCTCAGATGGCAAAATTACAACCAAACTCTATTTACACAACTTTGTAGAATCGTTCCCTCCATGGTATTTCTTCCACGTTGGCAATTTTTCTGCCAGAATAGAAAGTAAATGCTGTGATCACACAGGTACTGCTGCCCTGGGTACCCAAGGCTGAGAAATCTGTGGCCACTTCAAAAAAAACCACAAAAATATTTGGCTTATTTAAAGCACAACAACCTGAGCAATTAAAAGAGGGAGCCCAGGCACTGCCCTCCAAATGGCATTTAATTAACACAACCTCAAAAGACTCAAGTTTGAAAGCTGCCTCACTTAGGAACAGAAATTCCTGGAATATTCTTCTGAGACTTATAACCACTTTCCAATTCTGGCTGTTGAACTAAAGCAAAATATTAGTGCTTTCAGATAATTTGAAATACCACAACTTATACACAGTGAAAAATATTTGGGGATGGTATTAGGGGTTCTCCAGCTTTAAGTAGAACCTACTACATTTGAATTATCACCAAGCTGACAAAAGGTGTGGAACGTAGCGCAGAAACATGACTTTAATTTTCTTGGAACAGTTGATTCCCAAATGAATATACCTTTAATTATTCAATGTAAAATAAAGTAGTACTTGGGGCAGCAAGGATTAGACTCTGGGCCTCTACCTCTTCAAATGAGGACTCTACCTACTGCTGTGGTATGGACTCTTGATACACTTCTGGCATAGCAAGATGTCTTGAGTTTCTGTTTTGTTTTTCAGTTAAGAGAGTGGAAAACCACATTCATTCCAAAACAGTTCCAGCCTGATGCTTCACACAGTCCTCAGGAATGTAGCTTTTGCTATGAAGCCCCTTTCACCAGAGTTGGTTGTTCTAAGGGTTCTGTGGTGAGCTGGCACTCACGGCGTGTCGTGGCACATCAATGCCATGTAGATCTTTTTGAGAAGGAAATGAGATATTTTAGGTAAGCTCATTTCTATTTCAGCAAGGTTTGGACAGCAATCTGAGGGCCATACCTGAGAAAGGACAAGCTTTCATGTAACTCTCCCACTTGCACAGCAAATTTCTGAGGCTGGAGCAGCCCCGTCCTCGGGGCAGAGCTGAGCTGGTGCTTTGGGTACCTCTGTGAGTAAGTGATGGATATGTGAATTTCCAACACTGCAAAGGGAAAATGAGGAGGCAGCCCAGGGGCTGGAAAAACCAGATTTAACTTGGAGCTATGTGTAGACCCCAGGTAAAGAAACACAACGAGCCCCATCTTCCTCTGGGGCACAAATTAATGACTATTGATCACACGGCCAGAGCGCGGGGAGCACGACCACACAAGGGGGTACCTTAACTTTCATTTTTTACCTCTGATTGTTCTGATCTCTCTCTTTTCAAGTTGCTTTCATATAGTTTTGTTGAAGCTTATTCATGCACATTTACTCACCCAAATAACAGGGGAGACAAGTAATTTAGTCCCAATAGGTTGATATCGCCTTTGTTTATGAAGTTATGCCAGAATAGCTATTTCCATTTTACGCTATGCAAGGCAAAGAACATTTTTCAAAGCTGAGACACTGACTGGAAGCTTATTTTCTTGTTCCAGGTGGTGAATAAAAATAACACGTAGAAGATGAACTACACCATTTTTAAAATCTTAAAGGATGTGTCTCTACTCATTGGTCAAGCTGAATTAACTTGCAGTCTCCAAGCCAAATGCAGGCTCAAGGAGGAGAGGAATAATTTAGTCACTGAATTGAAACACTGAGTAATCTAAAATTATGCAAATATTCTTTTTGCCCTTGCAAATCTTTACAGAGAAACTCTACTGGTCCTTACTCCCGCGTTTGCATCAGTATAGCAGTTCCATTTCTTCTAGAACTATGGCAACAAACATTTTTAGCTCAGGTTTTGTGCAATTATTTCAGTAGTCAAAGTATGCTCAGATTTTAAAATAGATTCTCAAGATTTTTGAAATGGAAATTAATTAAATGTACTTTAAAAATAAAACTATATTTAATACAAATGATGTCCAAGACGTATTGAAATCTTTTTATCCAATTCAGAAAAATACTGCAGGTTTCTATTCATCTTACTTTTCCAGAATTCTACATTATATAACTAACCCCTTGCAAGCATTGTAATTATTATACTCTTCAGTCCTCAACCATTTATCAATGTTAATACTGCTCTTTTTGCAGCTATCTTTTTAGAGTTGAGAGGTTTAATTCTACTTTAAGGCCTTTTCCCTCACTGATAGGTTGAGTATTATATATTATTATAAACTTTTCTAGGCAATATTCCAATGCATTCCCAGTAAGCATTCAGCTCTGGGTTTAAAAGTTTAATATGCAAAACCTCTGTCAACTTAAAGTTTATTAAAAACACAAATTCTGCTTCTTCTATAGATATTTCTTTTAAATAAATCTTTTCAGTATTTATCTACTATATCCTTTAATTGACATTTCCTTAACAGTAGCACTACACTGATAAGCCTAGGTTTAATAACTAATACTTGACCAGTTCACAATGTTAAATATAAATCTTAACTGTAATTTTATTCCTCTGTGTATTTTTAGGCCTACTCGCTTCAGTCAGGCTGAAAAGTGGGTGTGAGACAGGCTCCCCTAATGTGAAGGAACTTACAGATGACCAAGAAATGTATTTATGTGCTATTCAGAAAATAAATTTGTCCTTATTTCTTTCAAAAATCCACCAAACTGCTCATACCTGAGAAGAAAATCAACCTTTTTACTGATTAATCATTAGGCAGCTTTGACTATTGAAAAGAAAATTGTATTACAAATGAACAGCTACCTGTTATCAAATTACAAGGCATTTTCATCAAAGGACCCAAAAATGCAGCACACTGACCAGTGAACATGTTTCCACTGACCTGGGGGAGATTTTTCCAGTTAACAGCTTCTGAAGAATGCTTCCTTTTGATTCTTGTCTCTGACACAAAAATGATTGTCCCATTTAGCCCCTGCTCTATCACATACATCAGAGAATCCTATTTACTCACACGCTATTGGAACATTAAAATACAATAGTGTGATTGTCTCTGGGAGAAAATTTTAAAGATTGACTTCTTTCTTTTTTTTTTAAAGGGAGTAAGATCAAAAGCAAACTTTAATAGATGTTTGACTAAGGTCACACTCCTAGGAAATGGAACACTGAAGATGAAAGAGAACAAATAGATTTGGTTTTTGATCTCAGTCAAATGCATTTGGCATTGTTTAGCTTTTATAAAATACTTCAACTTTAGGCCCTATCATGATTAAAATGAATTGGTTGAAGTCCTGAGGTTTCAATAGTTTGGTAAGACTTTAACATATACCAACATTTGGAAAAACATCTTAAGTATTTGGCCAGATCTTTTTCTTACTGCAGTGAAGTCAGGTCAGGCCTAAATACTGTTGCAAATGCCAGATGAATATAAACAATTTCAAGAACACATCTTCCTAATCATAGGCAATTTTAAGAGTTACTATCCACCAGTGCTGTGAAATCAGGACCAATGGTGTTCCTAGCAAGAAACTTTAAGGGAAGTGCAGAGCACTGGGACGAGTCACTGGAATTACTCAAATAAAACGTGTCCCCAGCCCAGAGTGTGTCGGATCCTTTTACCAAATTATTTCACAGTTCTTGCAGATGTCCACATTTGTAAATTAAACAGTAGTAAGACAGGAATGGATTACAATCTACAAACTATTACTTTCCAATTTGTCAGCAATAATGGTGTTTGCTAACTGAAGACAACTTGCTTAATTAAGGGAAAAGATGAGATAACACTCATTAAAGCAACAGGCTGAAATCATTACTATTGTTACAAAAAATTAATTATCATTAGCCATCAGAAGCACTGCAAAAACCTATAAATCACTTCATAGGCTACAGTCAAACTTTCCAAAGGAGTTCCATGAGCTCAGCCCTCTGACAGAAATCAGTGATGGCAGGAAATGCCCCAACCCCAAGCTTCAAAAGTGCCTTTTTAGAGTTTTGATGAAAATTAATGATTTACCCCACAAAATATATTGCAATAGAAAAGAGTGCAGCCGAGTTATGCAAACATTTGGCCTCAGAAACTCTACAGAAATGGTACACAAGGGAAGAATTTCCTGCTCTTACTTTCAAATTACTGCATAACTGTATTATAGCAATGAGAAAGAACTGATGAAGAGCTGAGAATTTCCCAAGATACAAGGTCAGGTGTTCGTCATCACTAAAGGAGACACAGCTGACCACAAGCCCTAAAGGTAACCCAGGGAAGGAAGAGGTGATTCCCTTGTACTTCACTTCTCCCAATACCTTTCTCAAGGGCCACTTAAAACACAACACAAAGGAACAAGATGCCTCAGCCATTATTTGCTCTCCAACATCCAGCCACAAATTTAACCACACCAAGCAATAATTCACTCATTCCTTCTTTATACTGATTATTTCTTTAAAAGGGGAAATATCACAGGCTCCCCCCTCTTTTTATCAGAAGGACATGGCCTATTACACCTTTTTGTATTATTTATGACTTCCATGTACCACATTTCTGCTGCTGAGGCAATAAGTGTGATTTGCTGAACCCACCTGGACACTGAAGATCTGTGCAGACCAGAAAACCCAATAAGCTTAGATCTGACTCTCCCAGGTACAGAACACCTGCACCCAGCAATATTTTAGCTCTGCCATTCTCAAATATTATAAGTATGCATCTCCCTTTGTACCCTAAACTTACCTGCAAGACCCTGCCATACATCACAAATAAACCTGCTTCGTTTCTCAGCACCTCAGTTCACTGCCACCAAAAAACTTACACCTTCAGCTAAACTGGAAACTTGTCACCCAACTTCAGATGCACATCAGTACTGATCTATGCTACTGCAAACCTGATGCTTAAAAACCCCTGCCTTAAACCAGAAGGATTAGTAATGGACAGAAAAATAATAAAAATCTAAGAAGGCAACCCATTTTTACACCAGCTATTTGGAAAAGTACTAACACATCTTGTTTTCAAGGACAGAGAACACATATTGAGAATGGAAGCCATTGAAGCAAACTGGATATTTGCTTAAGAGTAAACAAGGGCATTTTACAGAGAGGCTGTTTATCCACCCCACATGGAGGGGTTTTTAACATATATGCAATTAAAGCATTATATATAAATATAAAGAAAATATATATACTATATATATATGTTTTCATTCTCAACAGTTTGGTGATCAACAAAGTGCAGCCAGTGTGAGATCCATCCAGTTCCTGTTTCTCCTATTAGTTATATTTCTCCAGGCATTGAAAACTTTCTGTGTTTCTTGAAGCTTCGAACGTTTTCACTGCTGTGCTCTATTTTCACTTCTGTACTCTTAAGACATTAAGCCCATAAAATGTCAATAAAAAACTTCCTTTGTTTCAGCAGCTGAATGTTTGCTGTTCTGCATATCCTTTGTTTTTCTTGAAGGACACAAAAACTCATAGGATTAATTATACATCACATTTAGGCATCACTAAAGCAGGTCTTGGTCTCAGCCTTTTCCCTGTCCAGCAGCACAAATCTCCTTTTTTCTTTTTATACATTTCCCAGAGAAGGTTTATCTGCAGATTCAACTGTGGAATGTGTTGTTACTGGAATTTCTAAAGAAAGAAGCTCAAAAATCAGAAAGCTTCTTTATATGGAATATGTCGAAATGTGTTCAATGACAGAAAAAAAATTACAATTAAACCAATTAGTAGAATACTATACAACTAATTTGGATGTGTGGTAAACAAAGTTATCCCTTGAGTCTTCCAACTGTTCTGCTGGTGGGCTCAAGTTTCAAAATACTGTGCCTCTTAAACAGTGAAATAAATAAATTCTTCATAATCTTCAATGTCTGGTTCTGTGCAAGAAAAGAAATTTATTAAAAAGCATGAGTGTATTTATGGATAAAAATAACTTCTAACAAATAAAACCCAGTAGAATATGAAGCAAAAATTAAGTAAAATAGTGCTTGATTAATTTGGTCCTTAGTAGGAATATAAAAGGACCAGCCTGTGGAGGATATCATAAGACTGATTTATATTATGAATACTGAACTATCGAGGTAGTTGCTTATATATCACGTTTTATAAGAGGCACCATGGGATCACACCATCTGGTATGGAGACATCAATAACTGCACCTTTTAAAAAATAACAGCCAGAGACCAAAAATGAGCACTGTGAGGTTTTCTTTTGTTTTCTTTGTAACTACGGAAATTTTCCAAGGGAAAAAGAGGAGCACAGAAAGGTGCAGCAGGACTAAAGGCCAGCCTTGGAGGGGCACAGGAGTCTTGGTGTTCCCACACAGGCAAGGGCAGATGCAGAATGTCTGTTCTGCTGGTTCATTTACACTTCAGATAAACTGCTGGTCTTCCTAAAAGATATTTGGTAACATCACAGCTAAAAATACTCGATTAAAATATGTTACCTTTTTTTATCCAACAGCTGTGAAGCCCTTTAGGCAGAACAAAGTGAGGAAGAGACAACATAGGTGCCAAGTCCATACATAACTTCTGCTGTCACAAGCAAAACACTGACTTAAAGTCTAACAGTAAGACTATATAAGATCATCAGACTTTGGATGTTGTGACTAGATGATCTTTAAGGTCCATTCCAACTCCTTAACATTCTTTGATTCCAAAAAAAGTGTAATCTGTAACCACTTTAACATGTGCTCCTCCTGTTATTTACTATAAACTATATTTAAGGTACTCCAGGAAAATCTCTTCCCTTGTGAAAAAACTGCCCTGAACAATTTTAACCAAGGGTAAAGAGACATATTCCTATGCACATACTAATAGAACTACTTGTATCTGTACAGCTGTGATAGGTACCCAGATTTACTGAGACAGCATTAATTTACTTTGGTCCAGATGATTAAGTATTTTTGTTCTTGAGCAAAAACAGTTGTAAGTGCAGAAAACAAATGGTCTCCAGGAAATGAGTTATCTTCCCCTCCCTGAAAGAACTCATAATATGATGAGCATAACATCCCCAATGACGAGATGAAATGGTGTTGTAAGCTGTAGAAATAACAAATCTATTATGAATAATTCCCACTAGAAATCCTGGACAGTGGAAAACCTACTGCCTATTCTTACTTTATTGTAGTGAAAATAGAAAAATGAGAGGGAGATCTGTACGACTGGATTTCCACTGGATTTACCCACAACTTCAGATGCATTCACTCACAGGTGACTAATTGTTGTCTCACATTCTTGTCTTTTCTATTTGGCCAAAATGAACAGAAGGAAAAGATGCAAAGATGTCTCCTGTCCCCTGACACATTAGGACTCATTATGGGGAAAAGGAAATGAGAACTATTTCATCTTCAAAACACTTTCCTAAGACATTAACATCTAATAACAGTATTAAAGTCACATTACAGGTCTTTAATCTGTGGCAGTAATAATGCTGTCTGGTTCAATAAAAATACACGTTAAAATAAATATTTTGGCTATCCACTTTTAGGAGTCTGCAAACAGTATTATTACAAGTTGAAAACACTTTGGGAGAGTTCAAACTAAACTTTAAGAGCAGCACTGTTGCAGTTACAGCAACCTGCATCCTTTTCCTTTCCTACCCATGCTACCCTAGAGAGAAATGAAAACTATTTCATCAGGATTTCTTATGTTAATACTTTTAAAAAAGGAACAAACACACAACAGAAGTTGTCAAGTATCTTGAAAACAGTAACTGAGTAAATAAACACAATGAACCAGAGCTCAGGAATTCTGCACATCTCCTGCAAACCTTATCTGCAGAACTAAGGCCATGCTCAGCTCACTCCTGAGATATTCCTCAGCAAATCTGACTGGAATTTCAGCAGAGGGACCAACTCTGTTACCAGAGTGTAACATGATAATTGCTGTTTAATCAGGGAAGCAACCTATAAAGCCCAACCAGAGTGGCACAGGTTATTCGTCACCAAATCTGGTAGGGTTGGAGGAGATCCTCTGGATACACTGACACGTTTCACGATACAATTTACTGGTGAACGTATTTAAAGTTAGTAAATAATGTTTATTGCTGTAAGAGCAGCCCTTTTAATTTCCTAAGGAGTTTGAAAAGGTATCATAACTTCTTGCTGGTTTACATTTACAAAATTGAGTGTCAGCTTCAAAGTTTTGGGAGCTCCAGCCGTAGAACGTGAACACATTCATCTGCAACGCTGCAGGAACAGCACTGGCCAATGAGATATTAATTAATTAAGCTGTTTACCAAAAATAAGAAATAAAACAAGCATATTTTTGCTGTTGGCTTCACAGAGAGTGTAATCAGCATTTTCAGACTGCAAAGTAGTCACTCTTTGTGTTTGGTTTTGGCTGGTTGACGACATTCCCTCACCAATTATGTTGTTACTGCTTGCTCTTTTTTTCAGAAATGGCTGAATTGGAATAATTGAAAGGCTTCTAAATAATATTCCAGCACTCCCTTAACAGCACATGAAACACTCATGGAATTCCCCTAATTTTGTTCCATAAGCTCTACGGCTCCTATTTACCCCTTTTTTCCCCCACACAGCACCTTCCATACAGTGGCAGATGACAAAGCAGATAATCCCAATTACATGTGATGGCAGATGAGGTGAGCTGGTACAAAGAACAATGCCTTTCATTTGAAATTTCTGCTCTCTATCTTTCTTGGAGAGATCACTCCTGTTGGCCTGGACTGGTGCATTTGATGGATGGGTCAGCAGCGAGGGTCTGTATGAGCAAATGAGTAAGATGCACATCTCATCCCTCAAACCATAATGAAAATCTTTATGAGATTGGATTCATGCTTTGAGATGACCTAAGAATATGTTCCTGGTTCTTTACATATCACAATTTAGTTATCCAGTGACAGCATGAAGATGAGCCAGCACCAGGCACTCCTGAAAGCTGGGAAAGTAACTCACACTGGGGCGGTGCTACTTTAAGCAGATATTTCATACTAAATTACTTTTAAAACCTCCATAAAACAGCAGTAAGACAAACTTTTCTCATCATACATGTTCCAGTAATCTTTCTGAAGCAACACAACTGCTGACAGAAAAGCTGGAGTTTTTTCTAAATTGCCAGAAGTTGCTCAGTCCTATCTTTTTTTTTAATTAGCATGTAATGGAGACCACAGAACTAATCTGCAAGTAATATCTGTATACATAGGAGAGTAAAAAACAATATTATTTATGCTTTATACCTGCACACATAAATACACCTCTGTGCTGCCAGAACTGACCATATTTACTGCAGGTGGGATCTTTTTTCTCTGAACTTCATTCAACTGCAAAGTATATTATTTATATTAACTATAAATTGTAGCTATAGTTAGTAGAATATTGAAAATTTCCCTTTCTTCCCTGGGAAAAGGATCAAGGTAGGTCTCAAAAACATCTGTTGTTAAAGCTGCTAGAGAAGTTCCCCTCCCCCCCAAAAAAGGTTGTTAACACAAAAAAAAAAATATTTCAGAAGTTCTCGTTGAGTTTTTCACAGAAGTTTAATACCTCTAAAAGCTGCTGGCTTTAGTGACATGAACTAAAAATTATTCAGGAAAACCATTCACTTTCATTGCTCAACCCACGTTGAGTTTGCTCAAGCTTGTGTTTCCTCAGCAAGGCCATTAACTGATAGAAATGATATTTAGCAGGTGGAGATTCATTCCTTCATTCTCTCGCTTTCGTGATGGAAAAAGATTGAATTTTTCTTTCAATTATTAAAAGCCAAGAATAATGATACCTGAGAGAAGGTGAAAAAGTACAACAAAAATATATATCAACTGTTACGGTCTGGACAATGAAATACCAAAATATGAAGAAGAATATCCACAATCAGCACATAATTTATTGATCGCCCTTTCTCAAATGAAGGGCCATCAGCTAGTTTAAAAGTAAAATTACATACTAAAATAACAGCAGAGAGAGATAAAAATTATGAGGGTCATGCAAGGGGAAAAAGATGTATTTTCAGCAAAGATTTTTAAATGAGATGGAGAGTCAATGAGGCAGAGAAATACAGGAAAGCCCTTCCATGCCAGAAAGAATTGCAGAAAAGCAGGTTCTTTTAACATTAGTGGTGAAATGTTGAGTGGCAGCATGGGAAAGAATGCAAGAGAAAAGCAAAGTAGACACTCCTGAAATAAACTGCCCTAATTCTGCTTTTAGAATGTATATTAATTACATTAGCATAATGGAAGTTGTCTGAAAGGCCAGACAAAATAGGGAGAAGAAAATAAATGACTTGCTAAAAATGTGCTAACAAGTTATAGGGACCTTAAACCAAGTTTGAATTGTACAGAAGTCATGGATTGGATCACTTTGCTCTCTCCTGAGCACACAGCTCTGAAATCCTCCTTCCCAAATCCCAATCCCTGCCAGACTCCACAACAACTTTTGCTCCCCACACCACTAATGTCATTTCTGTCTCTGTGTCAGGGACCTGCACTTTCCTGGTCACTGGGGACATCTGCCACCAGCTCAGAGCAGTCGGGGTCGAGGGAGGAAAAAGGCAACAGGTGAAAGAAAAATGGCAAGTGCTTGACCACGGAGATAAAGTTCAATGGATTTGCAGCAATAAGCAGAAATTTTAACAAAAACTGGGTAAAAAAAAAAAAAAGGTCAATTTTTAACAGCACAATCGCCGGGACGATTTACCGGGTGTGGGGCGTGTTCTCCATCTGTGAGCTGGACTGGATGTGCTCCTCAGATCCAGTTCAGCTGGATGCTTCTCACAGGAAGAGCTTGGTGAAATTCCACAGCCCAGATAACACAGGAGGCCTGTACACGTTCCCTGACATTTCTGTTCACTGATGTGCAACCCAAGAGCCATCCAGGCCCACAGGCTGCCACTTGCACTGCAAATTTACCCCGCTGAGTGTAAAATTCCTTGTGGGACAGTTGGAATCACTGCAGGTGGTGAGCTTTCAGATTATGGTATGGCTTTGCTTATGTGCAGTGTGGATGTAAACAGACTGTTTGCACTCAATAATTAGGTATACAGTTACTTCAGTTTTTTAACATGAAATTTTAACTTTTTAAGAAAAATTATTCTAACAGTCTATTTGTTTAGTTGCATGTGGCCTCTGCAAAGGTATCTTTTCTTTAGTAACACACATTTAAAACAGTTAAAACCTGTGCCCCAGTGGCCAGGGTTTTTCCACATTTTTATATATATATTAACAAGTTTAACTGTGCCTCATATGGAAATCAAGTTGTGTCCTTGAGGTTATTTTTATGCAAACTGAGCGTGACTGTGATACCGGGGGGGTGAATAACCAGCTGAAGGGAGTTTATCTTCGCGTCCAGCACAGATCCCCTGGGATGTGCCCACAGCACCTCTCATGCTCCATGGGCTGCAGGAGCCACAGTTCCCCCTGACCCAGCAGGTGCTGCCTCTCTGTGTGCTGCCAAGGCACGTTAGGATGATGCAGAACAGGATTTGTGTTGTTAAAACACAGCATAATGACACCGGCGCTGTCACCTCTCACGTACTGACACGGTCCAGCCCCGCACGGCCTCGCCTGGCTCAGCATTGCGGAGAAGGAGAGCCCACCTCTCCAGAGGATGAGCCACCACAGCAGCTCTTTGGTGCCAGTTTATTGTAATCCACTCACGTGTAAACCCCAGCACTGCTGAGGTGGGCACAGAACTCCCTGGGCCATCTCCACACAAGGGATGCGGGAGAAGCCTCCTCATCCAACTCTCCAGCCTGAGACACACAAGGCAAGACCCCGAGTCTCTCCTGCAGCCTCAGCCCTCCCCAACTGCATCCTACACACTCTATTTAAAATCCTAACTACTAAAAAAGAATTTAATCTGCGAGAGGACCATCCTCTTGCAGAATATTCTATTAATTTATATATAACTTCCCACAATGACAACCTTGCAGATGTATTTGAAGAACAGGCAATGCGAATACCAAACTGAATCGTTTTTAAGTATTTCCTAAATGGTCTTCCTCTGAATTATGAAATACAATTAAAAAAATACAATTTATTCAATTATGGAATCATATTAAAATCCAAGACTTTCTCTGGCCATTAGAACACCTCAGTCCAAGCTACACTGCAGAGCAGTGTATAATTTCAGGCATAATTTCAGGCTGATGCTAATTCAGCTGAAGGTGCTCTGAGCCTGCCCTCGCCCTGCTGTGACCACAGTGATGGCAGTGGGAGGCCCAGTACTGCATTAGCAGGGTGTGAGCAGCTGATGAGCTGTGCTGATTCATTTCCAGGGATATCTAGTTGGAAATGATTGGGTTTCAATCCTTGACCTACAGAATTTTAAGCATCACTTCACTCATATTAGAGATTTTGTACACAGACAAAATACAAATTATGGATGACCATTTCAGCAGGAAAAGGAAGTCCTTTACAGTCAAGATTATTTATTTTGCTAAAGATTTGTTTAAAAAAATCCTTCTTTTTAAAAAAATCCTTCCTAAGTTTAAACTTGGTAGATCTGACTGTTGCTAAGTAGGCTGAAGTGGGAGTGGGTAGCATAGTTTAAGGGTAGGTATAGTCATTCAAACCAAAAATCAGTATTGAAAGTAGGCAAAATTAAGAGTATTATAAATAAAGAAGAACCACATTTATGAGAAAAAAAACCCCTGCCTTGTCAAATCAGCACTAACAGAAAAGCTAGAGCATGCAAGTATCTCACACATGCTAAAAGCATTAGTTCAGTTCTAAATATCTGTCTGCCTCTGCAGTAACCCCAGAAAACTCAAATTGCTCGTGGAACTTGTGGAACAAAACACCAGATCTGTAACTGAACCATCACTGGAGTCACTGTCTTCATCTCTGTCGTCAGCTCTGACACCTTCACAGTGACACAAGAGCACAAGCCTAGAACCTGTGTTTTGGCTTTTCAAAGTCAGTCTTCAACATTTATCCTTCCTCTGCTTAGAATAATTAAAATAGCCCCACAATTTTAACTTCGTATGTATTTGTCAGCAATGGTTATGCCACGGAGCACATCCCAGCAGGCATTTATTTTCTTTTCCCAGAAGGAAGTTACTCAAGTATATCAATACTGTAAACAAATGTTTTAGGTGACAGCACAAAATCAAAACCACTCACCCCTCATTAATAACCAACAGGTTAAAATCATGCCACGTATTTTATATTTCAAATATGAGCACTCATATGATAAAATAGATCATTTAATTTCATGTACTTAAGTTAAATTGTGATTACAGTGTACTGACTTGTCCTTATCCTTACTATGACATCCCTAAACCAGTGACAATGGAAAAGTGCTAAGAACACATCATGTAAGCTGACCAGGGAGGCCACCCAAGAGTCAGAAACCAAAGTAAAAAAACCTGGCAATACGTAAATATTAAGTTCGAGTTCCCTAGTGAGAGATGCCATGATTGTTCAAGAGCAAATCAAAATAATTCTCAGAAAATATCATCCTGGGATCGAAGAAGAAAAGTTATAATAAAATGTATTTCTCATGTCTTTGTACAGATGAATGTGTATGCATATATACATATATATATGTACAGATGAATGTGTATGCCCAGATATAAATATATATATACATATACAAATGTATAAATCTGATCCTTGATTTTAATTCCACAAAAAGAGAAATGAAAGGAAAACAGATTTCAACACAGCTGAGGTCAAAAGAGCCACACTGCATTTATGATCCCAGTATGATATTTTAGCTCATGAGCTCCAAACGTTTGTTTCACTTGTGCTACAGAGAAAATACTAACAAAGTCCTAAACAGTGCACCCACACTGGCTCACCCAGTAGTGGAATTACACCCAGACCTGTTTGCTCCCTGTACCCCACGGTCTCCTCAGTGCATTTATCAGACAGAACTTCATGCAGCAGAACATCATGGGTTAGGAAAGGCACACCTGGGTAGCAGGATGAGGGACAGCAACTGGAATTGCTTCTTCCTATGGAAGTTGTACCTCCAGCCCTTTCGGCTTTATATGTGATTGTTGCATTTTCAAGATTCCCTGTTACATCTTTAATTGTGGGTATTTAGCAGACTGCCTTTTATTATTAAGATACTGCTGACTTTTATTGTCAATGTGGCCACAGGACAAGGCTAATAATTACCAGCACCAGAAGCAGCTTGTGGTTTTATATTACATTGAGGTAAATTACACTGGAATTAGAGTGGATTACTTTTATCAAATGGGGAATAAGCTGTTAATTAACTCCCCGCTGTAGCAATCTTTTTCTGAGCTTGCAACTGTTATTAGCTCTAGATTAAACTGTTGAATTAATTTCCCACTTACTTACTATTTCAAGAGTTTTTAATTTACCTGGCAGCAGTTTTAATGGGAAATTGTATTAGTGAGCATAAATTGTTTTTGGGAAGGGTAAACAGTTTGTGATAATGTTTATTAAGTCGTTTTGTTTGAGCAAAAATATAATTGCAGTTTTAATTAGCGCATGGTTGTTGGAGTATTAGGTTTGAGATCACATTATGGCATTCTGAGAAAACAATCGCCCAGGTAATCCCAGCATTTATGAGGGACAGTAAAGGGAAAAGCTGTGTCAACACTGCTCCATGTACACACCAACACACGGGTGTGAACACACGAGCAAAGCATGGTTAGGAAAGGGACAGGTGGTTACGCTGCTCCCCCTGCTTGCCAAGTCCTCTCTGTTATCCCCAGTGTAATATAATATCTAATATTAGATAATATATTATATATAATACATAATTATATATAACATAAATATATAACATAATATTATATAATATTATTTATATTATCTACAATATATTATACATATTATATATTATACGATGTATAATATATGATAAAACTAGACATGGAGGACACAATTCAGCTTAAAAGTGACCTGGAAAAAATAAGTTACCTGTGTCAACCTGCAGCCCAATCTCCAGGTGTTGAACTGCTGCAACTCACTGGCTGCAAGGCTGAAAAAAGCACTTGCTGATAATAGTTCTGGCTGGAGAACCATGATATAGAAATAGATACAGGCATTAGCAACTCCATTACAGTCATAAACACAGAGCCCAATTAACATTTGTTCTTTGGGTTTGCTTCCCCCCGTCAGCACTTTTTTCCTCTACTGCGTTCGAGGTGTGGTCAACGTTAGAAACCATTAAATGTTCCTCAAAAAGTCCTCAATATGCTTTTTTTAATCCAAGCAGAAACATAAAAATGTTCAACTGAAGTTTATTCAATTAATTTTAGTTCTCAATTTATAAAGATTTTACTATTCATGTAAAGGAAAATGAGAATTAAGATGCGATGTGCTGACACTGAGTGGAGTTTTACAGCCTTTTTAATACAGATGTAATTTTAAAAATAATAGGTTTAAAATAGTAAAAACCCAAAAACTAATAGTTTTGCTAAATTACCTTTTTATTACATGGTTTCAATTAGCATTCCCTCATCCTCCCACCCAACGAGCAGATTGTTCCCTCTTTGCTCTGAAGGAAATTATGAGATGAGAGAAGTACAGAAGATACTTCAACCAAATTTTAGAGCCTCAATTGAAAACACAAGTACACAGCATTCCCAGAATGATTTGTTGCAGCAAATTCTATAAAAGTTAACAGTTCTTAAAGATGTATATAACTTATGAAGCCATAGATTATCCTCCTAAACTCATCGGTTATTACATTTAATATGCACTATGCTAAAAATTACAAACAATAAAATGCTTTCAACCTGAATGTGGCTTCTCATGTCTTTGAAGTCATCAGAAAGCTGCAGTGGTTTTAGTTAAGGTATAATTCTAGAGCATGAGGAAAATGTTATGCTACAGGTGCAGAGAAGATTTAATCCACATGTTGTGAGGTTACATATGGATATAAACAATGGATTAATCCTCGGGTCCCTTCAGTTTTGACTCTCCCAGGTCAGAAGAAAAATGGCCTAATTCTGAAACTCTATGTTCCCTGTGGTGAATACACCTTTTATTTCATCTGCAGAAGGTTCTGTGAGACAAATCCCAACTGATCATCATTTCATCATCATTTATAAAACTAAGGATCACAAAATAGGTAGAAGTATCCATACGGAGAGAAAGAACAGAGGTCACTGCTGCAGACATTACAGGTGAACCCAGTACTACAAAAACCACTCAGCCTTGCCTATGCAGAGCCCTGTAACAACAGTGCATGGACCAACTGCAACTACACTGAGCTTAGGCAGCTCAGGTATTCCAACAGCATCCCAGGGGCAAAACTCTGTAGAAGAATTCTGTAAACACCTGAAATCAAATTTCAAGATGTTCAAATAAGACCAAATGTAATATGTGCTTGAGTTCATGAAGTATTAATTCTCTTTCCTGACTTAATGAGCACAGCTTTTAATGCTCGAGGTTCTGTAACAAAACTTCACCTCCGGAAACTCCAAATGCTTTCTCAATATCTTTTTTTAATTATTCTCCTCTTATGGTATAAATATTTTATCCTAACAAAATCAGTCCTATTTCCAGAAAGATTACAATATAAACACACTGATATATAAAACTACAGAGGTTAAGATTTCCACAAAGAAATGTTTGTCCTGTTCTGTGTTCCCAAACATAGGAAAGGACAGTCATGATAAAGAGGGCTGAGAGAAAGGGAGCCTGTGCCACAATATATGCAGAACTGGAACCCATTTCCAAAAATAACTTACTAAGGGACTCAATCCACATAACTCTTAAATACCTGTTTCATTTATTTTTTTTAAGAAAAAAGAGCAGCCTAATTAGAGCGAAGACCTTAAAGCTTTCTTTGAAGAGCTTTATATTTATCTATCAACAATATGTACCATTTATACCAGTTTTGTACCTTATTCTCTATGAAGGCATTCCTTAAAAAGGATATTTGTCAAATGTAAACCTGTCAGGCTACAGTAGATCTGTGTTAAGATTAGTTCTCTACTCCACACCAGACTCATCGACCTGAACCTGCTTGACATACCTATTACAGGACTGGAGTTAAGAACACAAACAGGTTCAGTCACACTGTCCAGAACACAAAAACAGAGCTGTTAGATGAAAAACTCTTAATCTCTTTTTTTAGAAACTTCATAGAATAGAAATCTATTTAGAGATTTATGGAAATCTATAGAGCTCAGTTTGACATGATGCTTTTTAGGTACATACACACACACACCTAAATCAACGGAAATCAGTGTGCATCTTCCTACTAAGTCAGACAGCAATTTTATAGTTGTGATTCTCACATCTAAAAGCAGTAAATTTTAGGCAGCTGTAGGAAACAAAAGGTAAATACAGTTTAGAACCAGGGCCAAAACCAACCCCAGGAGATATAAATAGCAGTAAACACCTTGGATTTGAAGTCTCGAGCTTTGCTAACTTTATCTGGGTTTCATTAGGGGGAAAAAACAAACTTCTTAAATCTGGAAGAAAAGAACACTATTAAAAGCACATATATGCTCCTAAAACTGAATTTAACAATGCAAACTTTGATTTATTGCTAAGTGGGGAAAACAGGGACCATTAACAACATAAAAAATCCTTAAAAAGGTTAACAAGAAACAAAGGTTCAAATGTTTCCAGTATGTTCATCCATGTTCAGGACGTTCTGTCCCCACGTGTTAGGGCTGTCCCCAAGGAGAGTTTCAGGCATGACGGGCAGAGCACACGTTCTGCAAGGAGACAGTGTGAAGGTGCAGAGCTGGAGGGCTGTTTCCCTGCTCTCCAGAGAGCTGAGGATCAGCAGATCCTCGTCAGAGTCCCCGTGACAGGGGATCACAACACGGAGCCGCCGCACCGCGCGCTCGGCGCAGCGCGAGCCCTGTTGTGGCTGAGGCAGGTACGCTGTAAAATTTCAATGATGCCTTTAAATTCTAATGGTTTCAAGCTGCTGTAAACTTCTGCAGCCATCAAAAATAATCTGTCATGGGACTAAGGGGTATGAACATCATGTCAGAGCCACTCTGCTGTTAGATTTATTGGAGGGTAAAGCATGTCATTTATGCATCAACTCACAGGAGAAAAAAGCAATCCCTATGAAGTTAATCTAATAATAGACTGGAAAGCAATGATTACTGTTTCATGTGCAGCAGCTATTTGTAGCAGGAGTTGGCCTAATTCAGCAGGCCCTCCCCGTCAGAGCTCTGGGATTAGCAAGTGTTTAGATGAAAATCTATCAGGAAACATCAAGAAATGGTTTAATGAGGAACAAAAGTCTTCATGGCTCCATTTAATATTTGCTGAAACTTTTTTATTTGCACCACCACATTTCTAAAAAGCTTACTGGAAATGACATCCCAAATAGAATACAAATGTTGAGGGACTGTAAATTCAAGTAATCTACCACAGTTCCCTACAGTTTCAGTGCAAAGTCTGCTCTCACCCTCCTTATGTGGGCAGAATGCCCTGAAGTTGTGTGGAAGATTTTTTAAAGATATGACTAATCATCATGGCCTCACTGTACTACACATTTTCCACCCTCTAAATATTTCATATCTATTGACTTACCAACCTCCTCAGTCCCCACATGGCATAATCCAACTCTTCACAGTTTTGGAGGAGTGGAAGCAGGACAACAGCCACGTGACAGCCAGAACCCAGACATACAGAAATGGTACCACAGGGACTAGAGGCCAGAAGATCCTGAGTGAGCCCTCAGATCATCCTCAGGCCAGGAGCCAGGTACCTCTCACCAGGAGATGCCTCAAACATTCCCAGTTTTTGAAACTATTTAAAAAAAAATCTCAAGTCCCTTAATTAGGTTCAAGTTCTAATGTTAAATAACCCTGGGGAAGAGGTTGCCTTTCATTCACCTATTAAGCAAAATTAAAACTAACCTAAGATACTTCAATTCCCTTTCACTTATAGATGCTGTTCATCACAGATCACAATGAAAGTCTCAAACTGAGAAAACAAGGTTCTCATTTTCCTGGGCATGCAGACATCTCCAAATGGCCCAACCAGCAGAACCCTCCTCAGACAATGAGCAGCAGCTCTTGCCATTTCATCTAAACCTGTAGAAACAGGTAAACACAGCCCACTTCCCCTGTAAGTACTGACATGGTTACAAATCTGGACTGGCAATACCAAATCAACCTACTCTATCTACTCAATTTAACTCATTAAATTTTCACAGAGTCACAGCTAAACCAAGATGAGCCAACATCTTGCACTTCAGAAAAAGTTTCATTTTTAATCTGGGATTTAAAGTAAACACTAAGAGGAAGATATTTATATTTTATTTCAACTTCTTGTTGAAATGACTCTGATCTTGATAACTCATATTAGACACACAAAAACAATTTCTCCAATTGCTATAGAATGGCATCCCACAAAATCCATTGCAAAAATTCCATTTGTTACTTCACAGATGTATAAAAGCAGAACTTGATGATTCAGAAGATACAAGTATTGCAGTTGTACTACTGGCTGTCATTTAGCAAAAATACCTGAGTGATAATATCACATGTCACAGTTCACACATTCTTTTGAAGACCAATGTGATCTTCCTGAGCTGGAGAACAGGAAACAGAGAAAATAACCTCACTACCATGACCAGTTAGTTCCTCAATTAACATAGTGGTTATTCATCTTATCCTTTCAAAATATGCAGGTGGTAAATCCTAAAAATAAGCAACATTTTACTATACAGTAAATGACTTCTGTCTCATTGCAATTGTCATTGTATCAGCACAGAAGTTCTGGAGTTACACAAATACAGAGTTGGATCATTGCTGCTCCAGAGATCAGACTGCAAAAATCAGAGAAATACCTAAGGAATTATAACAGAAAGAGGTAAAAAAAGAACAGAAAGCAGCCAGAGAGGCCAAAGGTCATTCTTTTATGATAACACCACAACCTATCCTCATCTCTGTCTTCCCACAAACACAGACCACTTCCCACTTGCCATGAGACAGCAAGGTTGGTTTGCGGCTGTCAGTACAGAACTTTGGCCAGAGAACAAATTCCCACATGGAATGGGGACAGCCAAAGAAGACTGTCCAACACCCTCCTCTTCCTCAGGGTCCAACATGTGCCAAACCTAACCTGCTGTCTGACTGTTATTCATCAAACTCCTAATTTTGATCCCTGGTAGCCACCCTTTGGATCCCAAGAGGTTTGCTGAACTTTCAGGGATGAGATTTATCTCTCTCATCCTAACCTTTCCTAATCCTCCTCTTTTGTGCAGGTGGCACAGACACCGCAGGCTTGAGCACAGGAAACCAACCCAAAGTGACCCCATGATTTATGGCTTCCCATTTCTACCTCTTTTGTATCACTCCTTCTCTTTACTGCCTGGAAATAAACACTAACTTGAAAGGAAAAGAAAAATGGCCACGGAGCATTTTCTAGGATGGCTCTGCTTTTCCAATCAGAAGCTCAGTGTGGAGGATTTTGGTGTGGGACATGATGCTGGAATGGCCCAGCTAATTGAGGGCAACCTCAAGGTCAACACAAATTGTGGTGCAGACATAAACGTCAAGGGCAGAAAAATAAAGAGGAAAGGCAGAGCACTATGATCCACAGAAAAGTGGAGATCAGGAGAGACACAACAGAAAGGGAACGATGTGCCCATAGCAGTGGGTAAAAAAACCTCTTCTCAGGATATTTTCCTGAGCAAAATCTACAGTGAAAACTTAAGATCAGTGAACACAAATTCTCAGCAGGATTAGGACTCATGTTTAGCTAATATAGACTGATAAGCCACTCTGAAAAAATATTATCTGTAATTAAAAATTTTAATGAAGCAGTTCCAAAACAGGAAGGCCAAAACAATTCATGGTACATTTCCTTAATGTTTAATAGGTTTGAAAAAGAGATTCTGGTGACAAGTTTTCAGCAATCTACAGCAGCTACAAACAAAAAACAGCCTTCTGAAGCTTTATACAGACTAAGCTGATGTATTTCAGGAAAAGAATTTGAGATCAATATATCCATATATTACACACGACTCCACAGAACAAGGGAAGTACTAAACCCACCATCTAAACAGCAAAGCCCTCTGAATTGCCATTGAAAGATGGCAAAGCTTTCTGGGTCAGCTGAATTTGAATAATAGGGTGTTCTTAGCCCAAATAACCTATTGACTTCCATATCTAACAATACAGAGAGACTCTTTCAAGTGCCTCCCAGATTTAGCAGCTGTTGCTCCGACACTGTCAGCAATGCATCCATCTTAATCACAGTGTGAGCCTTTCAACTTTCCTTTTGGAGGCTCTGCTTAACTTCCTTCCACCCTTCCTTCCACTCACCAGCTCCAGGCACAGTGTGAATGGGAGTTAAAACAATATTTCTGGTATCTCCTGTATCAAGCCCCTTTGTTTTAGTATCTGATACATACATTTTTGCACTACACATGTAGGAAGCCTATATTTGGATGCCTATGGGAGGTGCCTTCAGGCTATTTTTGCTTTGCTATTCTGATTCACTCTGCTGTAGCAACTCCCCTGTAACTTCCCTTGCCCATCACCACAGGCATTTCACTTTTTATCCTCATTATTCTTTTTGATTTTTCTTTGCTTGAAATAAAAGACTCCATATGTTTTGCTCTTCATTTATTGGAAGATGTTAATGCTGTGTACCAGAGGGCACAGTCAGATGAGGGATTGCCATTTGGACAGAATTATACACCCAATTACTGCCTAGGGTATATCACCTGTATGAGTGCTTTAAGCAGATCTCAGCTCTGTTTCTGCCAAAACTGAAGGCCCTATTTTACTGCTGAAAACAATATTCAGTGCTTTCCAAAGGAGTATTTTTTTCTGTCAAACTCATTCAAATTAACCAGTACATAATGGCCTACAATTCACCGCAGATATATTTCTAGTTCTTAAAAATGTGACCCATCTGAATTGTGAGTGCTTTTAAAAGAAAGCTCAGCCATATGCACTTTCAGTCCATTTTAAACTGTATTCAAACTCTTCTCCCTCATTCAAGTTCTCATCTGAAAAAGTGAAATATTACTTTAAATGCATAGACCATAACAGAGTCAGGAGTGCATTAAAAGGAGAAGGGTCCTGTTTCACCAGCAAAGCACGAGGAGGCCGCACACCTGGAACAGCTTTAGTGCACTGGGCAGTTCACATCCACTGCATTAGCTGCAATAAGCATAATAAATGAAAGAGAATAAAATAAAAAACAATTTCACACTAAGTGAAGGCTTGACTTATAGGAAGTGGCAGCTCTGATGGCCCAAGGCAAAGAATTAGTTTTGCCACTCGATAATTTGACTGATTCACTCGAGTGGCCAGAAGAGGACATTTTCTGCCTGATTTCAGTGTAATCAAGTCACCTGCTCTGTGGCTGCCAGGCCAAGCCAAGTGCACCCTGCAGCACCAGGAAGGGCCTTCTGCACATGTGAGAACAACAGGGACATTTAGATCCAGCTGTATGTCAGTGTACTTTCATTTGAAACCAAATATGCAACATGAAGATAACCTACTCTGTTAACTCCCTCATTTACAGAAAACTTGGGGTTACTGCTGGCACGTCCTCTCAGTTCTGTTACATATCCCAGGCTTTACTTTTACTTTAACAAAGGTGGTGACAGAGGCCAAGACACAAAAAAAAAGTAATTCCAAGAATCTAGAAAGATGTATGACATTTTTTGTCTTGATTAGGAATGATTATGAAACTCTTTATAAACAATCACAGCAAGGTTTTGTGTTAGATATAGGTAACATCTGATAAATATAATTTTTCTCCTCATATATATTATATAAAAAGACTATAATACACAATCAGAGATCTGGGAGTGCCTCTGAACAACTTGCATGACACGATGTCAGTTTTATTCCTGATTTGCTGAACTGGGGTCACACTGGTAAATGTAATCTATGTGCTCATTTTTAAGCATATGCCCAGTTTCACTGGTTATTATTTACAGTTAACCTTTCAGGGTAATGATTATATACTGCATGTCAAAACCCAGGATTTTATATTGCTATGAAAGAGAATATTTTCTTCCTTTTATGCAAATATTAGACTGAGATTGACCCAGTCAGGAGAAATAATCAATTTAGAAATATCTTTACTATTAAAGCACACGGAATCAATATGGAAATGTGAAAAACAGCAATTAAACATTTTCTTTTCTACAACTGTTCAACGGTAAAAACAAAGATGTAGATGTAATGTGCATCAAAATGATTTAACATTTTACAACCAATTTTCTACTTGACATATGTTAGTGCATGATTCATCCACATTTTTCAGAATCAAAGTCCATGATCTGGCAAACTAATTCTGTTAATAAAATGAAAAGGTGACCTTGCTTAATTTAATAAGTCTGTGTAGAAATACTCTTTCAACATGTTAAAGAATTACAAAAAGGTTATCATAGCTCGCTTTCATGGGAGAGTACTCTACCTTTTCCAGCTCATTTCTCAGACTTTTACTGTAATTCATTAGATTACATAAAAACAATGTAGATCATTATATTTTAATAAAGGCTTTCCTTTCCTAATAAAATGTCTGTCATTTATATTCAGGCACGTATTATATAAAATGCTTCCCTTTCTGAAGAAAACCTTTTCATATTCAAGTCACAGGATGTTGGTAGCTCTAGGAATTATTTTTCTTGGCAAGGGATTTTCAGGATGGATTTGGTTTCTAGACTGAATCCTCCAGAACTCCAGTCCTACATTTATCTCCAAAACAGGTACAACCCAGTTGCCACCAGCACAGCTCTGCAAACCAGAGGCACTGGTTTCCTTCAGCAAAGGACAGTGTATGATACTTCACTCATTAACTCAGTTTGTTTTTCTTTACACCAATTAATGTTGACTGTGATAAAATAGTTTAGACAATACAAATACATTTCCAGTGAAATCTTAATAGGGTCCCAGTCACTTAATGAGAGCGATCAGACAATGAAATCTATTTTAGTTCCGCTTGCTTCCAAATAAAAATGTGAGCCTCCTCAAACTGCTCAGGAAGAGATGTTTCCTGTTCATCACCAATCCTAATTTGTTGCCAGCACATGGCATCATGTTTTATTGCCTGGGAAGGGCTGAAAGAAGAGCACATTCTTCTTGTGCAGGAGGAAACACCAACTGCAGCCGCCGTACCTTCTCTGAAGGGAAGGTTTGATCCTGGGAGATCAGCAGCTGCTCCAGAGAGAACAGCAAGGTACATACTTCAGTGCTGAAAATGCATAAAAAAATGCCAAATTCTTCTCTCCTGGATTACCAGGACAGTTTTTCACTACTTTACACAGACCAACCCAAACTGGCCCCTCCTGGTTACACTCCGAGCTGCTCAATGTGGCCAAAACAGAACAAAAATCTATCACCTTTCAGGTGAATTCCCAATCAGCAGCCGTTTTGTTAATTTTTTTTCCAACTTTTTTTCAAAGCAAACACAGACAGCAGAAGGATGAGATCACCAGGACAACCACAAGGGAATATCAACACAAGCACTTACTGAATTCACAATTTTGCAAAAGAATCCTTACAGAACATATTCTCCAAAACACCACAATAAGGAGCAGAACACTTATGTTTAAGCAATCAAGTAATCCAATCCAAATCAATGGGATTATCTGTTTGCCTAATTTTAAAAACATACTGAAGCATTTCCCTCATTTAGGATGTAGGACAAGGACCAGAGCACAACAGCTGCTAAATCACATTTAAAGTGCTTAATACCTGACTAGAATTGAAACTATGGAGATACTCACATTTAAGTACACAACATACATACTTCAGATTTATTCCCTTGTTTTCTCCCCAGTTTGCACCAGTGTTGTTACACCAAGAATTCTGCTGCAATACAGTTTTATAAAGATTTCCTTTAGGAAACCACACCACTCAAATCTTAATCCAGATCTGAATGCTGCATTTGAGGAGAATATTACTTATGTAAATGTAGCTTTCAGCATTGCAAAGAGATGATGGCTCAACATTCTTCTGCAACCAGAGACCTTTTACCCTACCAGTTAACAACTGCACCTATTTAGCTAAAGACAGATCACAGAAATAAAAATTTATGTGTATGAAGATAACTTGGGCTTAACAGCTCTTTTGAAAACCTGCTGGATACATCTAAAACTGAGCAGGGGAATCAGCAAGGACTGATGTTGGTTGTCTTTGATGGTGTTTGCTACAAGGTTCCAATTTCTAGTGTTAGCATAAAACATGCTTCTTTTAAAATGAAGGATCATGAACAGCCCTTATGTCCCTGAAGGTGACAGTCCAGAATCTGAAGATGCTCCATTTGCCAGCAGGAGAATTATCACCCTACAATGCCCCTGATGAGCCTTGTAACCAGCTAAATCAATAAGCCATTCTTCCGCAGCAGGAATGTAAAAATTCTGGAATGACAATAAAACTTCAGTTCTTACACTGAAATGCAGGACTGTACAATGTGCTGTCTGGGATCCTTATGCTCTTGAGACATTTAAATACACTTGCCTGTGATACTGGTTAAAGGTACTGAAAACAGTAAGTATTTGTTCAACTTTATCAAAGTTTTTGTAAAGGAAAATAAAACCTAACCAAACCTATTCAATAACAATAGTATTGCTGCCAAAACAGTCCTCCAGAAAACAGGGAGTGCTGAAGATAAATCTTTCATATCTCCTGATGCTATTTTTGACTGCAGGGCATTTCTTAATGTTACTTAAAAGAGCTATAACAGTTTCAAAGTCAGTCAAAGATGTGATTGAGAAGCAGACAGGTATTATGATCACTGCAGACCTCAGTGCCATCTGACAGGAGATGAACAGAAAAGCTGGTAGCAAAGAATGTCACAGATTACAAAAACAGACAGATGAAAACTCACTGGTTTCGCCAACTCTGTGACACTTCAGCCAGCTTTTTCCAAGTGGTTCCTTTCCTTCTGAAAAATCAAGATAAACTCAGAACAGACCTACCCTGAGTGTCAAGACAATACAGTCTTAATTCTCTCAGCGTGACCACTTCGGCTGAACTTCGTCGTCACAAAAGATGTATGAACCCGGCAGGATTAAATTTAAAAAAAAAAATCCGTACAAATGCATAAAAATGAAAGTATATTGCTGAGTTTCACACTTCTTGGACAGTAATTAGTAGCTGAGGCTATGTGTAAATTAAATTTACAACAAGGTTAACCATTCAGCAAAATCTCAACAGCTTTAGCTATTCATTTGTCAAAAATCTAATGTCCCACCCAGATAAAGCAGACACTAAAAATGGATCCCTAAAGAAAGATAATATTAAAAGAGAAAAGGAGTGACTCACAGCCACCAAGTATAGTTCTTAGATGATCTGAACTCTACTGAATGGCTCTATTTTAAAGAGTAATGATATGATCCTGCATTCCTCATTCACTCCAATTCATGCTCCTTTCAGCACAGAAATTTGCTGGTATGAGATGGGTGGTACTCAATCATGCAGCACACATGGTCTTTAATTTTAAAATCCAGTTAAATAGATGTTCTAACATCATTTTTTATCTAAGAACATTTCATGATAAAATAAAAGAGCCCGCATGTAACTTATTTGTCAGCTTTACTGTGTAGTGGATAACTTTCCTCTGTTACTCACATGAGCTTTCATTTCCCAAATCCATCTGCATTCATTATGACAGTAAAAATGAAGAGTTGCTAAAGAGATGTATGCATTTTTATTATTGTTTGAAAAAATAGATCTTTCCACAGTCCTTTGAGCTTCTGAGTGTGTGATTTGTATAAAATATTTCTCATTTTGGGGACAGAGCAGATGGAGTGCAGGGCACTGTGGGATATGCCATTTATCACAATGACAGTGCGTAGGTAGCACTGATCCTCTCACCACAGGGGGAAGCTTGAGCTGCAAATGTGGAGCAGCATTAAAAGCCCGACGAGTGGAGTTTGGCAACACTTGTACTACTCATTAACTTAATCATATTAATTTATTAGCCATATATATCAAAGTAATTCACTACTGAATTGTCACCAAGAACAATTTATAAACTGTTAACGTTTCCCATAGGCAGAAGAGTGTTGTGGCATCCTTAATCAGTACGTTTGCCTTTGATTAAAAATAATAATTTCTACCAAGCCAGGTAATGCCAACAATGACAAAGTCCTGCATATGTTTCTCATTATAAATGGAACTTTGAAATGACATCTGTGACAACTGAAAAAAAAAAAAAAAAAAAAGGTAATTGTAAGCAGCGAAATGAGCCACAGAAATAGGATGTAAACACACAAAAATGTACTCTGAGAAAGAAAAGGGTTCCCTTAATGCCACAATCCCCTGCTCCCAGAGGCTCCAGACTCCTGCCAGCCCCAGTGACTCCACATTAAACACCCCAAGAGGTGGGATCAGTCTCACTCATTCCTCTAACGTGTATATACCAAATCCAAGTGCCTTAAGATTGCAGCAAATACTGTTTTATCCTGTCTTTCCTATAGAAAGACTAAGTGGCTGCTGATACCACTGATAAACTGAAGTAACACACAAAGTTATCATAATCTTGTGAGCTATTTATTTATTTGGATCCTACAGTGATGTGACTTGGTACAGTTATTAAAATATTAACTTCACTAAAATATTCATTACCTGAAACTATTAAGTTCACAACAGTTTCTTTTAACTATTAATAAGACAAAACTGCACTGAAAAAAAGTATTTGTACCTGTACAAACAGGTCAATATTTTAATTCTTACATTCTTAAAAATTCTAGAAAACAGCTAATGAGACAGTGCCTATTTTAACTGCTTATAAAAAAAAAAAAAAAGATCACTTCAAGGAAACTCATGTAGAATTTCTGGCTCCAGCTGCAGGATTCTGAGCTCAAGTGCAGTCAGAGTGATGTTCATCCTACCACATAAAAAAAACTGACCCAGACAGCAGGTTTGTGCCCTGGACCACAATCTAACAGAGTTCTAGTGACAGGATGATTTTCTTCACGAGCCACTCTCTCCAATACCTTGAAAACATAATGAAGCAGTCCCTAAAATGGTTTTATTGAAATAACAGCAGCCATTCTACAAACTAAATAGAGAAAAATTGCAATGAAGACTTCATAGAGCGGTTTTCTAACATTTTTTGAGGACAACCTAAATGAAGGGTAGGAGGAATGAAGTTGCACAGAAAACTATCAAAAGATGCAACTACTCTTTCAGCTTCATTCCATATCAACAGTTTGCTGAACTACTGCTTTAAATCAAGTAACAGATTTCAGCTTCTCTCCACATAGCAAACTACTGGTTCAGACCTCAAAACTTCCTTCCTTAAAACTTCTCAAAACTTCCTTGAGCATCTGCTCCATAAATAAGTCCCAACTGACTTCTCAGGATACACTGAAGATAAAGACTTGTACATTAATAGGAGATAAAGCTCTTTTTTGTTAATGTCACTTCATCCCACGGCATTGTTTGAAGGACTGAGCCTTTGATGCCCATCCCTCTGTGACATGCAGGTTTTTTCCTTTGCCCTCACAGCAGGCAGGGGCACCACGCTGATTTCCACATTTCCTACTCCAATACAAGAAAAAAAACACTTTCTCCTAAGTTAACATAAAATGGACAGTAATTAAATATCAGCTCTTGAAGGATGCACTTAGGGCACAGTTTCCACCAGCCCTTCCGTGCATCCCAGACACACCACCTCATCTTTCTCAGGCACAGCAGTAACCCAAACATAACCCAAATACTCCCATTCCCCAAAGGTGGAAAGTACCTACAAACACTTAAAAAGGTCGAGGCTTCATTTGCAGCTCCTTCACAAGTTACTTATGCATAAGAGTAGTTGTAGCTGGCTTTGCCAAGAGGTCAAAAAAATACACTCCACACTGGGAAATGCAGTGTGCCTAATTTAACTACCTGTTTATTATGTGAAAATGACCATGTAAACTGAGCTGACACAAACCAAATGGGTGATGAAAATAACAGCACATTTCAAGGAGTGGAAACACAGATGGCTCAGCCGAGTCTGCAGGAAGTTACTAATCATCACTCTGTAATACCCCCTCCAGACAGAGTTGGGAGCTCTGCAGCCAGAACAGCGACTTCTTGAGACCCATCCATCTCACCAACGACAACTCCTTCACTTTAACCTGACAGAGGACTAAAGAGCAGGTAAAAATGAAAAAATGCAATGGATGGCTGAATCATGCTGCATTGGCTGATGTGGAGCCTGCTACTAAAATGAGTTTATCTGAAGAAAACAACTCAGTTTGACACATGAGAAAATGAGGGAGCAACATAAGAACAGTGAGTGAGGGTTTTTTAATTATAACAATGTAGGCAGATTAACATAAGCATCTGCATATCTGTGCTGTAGGACAAGGGAGTATCAAGGACTGGACAAGAAGACATTCAGAAGAAATGCTTTTGGTAGTTACACTACAGACAGAGGAAGGAAGGAAGCAAAGAAATCATCAAGATGTAAAAAGTCCTTCTTGCCTCACTATCAGTGTCCTCTCTACTGCAAGGGGTGGATCCAGCCCTGCCATGCTGCAAACTCTTCTCAGTCTCTGTCCTGGCCCTGGTCCTGCTCCGTGCAGAAACCTGCACCGAGCTGGTGGTCACTGAGCAGGGACAGCCAGGGGCAGGAACAGATTCAGCTTTATACACAGACTCTGTGGGCCAGAACTGTCAGAAACACAGCAAATTCTATGCAAGTGAGATCATAAACACAAATTGATGTTTATGGTCTCACTCAGCCAGCAGGCAAGAGGTTAATAACCTTGCAACTTTTATTCCAGTCTATTATCCACCACTCGGAAGTCTGGAAGAAAAACCTCTGTTCTGTGAGAAGTGTTAAAACCCATTTTGTTCTTAGTTCAGCCAAAAGGAAAGAATCAAATCGCAGTGTTGAAGGCACCCAGTAATTAAGTGTAAATAGGTATAAATAAAGCTAATGGGGGCTTCTTATCCCAGGTGCTCCATCAAGTTTACAACAGCTCAAATCCCCACTGTGTTCACAAGCGGCTCTTTCAGCACCTTTCCTGACTCGGAAACTCCCTCAAATTTTACACTATTCTTTCTTCATAAAATACACCAACACAAACCCCCACCAGGAGCTCTGAGTCCTGAGTGACAAGGCCATGGGGCACCAGTGGAGCTGTCCTGCCCTGGGCTGGCGTCAGGGCCGCCCCGGCCGCAGGGACCCGTCTCATCCGGGCCCTCGGTGACACTGGGATGCTCCGGAGATGGGCATTTTCTCCCGCCTCCAAGCTGCTCCCACAACTCCCTTTCAGCTGCTCCCACAACTCCCTTTCAGCTGCGCCAGGCATATTGTCTGGGGCTTTTGGCACTGGGTCACACACAGGTTTTCTCAGGCAGCTCCCAAGGTCAGAGAGGCCTCGGCTGAAAGACACCCCCCGAAGTCAATCCTCTCCTGTAACCCGTGTGTTAAACACAGCAGAAGGCATCCTCCTCATCACTTCAGACTCCAAACAACCTCCAACAGCCTAGAAATTCAACTTAAAGATCTTTTACTCAAAATATCTGTGAGACACAGAATGTGTCTATGATATGAGTTTAATGTGCACACCCTGCACAGTGCATCCTAAAATATTACCCAGCTTAAAGTAACAAGGCAGTTCTGCATAATCTGATGTCTTATTTGCAAACTTACACAGAGTGGGAAAGTAATATGAAATATTCTGGATTTCAGAGAAGAAACTATCAATGCAAGGTGGCTCTTGTGCTTTCCTATCAGTACTGACATCAACACCGAATCCATGAAGTCCCTAAGTTGAGAACATTACAGAGATACAAAAAATTAAAGCTCTTCCCTGTGTTACCCCTGTGAACACCAAGACCGCCGAGGCCCTCGACTGCAGTGCACAGGTTCTGCCGTGTCACACCAGGATAGACATCACTACACTCCTAGAAATAATCTTTTTTAATTCTGCATCTCCTGTAACATATTCTACAACTTTATATTCTCCTAAACACTTCACCAGGTTTGGTTATTACGGAGTTACAATATACTTGACTGGATTTTGACAGTAATCTTAAAACACCTAAGCCTGTTGAATGTTTAAGCAATTACTTTTATGAATACAGTCTGTGAATATAGCTTTATTGTGAAAATCAACTTACCTTTAGCATACAGCAGTAAATAAAAAATTAAAACACTCATCAGGATAGCACAAGATTTAATTTAAACTCTATTAATAAATTAATGAAGTGAAATTAAATACTACGCATTAGATTATGTTTAGGGCTTGTTTATAATTTCACATATTTTCATGCTACTTTTTTCATATTATGTTACTGAAAGCAGATTAATAAAGTACAATCCACTGTGGCAACGTGGACTTATCTGCTTTTCAAGAGTGTTTCTTCTCTAATTCGTACAAGCATTTCTCTATCTCCCAGCATACATTAATGGTGTTACAATACAACACACATTAGCCACGCTGCTCATATCCCACGAGAACTAAAACACACACATTTCAAAGGAAGAAATGCTGCTACAGGGTTCTGAGACAATAGTTCATTTTCTCAGGTTTTTTTTTCTTTTACTAAAATAACACGTTTAATGGAATTTCCTGTAAGGAAATTACAATTAATAAAGAACTAAATTACAAATCCATTAGATTTCAGTCACTGCAGCAACAAAACAGAGTTTTCATGAACACTCAAAAAATCCAATAACGTAACCTCTGGTAAAGCCTGAAAAAGCCCTGAAGGACAAGGCAGTTAGATCAATATTAGTTTATTTTAACTGCTGTGCAGTATGAAGAGATGAGGCTGATCATCTGATGGATTTTATTACCTGTCGGAGAGATAAGTCCTGGTGATAAGAGGCCTGGAACTCCGTGGGGCAGGAGACGTGCATTTTCTTGTATGGCAACTCCTAGGGAACGCTTGGGGGGTCTGCCAGGGCGTGAGCTGATGAAATAAGAGCATAAATGAAAACTCGTTTTCTTTCGGAAATATTTGCTTACGACACAATGGCGTCGATTTGTATAAAATATATGAACCGTCAGTGATATGAAAAAAAAATAAAAATCAGAAATTCTTGCCTAAGAAAAAAGAAAGATAATTTGATTAAACACAGAATTGCACGGATTTCAAAGGAGCTAACAGTAAGCTTTTCCATCATCCAGGGCTTCCATCACCTTACAGGTGGCTGGTGGAGAGGGGTCACAGCAGTAACTGCTCCAAGGTCTGGGCCATGCACCTGCACCACAGAAAACTAAAATCTGTGATGCTGACAGATGAGAAATTGGAACCCTGAATGTAACATCATCTCAAATCTTGCCTTGGGAATGATGGTAGGTAACTGCCCACTTCTGAAGGGGCAGAGATAATTTAGCACTGAGCTGTGCCAGGGCTGACCACTTATTTTCACAGATTAGGACTGGTAGTTTTCATTACTACAGATTAAATGAAGAATGTCAACCCAACCTAGCAAAAAACTCACCACCCCTTGACCAGTTTATGAATAATGGCTGCAGATTTTAATCCAAAATGTTAAAGGTCCATTTACAGACTGGTTCCATTGAATTCTTGTTTTCTACTACCACATTTATCCCTTACATTGGTGTGTACATGTAAATCCTGCATAGCTGCCATCATAATACAGATTTACAGGCCAAAAACCCATTTGAATCGACTCTTCTCCAAGTCAGCTAATAAAAATGCAACCTCCTCATGTTTGGAAAAGCATTGCTGCTTCTCTTTGGTCAAAACAGATTTTACTCTGTTGAATAATGGAGCTTTTGACAACATGGAGTGAAACACTGTATAAAATAACTAAGCTGCAACAATGAATGAGGTTTGAATAGAAAACATTTCCAAAATGACTTCTAGCTCACAAAGAAATTTAAGTTAAACTTCGCTCGATCAACTTACAGTGGCAAAGCCCTCCATCAATGTACAACAAACTCTGCATTTCAATGAAGACAACTTCCAGCAGCACCACACAGAGGTACCATTAACCTGTTCATTTTTCATACCGTGCTACTGTTATTTTGTTTTACTGTACATCGAAGTAGTACAAAATCTTTTTTTTTTTTTTTTTATTATTTTATCTCTATAAAACCATTTTCCCCCCCCCCCCCCTTTTTAGTTTCAGGTTTGTCCATTCTGTATTTCATTTTATTCAGTACTTTTTCCATTTTTTCTTTTTGATGCTTTCAGTTGTTTATCATCCTATGATGGCTGTGCAGTAAAGCTGGTTACAAGAGCCTCGACTCGCTGGGTTATAATAAAGTAAACCTAAAATAAGAGCAGTTGATTTCCACGGGAAGTCTGATGCACATGTGCATTTTCTATTAAAATCACCTGCTGAAATCATCCCCTGCTCAACAATACTGTCTAACAGACAGTATTAGGCTGGTACGTGGGGGTTTTAAACAAACAAGAGTCGTTCTTTTGAATTACAGAAGCCTGTGCTTATCCACAGGCATGTTTAAGTGCTTAGTTGGCACTTATTGTCTCTGGAAAAAAACCCAAACAAACAAACTACAAACCAGCTAAAATTAGCAGCTTTCTCCAACAGAAGAAAAAAAACAAAACAAAACAACAAAACATTCTCTGCTCAAGCTCAAACACTAACAAATCTTTTGCAGAAAACTCCATATGTTGATATTAATCTCAGAAAAACATTTCAAAATTCAACAAACAGCTTTAAGAGATTTTATGAAGAGACTTTTTATTTATGATTTGTGTTTTCAGAGGACGGGGAGGGGGGACAGTGGAGTTTCACACCCCTGGTTATGCAGTTTTTGCCCTGACAACAGTTGGTGTGGATGGCTCTGCTGACTCTGAGCCCACAGGTTCACCAGAGCAGATCTTAAGGTGTTTCTCAGCATTATACCATGAGCAGACCTGAAGAAAAGTGTACTTCTAACCTACTCAAACCCTTTTAGTCACTATTACTATAAAGCAGCAACTCCTAGAGGCCGGATTCTGGGCTTACTTCTACAGCTGCAGCCGTAATAATTTGAATGGAATTGTTCCCAGCTGAATCTGTTCAAATAAAATTCAAAGTCCTTTGTCTCTAATTTAATCTTAGCTTTTAAATGAAAAACTCCAGGCTGGCTGCTGCTTACAGATGACTTTCACACACCTGCAGAGGACCCTTTGGGTCTTTAGCTCTGTGTTCTGCAGTTTATATGAGAACACCTTCACTGCCCCGTGTCTGGTTCTGACCCAAGGAAACAAAGCCAAGAGCTCCCAGTACTGCCCAGATGCCCTGCACTTCCAGATGGATTCCCTGGAGATCATCAGAGACATGTCACCCATCATAAAGCAAGACCTTTAGCGTGGGAGGACAGCAGAACTCACAGAAAGCACCTCGGTTCCACATCTGAACCCAAACAATTCCAGTTCTGGCCAGAAATAAATTTTCTGGCATTTCTGTTCAAATGTGAAACCAGAAATTTCACAGAAACAGGATACAAAGGTCTGCACGAAATCTTATTTTTTAATAAGAGATGCACAGAGGAAAGAAAGCATTAGCAGATTCCAGGTTTCTGTGGGATTTACTTTGTGTTGTGGGTGCACTGATGTGAGGGTCAGGGCTTGCACCACCACTGTCTCAACACTCCCAAATATCCCCTCTTGTCGTCTTATGAGGTCTAGGATTCCAACAAATTTCACATTCACTGTTTAAAACACATCTAACCTCCACAACTGAGAGAAAATTGCTAATACAAGCACTGAGCAGCAACGCCAAAGCAAGCAGAGTTATCATTTTGGGAGAGTAAGACATAATTTGTGATTATGTAAGTATTAGCATATAAATGCTAATAGCATTAGCATATAAATATTAACTTTATTTAATATCATTTCTCATCATCTTTTGTCATCCTGCTCCTTTATTGCGTTTTCTTTTTCACCTTTTCCTTTCTCTCCTTCAAGAAAGTTACACATTCGAGAAGTGTAGAAAAATTTTTTCCTCACTGGTAACAAAGGAAACATAAACAGGAACAATGAGCTTCAAACAATTTTAACTGTGTTTCTTTGAGGGTCTAAAATCTCTGCACAAATTTTATATTTGCCATCAATAGGAAGGATGTGAATGGAAAGTTACTCAAATCTAAACTGATATTAACGCAATGAGAAACTGCTGGTTTCTAGATATCTCTTAAAAACATTTTAAAATACAAAAGTTATGGTCCCAAGTGAAGACCATGGAAACTAAAACAGAAGTAAAACACTGTTTCTCATTTATAACTTCAGGAATCTTATTCTTTTTACTAAATAAGGTCAGCTCAAAGTCTCTACTCATTAAAATTCTATTAGTATCTCTCAAAAAGAAACCCCAAAAACTCCTTAAGTCATCAACTACTTGGAAGTGAAGATGACTGGAAGGTTTGGGGTTTCTACCTGCATTTATATTATATCTGTAGTCATTCTTCCCATCCTCTCCACCCCACCCCTGAAAAATCACTAACTCTTGAAAGAGAAATATGAACTAATTTGAATTTTGTTCATTTTTTTAATTTTGTTCGAAATTAAATTTGCCAGAAAATAAATTACATCGTAAGCAGTATGTCTGACAGTTAAAATTTATACAGTAAAATGTTGTGAAATTGTTCATTAATGCCTGTTTTCTTCTTTATTTTCCTCTCCTGTTGAGATCTAATTTTATTATTTTTCCTCTCAAAGTTTTATATATTCCCTAGATATCCCAAGGATTTTTAATTTGAATCAAAACATGAAATTAGGTTATTTTTGTGATTTTCTTAAAATTACCGATCAGCTCCATCTTTCGTAACTCTATTTTATGCTCATTATAGACAACTATATTTCATAAAATCCACGAATTCATCAATGCTTTGTGAAATGTAATTAATCAGTGGAAACACAGAGCACATCACTGTTGATGTATGATAGTGCTCTACTTTTGTGCTCTTAAATATAGGAGATTTACTAGAATCAGAAGTGAATTTGCATATTAATCAACACAAATAAACATGTGGTGATTTAACTAGGAAACTGTTATTTGGATGACAATTTAATCAGCACAGGTTGAAAGGTCCATCACTGCAGCATCCTGTTTCTGCTAAAATATTGATTGCACTGCTGATTTCAGTAATGCTTTATTTTACAGGGCACAAATAACCATGTAATTACTCTTTAATTGAATGGTAATTGCTTGCTGGCAATTATTTGTTAAGTTTTGGAGTGTAATTACTAGGTTATTTGTGTTTTGTGAAATAAAATGTTATGTATTAGTCGGCCAAAATATTATCTGTCTGAATGGTCTGCCAAAACTAGAAAAGTAAGTTATGATGGTATGAGCTTGACAAATAACACTATAGGACTAAAACTATAATTAAAAGGATCAGATGAACCTTTGAATACTTCCCCTTTACAAAATTAACATTAGATGTAACATTTGTGAGATAAATGGAGGAATACTGTACCACAGAAGCCTGATTTCCTCTGGGGTCTAGTCCACCATTTAGCATAATTTATCCTGATGTTTTGCTTTTCATTCTCTGAGCTTCTTTAGAGGAACTGAAATAGTACCCTACCCTCTTGAGAGCAAAGAATAAACCAAGTAGAAATATATTTCAACAGTACTTCATATTCCTGCAAGTGAAGTGGATCCCACCAGCACATTATCTTAGCAGCCTATAAACTCTGCAGCCTTGGCAGCTCGGGAGATAACAAGGGAAAGCTTTCTGTTTTGCAGTGTCAATGAGATATGACACTTTCTGTGATATGTTTATTCCAAGTTGTGATAGATGAGGTACCCGATACTTTGATCGTTAAGATCTGAATTTTACTTCTACACTTTTCATTTTTGTCATCAACTATTTATGTATTGGCAGGAGCAGCCTGGCCAAGACTGCTGATTTTGTTGTTTGTTTTTTTTTTCAAAAGATACCCCCAGTTAATAAATTAATTATTGATTTCATGAGGCTTGAGCTATTTGGTATAAAAATATGCTAGGCTAGTGATTTAGGAAGCTCTCATATGTATCACAGATTTCTTCAGCAGCAACATGTTTTATTAGGCTTAAAGGAGAAATACACAAGTTGTATATGACCTGCTGTGTAAATTGCCCTGATAATAGTGGCAGTAACTGGTGCAAGCGCTCAGAAAAAAGAAAACACAACAAAAACAACACTTAAAAACTTCAACCACCCCCCCCAATTTTAGTTACTTTCCTGAAACTGCAACAGGAACCACAAATTCAAATTTTTCCACTCTCCAACGATCATTAAATACCCCCTAGTGATTGTGAAAGGAACTTTTTGAAGCTTTTACCAGTAAAATATAACATCTTGATGAGTTAAAATTCCTTCCCATTATCTTCAGATTTTTTAGTTGTAGCGCAGACTTAAAATAATCTCCTTGCTTTGGCATTTATTACAACATTTCAAAGATGCCAATGGTAGTTAAACTCTACTTGACCTCTCAGTGTTTAAGAAGAGAAGCAAACCCTGACCTCGCAGCAACCTGATTCTGTCTCCTCTCCGTGCTGGCAAACTGATCACTTGTCTAACCATGGCAGGACATCGGATCACCGGCCACATCAAAGGCAACAGGAGCCAATTCAGCAGCAGGAAAAAAGCCATCCATGCAAAATGGGCAATTAACATTAATCATACATGAAGTTCTTGGAGCCCACAGCTAGAACCTGGCCCCTGTGGCAACTCTCCAAGCAGTGCCCACACCGCAGGGCCGCAGACAGGGCTCACCTTCCATGGGCTCATGGCAGGAGGAGATCGTGGAGAAAAGCTCTGACACTCCAACACAAAACCCTCCCACTCCATTCTCCCGGGATTTCAGTGAGGAAGGTCCTCAACACCAGCCTCAGTGAAAGCATCAGTGGAGGTCTGTTCCTAAAGCACCGCAAATCTGAACTTTGTCATTATTGAATTGATGTTGAAAAAGAGAAGAATTTGTAATAGCACTGAACCATTCAGAGCAGGACTAAAGTGGACTATTACATCTCTGTAACTTTACCAGATGTCTTACAGATTTATCTTACAGATAAATGATAGCCCACAGGACCTTTTGGTTATTTACTGATTTAGTTACTTATTTAAAACTTGAGTTGGGGGCTACAGTCAGAAAAATTACCCGAATTCCTATTATTCAATTGTCACTGTAGTCTAGTTGCAATAGAGAACAAGTGATTCGTTCTTACTAACTGCTTACTTCTGAAATCAGGCATTTCAAAACAAGTTAAAAGCCAAAAAGGATTCTTGGTTCATTAAGATTTAAAACTTTAAATAACTCTTTCTGAATTACTTATTGCTGTGCCTGCAGAGAAGAAAGTACCTCAACACTCCTGTTTTTACTTTTTTACTGTCAAATAACACTTGCCACACGAAAAAGGGGAATAAATCACCAAATTTCAGCATTGTGGTGATTCATGGCTGCAGCCAAGATGGAAGGTGAGCCATGTAACACTCTGCACCAGCTCCATTTGGGGATGTGTCAGTAATGAAATTGGAAGTGTGACTACAGCACATGTCCATATACACACAGTAATTTAATATAACTGTATTAAATTAGTAACTCTAGCAGCAAAGGTGCAGTGGCACAGATAAAATATAGTTCATTTAGCAACCTGAGATCACACCCAGTGGGACAAAGTTCCTGCTGCTGTGTCTTTACTACTATTGTTCCCCACTGTATCTTGATCAAACCCAGCAGGAGGGGGCCTGTCCTTCCTGGAATGATGCCACTAACTACACACCCAGACCACAAATTCAAATTACAGGTTTGTTATCCAAACAATGCTCATCCACAATGTCCAGCTAAACCAAATGTGAAAGTGCAGAGACATTGCCAAGTGTATAACGAGCCTTGCAAACCTTGGCTCAGCTACTTGGGTAGTTCTACTTGGATTCTGTCAAAGCTGGGACTGAACCCTGGACTGTCTCTTGGGAAAAGGATCAAGTGAGGACCTCATAGTGACAATGAGTAGTCTCAATCTCACTATGCTGAAAATCCTTGAATGACAAAATCTGCATAAAAATCTGTATTTTCTCCAAACACAAAAAAATACATACTGACTGGAAATGGAATGAGAAAGAGCATGAGGAAACTCACTTTCACTGAGGTAGCTGAACATCACAAATACTGCAGTGCAGAGTCCAGCTCACTGCAGTTTTATGCCATTAGGCTGAGAAGCTTTAATCCAAGTTCATTTAGCACCAATTTTTCCAGGCATTATTTCAGTTTCCACATAAATACTTCTACAAATATTTGCATGGATACTTTCCAAGCAGGGAATCCCCATCTATTACAAATACTCATGATATGTCATGTCTCTGAATTGTATCAGACCCCTACAAGTTTTATTTTTTACCTGTATCTGAATTCAACGCCAATTTAGAGGAACATTATTACAACGTTTTTGAAATATTGCTGTTTACCACTGAGTTGTATCTCAGTAAGACTCAATTGAATGAAACTTGTAAAAAATGTGGCTATTTAAGCCTATTACTATGGACAGAAACCCACTGGCAAGACTGGACGTATTTCCAGCCCCAAGTATCACATAACCCACTGGAGCTGATCCTAATTCCCTGACAGGGGGGCATTGTGCTGTGGGGGTACAAAGCTGTCAGAGCAATTTGCTGTCTGATGCAATGGGAAACTACTCTTGCCTTAACTGTTTTCCATCTCTGCATCGCAAGTTTGAGTGTTTTCACAATCTCGGCAAAGACTCTTCGAAGTCCGAAAACAGAAATTCATCTTGCAAAGAATAATAAGTGGAAGAACATAGAAACAGTTCTCTGTACCACCTTTTGCACCCATATCCACGCTGAAAGGAGGAATTGTTCTCAGCAATCCAAAGGAGCCTCTATGATTAGGTGATTGTATCCAGGAGTAAACATCTGAGGGTTAAACTTCACTACACTGAAAACACCCCTTTAGTTTGCTGGTGGTCCTGGAACAGTATGAAATGAAACAGGTAGTAAATATAAGGAAATAGCTCCACTGCTCCACCTTTACCTTTCCAGATTTTATGACTATATTTCACTTGTTAGCTACAGAGACAGACAAGGTTATTACTTCTACTGGAGATGTACAGAAAGATGGGGATTTTTAGGAAGGAACCTTTAGGACCGTGAAAATATAAGAAGGCAGAAGGATAATTTTTGCAAAATTAACATCTAGTCTCTCTCATATACAATTAGGAAAAACTGGGAGAAGCCAACTACAGAAAAAGCCAAAATCAGTTCAGAGTACTGAAAAGTTATTCTGAAATTCAGGTATTTCCTGAACTAAAGCCTGTCCTAGAGTAGATACAATGCTTGAGCAGACAACTCATACCTGCTGTTGATCTTTACAAGACTTCCCTTCAGACCCAAAGGTTTGACTCTCCTAAAAATTACATGTATGTGAAACTTACTGGGCAAACAGAGCCTTGCCATGGACTTCCACAGCATCACAGTCACACGTCACATGCACTCCCTGCTCCTTACTAAAGATGTTGTTTTAAAAGCTGTTGAAAAAAGACTGAAAGAATTCAAGTAAAAGAGTGTTTGTAACCAGATTTCCTGGAGATAAATGAAAGACATACGTTTCCATGGCTGCCAGCCTACTAAATTTTGCAAGCATAAATATTTACCTAGGACTGGGGGGGTGGGGAAATCAGGAAGAAAACCACCATCTAGACCCTTCAAAGTTTAAATGCTGTAACACAGAGGTCATTATTTATAAACAGAAATAGAGAACACATCTTTTCTATGTATATTTTCATCCCCTCCATATGCCTTCTATTATTACCATTCATACCCCAGAAAATAATTTCTCTGTCACTTGCTCACCCTGTATGTATTCATTTTCTTTAGGCTTTCTTGTGGTTATTGATTTCCTGCTTTGTTGAAGTGGCTTTGTTTCTTTCACAGCAGGCTATCCATTTTAAAACAACACTTGTTCAACAAATAAAAAAAATTATATTCTAAAATTAAATTAGTTTTATCTTCACTTATTTTTATCTGAGTTAAATGCGAGTGACACATTTCCCCTAAAAAAAAAAAAAAAGGAAATACTTCATGCCTCCCAGCATGCAAACTAGTAAATAAGTACATTTTTTCTTTTCTAATAAGATGTATTTATTTTTATGACTGCAAACATGAAAGAAAAAGTGTAGTATAAATAAAGCCTCTTTTGTACTCTTATGTTGTAATCACTTCTGTGGCCAGTGTTTTAACATCAACAAAAGAGGATTATCTGGTCCAGAGCCAAATTCGTTTAAGTCCTATTTCGCTACCCTCAAAATAGGCAAAAGAATCCTTTTTTTTCTTTCAATGCGAGTGGGATCATGAATTATTTTGCTGTCCTCCTCACTGGCCAGTCTGAGATACACAGACTTTATACAACAACTAATAACTCCCATTTAATCAACTGCAAACCAAGGGAAACAGCATTTTTGCAGCAGGAGACACTTCTGACATGGTGCAACATCTCGTTTCAGTGCTGCTTGTTCCACAAGTGCCAGTTCCAGAGTTCTGGACTTGTTTGCTCCCTCAATCCCCAACGTGCTCATTAACTAACTCAAGAAAACAACCAGGAAGAAAAGCAGGGAAGTGCACAGACACTGTATGAAGGCAGAACTTGTCAGGTTTCTTGCTAAAAGCACATTGCCAAGTGCCAATTATTAGGTCACCAAAAGCTCCTCTACATTTTCTTTCTCCATGTGCTCTAATAGATCCTCCTTGAACAGCAGGAATTTGCTGTTCCAGTATCCTCTTCCTTACCATTATGCCATAAATGAAAAACCATGCATACTCCTGCTCATGCATGAGAATTCTTTTCAAAAGTTAATGGACTTTATGTTCTTCATCCAGTTATTGAGGAAAAAATTATAAAAAACCTCCAACATTCAATGTCTTATTCTGTTTAGGGAGAAACAACCTCCTGGAGGAAAATGTTTCCAAACAGCAAACAGAGGATTCTTCAAAAGAGGTGACAGAGATGTGGGAGTTCATCTTTCAGGGCCAAACTGGCAGAAGAACAAATACCAGGACAGCTGAAGATCCAGGTGCACCTTTCCACTGGGATGGCACAAGAACGATCTCAAACTAATTCTGTAGGTGTGTGACAAATGAAAACCACTGAGAACTTTCTTTTTAGGCTGCAGCCATGCAAGGAGAGAAGAGAGGCAATGGTAATCCCCCCAAAGAGCTGTGTAAAGCAATATACTGCACACTGGAAAGGCTGCACACCCCGCCTTCGTTTGCATGAAATAGTCGGGTATCACCTGTCCAGGTAACTCGGGATCACAGGAGACATGTCCTGACTCTCTGGAAACTCAATACACAACAGTGCAACACCAGAAGTTGTTGTGTATCTGTTATCTAGGAAAAAGCAACTTATCTTGAGACACAATCCCATGTCGCGGGGCCAGGAAGACAGGGCAGGGCCATGACCAAGAGGAAAGGGTCAGGGCTGAGAATCCTCCACTGGATCTGCTCTTCACAGTCACGTTATTTGCAGAGGAGTGAAGGATCTGACTTCAAACAACTCACCGTGTTGTATAAGGCTTAACTGACCAGGTAGCAAATGATGCTATTTTGACATGAGAACATCTGATAATGAAGTTACAGCAAGTCAGTTCATTAAGATGAGGAATTTTTTGTCAAGCACAGACACAGAAGAAAACAGACACATCCACTGAAGGAAGTGCTTTCCATCACCACATGCTCTGCATCCCTGCAACATGACAGATGACAGCAAGCCCTGTTAGATATTTACCACCTTTTTAAACTGTCAGCAATCTTCAAACCTAAGTGGTGAGCTCCAGAGCTGTGTCATTTATCCTTGCAGTAAATACATAACAGCAATAATAATAATCTAATATACAGTAATTTCGTCTTTAGAGTTCAAAGTATTTTCTAGAGATCAATGTCATTACAGACAGGGAAATACAGAGCTAACAAGGTGGAAATCACCCTGAACTGTAGGGAGAAGTTGTAATCCTGAATCCCCAGCATTTGCCATTTTGTCATGAAATCAAAGTGATCATAATTAGGATATTTGTAGACTACCCTGAAGCTTGGATCTCTCACACAATCCAAAAGAATTCTGCAAAGATGGTACTGTAGAAACACACTGTAAACTGCAGTGCTCAGAGAACCCTCTCCTACTCCTCTGCTCAATAACTGGTGGAGAGTTTAAGAAACCCCACATATGAAAAACAGAAAGAGCTGCCTAAGTCTGCAGACTCAACTTTTAAAAGGAAATAGGTTTTCAAAAAGACTGCAGGATATAGGAAATGAAAAGAAAAACTGTTTTCCTTCAGTTTCCTGTTTAGATGTATGGACAGATCTGACTTCAAATAGATGAGCCACACAGAAGTTTAGTTTATAAGGGTCAGATGGTAACAGTTTCTGTTTAATCCTTGATTTACATTAACTTACAGGAAAATTAATGATTTTTAAACAGGCATCAAAGTGAGGCTGTTTTTTTCATTTCTCCAACTTAGCTTGAGGAACAATTGTTTCCTTTATCTGTCTTCCAGAAAGTTAGTGATTGTGTTTAAGTTAAACTACTCATTTAGCCTTCAGGCACAGCATATTATGAGTTGTTTTTCAGTGAACATTAGTCCCTTACGAGTGCAAACTCTTTGACAGCTCTCTCAGATTCTTGCGCTTACTGGAGCATTTCACAAAAACCACTCTTCACAACTGCACACATTATAATTTACACATTAAAACAGCAGGTTTTCACCTTAGGTCTGTTGCCAAGAATAATCTTTCAAAACTCTTTTATCTTTTTGTAAGAACATAATTATAAATGTGCAATTAACAGCCAAAAAAAAGGTCTTAAGAAAACTCTTAGAGCAATATTGCCAGTTTTAATGCCTCAACCAGATGGTGGTTTAAAGAAAGCCATTTAAAGAAAATAAATAAGAAGCCACATTTTTCAGTCTGGAATGATATGGAAAGTGTAACATTTGAGATATTAAAGCAAGAATGTTACAGGTCTGTCTAACCACCAGAAATGCTCTTAATTCTTCTGTTGTTGTTCTTTTGCTGCTGGACAGACAAAGCAGTTGTAAACATCATGACTGATAGGCATCAGTACAAAAGCACGGAGAGACCAGATGCAAAAAGAACTATTTGTTGCATTTTTTCCGTGAACGGAGCCCATCCAGTGACTGATTTTCCCCAAGGATGAATAATGTGCTCATTTTTGTCTTTTGTTACAACTTGAATTTGTAGAGTCTAATCCTGGAGTCTTTTCCTCTAAAAATACAGGTGCTTCCCTTTCACTAATTAAACATGAGTACTGTGTAATTGTTGACATTCTCAAGTTGGTGTAATCACCTTGGAATAAATGGCTCACAGAAATTCCAGCTTAGCCTTATTCCAGGTATCACTCGGATATTTTTCGAAGCTGCAGAGAAATTACATAAGGAGACTCTCTCCCATTTGAAAACAACCCAGCTGCATTATTTTACAGCCAGGACAAAGCGCTATAAAATACCTGCTTGGAACTAATTAATTTAGGAGAATTCTCACATCACACAATAAACTGATTTGACAATAAACTCAACTGCTTAACTGAATGCTAGAGTGATGGACATCTGGATTGCTCTTGTTCACATAATTTTACCTGTCCCACTATTATCAATTTCTCCAATTTTAGACAAATATTTCTTTCCTTGAAACTGAAGAGTTTTAAAGTAATTTTGTTCTTTTTATTTTTAAAAATTCAGAACAGAAGCTTCTTTCTCAGTGTTACTAGAAAAAGGAAGTGACATAAAACACAAAATTTATTGAATTTACTGAAGTTGGAAAGCACTTTTCAGCATCAAGAAGTAGCTGGGTTGTCTTTAAAGCCCAAACTGCAGAGACACTTAAAATTACAAACAGAAAACTTCATCTTGCACTGCACCTGAAATCATGAGGGTTTAGCTTTAGTCCTGTATCAACAATACATGAAAACAGACTCATCACCTCAGTGCAAAATTTACTGAAGAAATTGTTTCTAAACAGTGTTTTTAACTAATAATTTTCCTTTTTATTAAAAACAAACAAAAAAGCAAAACCTGAGTTCAAGCAACATAATTAGTTTCCAGGTCAACAAGTTCGTTTCCCTTAAATGTTAAAAATAGCTTTTATTGAAAAAATATTTTAAAGGAGCTCAGATAAGGAAGCATGAAAATCTGCTCTATGTTTGTGTCCAGTCTGGGTAGGTCCAGGTAATTACTGACCTGGAGAAATAACTTCTGCTTCTGATAAATAGCTAAACAACTATAAAGAGAGTGATCTCAGGCTCATGACAGCACAAGGTGCTGTTGCCATGAGGCAGAATAAAATCCTTCTAGAAAGGCAGTTGCAGATTTAATTGATATAGGGGGGGGAAAAGAAGATGTAATAAATTTATACTGCAATTTAAAAAGAAAAATCAACTAATTAAAAAGAAAAATCAACTTAACAGAGTGCTCTGTTCTAATAAAAGATGAGTATGGATATAAACACTCATGGACCAAAAGAGAGCAAATGATGTACAGAGAGGAGCTACCCTGAAGATTCAGCAATAAAGTGATTTGGCTCTAATATCTCCATAAACATTCTAAAAAGCAAGTAGAAAAGTTTAAACAAAAGCTCACAAAAGAGACAGCATCAACAGGAGAGGAGAAAGATTACAAACCCCTTCAGCGAGATCTGAGTGAGCAAAAGCAGCTTAAAAATTAATTCCACTTTTTCAAAAAGCAAAATTAATGAAGTGTGAAAAGCAACGAAAATGCAGCCCTCCAAAAGAGAGGCAACATCTGCAACGTTAATATGCTGAGAGACATTTAGGTGTTATAAAGATTGCAAATTAGGCAGATGTGATCAAATGGGGAAAACATCCAACTTTTTGCCGGGCTGCAGCCTGGAAGCATCATGTGAGGGAAGGAAGAAAGTGCCCAAACTCATGTGCTCCTGCATGGCTGTACCTGGAACTGCATGTGGATTCCTGAGCAACCTAATTACAAGGAAGTTATTCCCAAGATGGAGGGAACTGAAAGCAGGGCAGTCCAAATGATTAAGTTGTAAGAATGAGCTGGTTTCAAATGGAAGATTAAGATTTACATCGCTGTGGTCTGTGTGGTAGATAGCAGATGGGAAAAGAATGTTCACCATAAAACACATCTAAGCAGATTCTGACACACACAGCAGGAACAGCACAACTTTTTCACCGGTCCAATGGCACCGTAGAGATCAACAATTTTTAAACGTGAACTAGTAAAAAGGCACAGAATGCCCCAAATTCCTGCAGATTCCCTGTGGGGCAGAGCTGGGACAGTTATGAACAGGTTAAGGTTTCACTGCCCTGAATAAACACCTCTGACATGCAGCCTTTGCAGAGATTTCCCCCACTCCACACTTGATTATTTCAGATTATTTCAGAACATCCAAAGAGGTGTTTCAGATTTGGAACAGGCCCAGGGCAGAGCTGTGCTCTGGACACATTTTGTAAGGATGTGTAACACACTTGGTCTCCTCCTGAGCACAAGGATGCTGAAACTGTCTCAGTTCTGCCCCTCAGTATTGCTCTCTGCTGCTTCCCAGCTTTAATTGCACAGCTTTTCCTTGAGCAAATATTAAACGACAGAACAAATTCCTCAGCTAACCGAAAAGGTTATTTTCCAGTGATGCTTAAAAGAGCAGAGTTATTCCAAAGCATTATTCTACGATGACTAATTGACATTAGAAGAAGTGTAAAGTACATAACTTGATTCTTTTTCAAATACAACAGAAGACATTACTTTTCCAACCACACAAAATCTGGCTGGGATGAAATTCTGTTTATGCTGCTCTGCTGTAATCTCAAAGGAAAAAGCACAAGAACACTTTTTCAGTAATTTCTTATAAGCCCAATTTTTTTTTCTTCATGAAATCTTCAAGTTTGGTGCCTGGTAAGCACGTTCTCACTGTGTTTACTTACTCATTGATTTTTATTGTTATTGGATGTAGACACTTACTGGGAAAAATAGACCAAAAATAAAAGTTATGAAGTTTTGAATTTTTTTTTTCCTATTTCATTTCTTAAGACATACTTCCCCAAAGAAGAGGACTGGACTTCCCTTTTAATCTTGCATTGCTGGAGTATGCTCATTTTTTATCTTTCTAATATGTATAGCATAAAAATTATTTGAAATTATTCAAGTTCAAATTTTTCAATAATAAGGTATTATTGAAATATTTTTAACCAAGTCGGTTCAAAATAGATTTGGTGCAATCACACACTTCAGAAAGCACATCCTTTCCGTTATGGACCAATTCCTGCTATTCCTATGAATCCCTCACATAGTAAAGTTTGGCAGAAATGTTATTTATCTGAACAAGTCTGACCTTAAAACATCCTGCAGCCTCCAAGCTCCAGGGAGCAACCCACAGAAATTCTCTTTGCAGGTCTGGGCACCAAGTAAGAATGCCAGAAATATCCTTATGTGCATTTCTTAATGGAATTAATCTTTGGTCCTTCACAAATTAATCAAATAGGCCTAATTACAATACATGCAAACAGACTTCTGTGTTGATGCTGAGACTGAACCAGTTAAATGCATCAGACCTCAGATTCTGGAAGTCTTTGGAAGAAATGTCCACCTGTGCCTAAATTGGTTTTATAACTAGCTTTATCAACACAGGATAGTAATATCAGAGAAATTAAAAAAAAAAAAAAAGAGCACGTGAGAATGATTAAAAAGGCAAGAGGAAACTGGACATCAATTCTAACTTTAAAGCCAAAAAATACCCCACCAATGACTGATGTGCACATTAAAGTCAAGAAAACTTCTGCCATCTCTTATTATCATTTGTGGTTTTAAGTAAAGACCTTTAGACCTCTGTTACTGCACAGGAGCCTAAAATTTCTCTTAATTATCACGATTCGACTGCAGGTTTCCCAAAGCAGCAGCACTTCACCCAAATTGCTTCCAAGCTAAAGAAGACACTGGGTAGAATTAAACATGAGATAATCAACATAAAGTTGCTCAGAAAAAAAATGCACAGGCCTGTTCTCTTCTCTGTATTTGAATTTTACCTTGATATTTATCAATTCTACACTTACATATTTAAATTTTCCATCACCAGCCTTTTTATGTTTTAGGGTTATTTTTAACTTGACTTTTTCGATCTTGTGATTTAAAATAGTTCTTGATCTTTAGCAACATAAACCAAAAAAATGCTCAGAAATAAACAGAATTCAGTGCCAATCTCTTATCTATACAGCTATTTTTATTGGAATTTTAGATCTTTAGTTTCAAAGGCTGGAGTTTTAAATGCAGGCATAATTACAGGAAAGATTCATCCAACAAGAACAGGTCAACATAATTTAATAAGGCAGTAATAAAATATCTAGCAAACCTTATCCATTAGTGTCCAAATAAAGAAGATTTAATGATGTACAGAAAAGTCTTTGCATTCAGATATTCCTCACAGATCCCACCACATAAGGGAGATACTGTGAAGTACAGAAGGCCCAGAAGGGCACAAAAAAGGTGACACCCATCCAAAAGGTCTACAAAAACCCCCCAGTAAAAATATTAAAAACCATTTTAAACTTAATGAGATTATTTCTTAACCTCTCTGCAATTCCTTCCAAGCACACTTGTGGTGCCCTACTTGGGTGATGGTTTTCCTCAGCAATTTTTTTTTTGTTTCTCTTTGAACCAGAAGTGTTTCCTCACTGAACCTGAGAAATCTCTCAGTGTTGTCTGTAGCCTACAATCCTACTTCAAGAAATTCCTACATCTTAGTCTCAATAATAAAAAAACACCGTATCTAGAGCTTTTACTTGCTTTTTGGCATTACAAAATATTGCACTTAGAGCAACTGTAAGTTTGTTCTTTCATCTGTTATCATGGTTTATGCAACAGCCAACACTTTCAGGCAGGGAGCTCCAATCCTGATAACCAACCACCTCCTAACTGCCACGTGCCACACACAGGAACTCAACAAAAACAGCTGACCAGGGGCTGTGGTTAAGGATTTGCACCAAAAAACCTGAAAAATGCAGTGTATCGTGTGGACTGCATTTACCAGAGTGAACTATTTTGCAACAGTGCTACATTAGGAGCAAAAATTAAAATTAAGGTAGATAAAAATGAAGTTATTTCCAACCAGAAAGCCTGTATAAGACTCAAAATAAATTTTTTCCACATTATTATTTCTAATCAACATCTACCCTAAATGATCAGTATATTTCACAATGATTTGCCTCTAGAATATCCTCCAAACTCTCTGTTCTTGCCCTCATATCTGCCAAATCTACCTCAGAACCTCAAATCTATCCTCCCACTACTTGGGATATACCTCACCCCAGCCACTTCCCCTAGACCAATATTATGGTATCAGATAGACAAAGAAAGTCAAGAATGACCTGGAAATGAAGTTCTTGTCCTTTTCTCTATTCCTCCCTGGATGGAAAAAGTCAGTTCCAACACCTGCACGCCTTCCCAAAAATTCCTCCTGTAGGAGCTGATGGAGAATGGGAGATCACTGCTCTGCCCCTGCTTCAGGAGCTGCACACAAGGTGGGGCAGTGGCCAACCCAAAGACAGTTCCTCACCCAAAAAAGAGATCTGGATCTTCTGGTCTCATTGCCAGAATCCAGCTCAGTGGTGTGAGCAGAGGAGCAAAATGCAAATGGAAATACTACACATTAATACAGACAGGGCATCACAGAGTGATGTGGGTTGGAAGGGACCTTCAAAGGCCATCTAGTCCAACACCCTACTGTGAACAGTGACATCTGCCTTTGGATCAGGTTGCTCAGAGCCCTGTCCAGCCTGGCCTTGAATGTTTAATTCAACAGGGATGTGGCATCTACCACCTCTCTAGGCAACCTGTGCCAGTGCTTCCCCACCCTCATTAACTATCTCCTTGCTTAAATGAAAGAAAAGGCCTTTAAGACCACCATGCCCAACTAACACTGCCAAGGCCACCACTAACTGATTAGGCCAGAGAGGAAAGCTATTTTCCTGAGTTTAATTGCTTCTTTGTAAAACAAATTTTAAGACTACAGCACTATTCAAGTCTAATGACTTTACATACACTTAAATTCCACGTAAAAATCTCTTGTTGTCCTCTTCCACCCTCTTCCCATCACACTGGTTTTGTTTCTTCCAAACTGATAAGTCTGGTCCAGCAAAACACCAAAATACTAATTAATACTCCCCGAGGTTCTGCTCCTGCCTGCGTCAACTTCAGCCCCTGTTCAAGTCATCTGCTGGGTCCAGGGCAGGACAACCTGCCCCTTCCAGGAGCAAGGGAATTTGGCACCCACTATTTACACCCTGGTACCTCAAAGTCCCCTATCCATGTAGATAATCTCCTGCAGCTGCTACAGACTGGCTGAGGCAGCCAAGCTGGATTTAGCTCTCACTGCCCTAACAGAAATAATCAACTCACATTTGGGGTAACGATGACAGCAAAAGCAACCATTAAAATGGAAATAACTGGTTTCAGAAGTTTAAGGTACTTCTTGAATGTGAGACATTAAAATTAAACGTTTATAGTTGCTTTAACCTGGACACTTGCTCATTTTCAACAGAAAGGAACAAGTGAACCAGTTGCACTAATTATATCCATTCAAACAAGTGTCACAGCACTTTGATTTGATTATCATTACCATGGGATTTATCTAACAGTCCCTAAAATATATGCATCAAGATACATATATATATATATATATGTAGCTTTTGTCCGATGTCTATTTATTAAAGAAACAGTAAATAATACATTTCAAATTAGGATTTTGTCCCCTCCTGAACTCTCACAAAGCCAGCGGCCAAAAAACCGAGTAAGTCAGGGTGCCTTTGAAGATATTTAATTAAAATCTAATCCCACATTCTTAAGGGCTCACATAAATTAAGCTGTCATTCAGGAGATTTATGCATTCACATTTGCATATTGCATACAATTCATCAATTACTCATGTTTGAAAGCAGAGCCGTTCTCGGGGAGCCGGAGCTGCCAAGAGGCGCCCGGGGACGCTCCGGCTGCGCCCGCCGGTGCCTCGGAGAATCCACTTCCATATGGCTGATCCTCCTCTGCCGTCACACACCGCCCCAGGCACGCCCAGGCACCTCCCTGGAACCGATGGATTCCTCTCAGCTCAATCTGTCAGCCGGGGATGGACATTTGGGGAGTCTCCAAGCAACCAAATCGGAGTCAATATTCCAAATCAGAGTCAGTATTTCAGATCAGAGTCAACATTGCTTGCATCACAGAAGGAAGTTTAACAGCACACCCAGCAAGTCCACCCTGCTGGAGGAAGCCAGGCCCCTCTCCTGATTTTCTCAAATGGAATCACAGAACCACAGAATCATTTACACCTGTTTAGGTCAAGCCCAAGGCCACCGCTAAGCCATGTCCCCAAGTGCCACATCTACACCACTTTTACGTCCCTCCAGGGATGGCTTCTGATTGCTGAGTAATAATAAGTAATAAATACTGCCTGGAGGCATTTCTGGCTCCTTTGCTGCTCACCAGACTCCCTTTGTATCATTAAGGGCCACGCTAAGTTACACCAAAATCTGTCCTTAAAGTGTTCAAAAATATTTAGTCAAGCTTATACATCTCAATGTATTTATACATCTGAATGTATTCAGATCCAGGAAATTTTCCCAGTAATTGTCTACACCTTTTAAACACATTCTTAGATAACTATGATTCATATATATGTGTGGAACATTTTCGTTTCAAAGCATCATTACCTTTTCCAGCTAAATAAGAATATATCCATAACTGCTTTATACTCCATGAGCTGGACCCAGCACATCCAAGTGCCCAACCATCTGACATTCCCTGGCCTATTTGACATTCCCTGGCCTATCTGAACCATGTTCCCTCATCCCTGCAGCTTTCTCATGGATGTCTGTACATCACAGCCCAGTATCATCGTCCTTATTCACACACCTGCAGTGGCTCAATGACAGGAGAGCCAGAGCTTTTATGAAGAACTCGAGAAACCATGAGAACACAACCAACATGCAAACGACAGGCTCAGGAACTACACGGAAAAAGCATCAAACTCAACACTGACTCACATATCCTGCTTCTACATCGCATTTATAGTCTTTTTTTGGGCTTAAACAATGATCTTTAGGCATCTACCACTGGGAAGACAAGGTAGTTTATGACTTGAAAATTAATCCATGAAACAAACACACGTATCTGTAATTAGATTAATTTTTCCATGGTTTGTCACGATGATGGGGAAGGCTCACCAGAACCCCCATTCTGCATTTGTTTTGCTCACTGAGTTTATCTTAGTCTGGTATTTGCAGACCATGCAGTCTCTGGAATAAACACCTCTGTGACTCAGTGGTGGTGATTTCCTGCACATCCAACAGCCACAGCAGTGGCTTCATGGAAGAGCAATAGCAAAATGTCACATCCCTCTGTGGCTGTTCTTTTTTTCCTAGAAAGGTACTTTTATTTTTTGTTTGCATTAACATACTGATTGCAAATGGGACAAAAATATCAAGGGACAAAAATATCAAGAAAAGCTGGTGTTTTGTAACGTCCTCCCACAGCTCTGGCAACTCAGCCCTGACCTGCAGCACATCAGCCAGCCCAGCCTAAGGCCTTTGAGGGCCACCACTGAGAACTGCGCTGACTAAAATGCATGAAACCACTCACCTTCATTAACTGCAGCCTCAACCAGGTCTTAAATTCAAATCTCCAAAGGTGAAAGGCTAATGCAATAACCACTTGTTAGAGTCTTATTACTGAGCCACTGCTCATTTCTTACACTCACTGAGTTTTTGCTCTACTTATGGTATTATTATATTCTTCATATATTGTTAAAACTAGCCTACTATTTACGTTCGTTTGCCAAATGTTTTAAAAAATGACTTTAAACAGTTTGTTTCCATGTAGCTATTAGCTGCTATTAAAGCCACTGCATAAATATAGATATAAAACAATTTAATGGAACAAAGGATAAACACCCCAGCTGATGTCAGCACCAACTTCTCAGTGACTCTCCAATCCAGGAGAGGTGACGTATCACAGCGCTGAAACCCCTCTGGGAAGAGCCAAGACCTGCTGAGACAGACATGGAGCACAAGGTCGTCCATTTATTAACTTCCCTTTAATAACAGAACATTTCAGTGTGCTTCCAGCATTTTCAGAAGTACTAAATTCATTTTTACAATATGAAGATATCCCTCTTCAAAATTCTGTGCACCCTACGGACTGAGAGATTTGTCCGTTCCAAAGTAGAATCAGACACGGGTTAAGTCCTTTTTAATAGACTCAGATGCTTTGTTTTTATTATTTTGAGGTGTTTAATGTGCTTAATTCTCACACTAGAAGCCAGTTCCTGTCTCTCCAGGAAATCTTTTGACAACTAAAGAATCACTGGGATTCCTAAAAATCATAAGAAAGCAACCCTGACACAACTGATTGGCAAAGAGATTTTCAAGTTTCCACTTTACAACAGCCTCGATTTAACTTTCTATCTTTTATTAACTCTCTTTTAGCATGAATTTTAAAGAAACTGTTGGGTGGAGAAGGGGAGGAAAAAGAATTGTTTCATCATCACTCATCACTTCAAGATTATATATCAGTGAAAAAAAAATCTACAGATTCTATAGTATTCATATAACAATCTGTGAAAAAAAAAATCAGATGAGATGTCACTACACAGTACAACAAGTTTTTTTAAAGAAACCAGTTTAAATAGCCACAAAGGCTTGAAATCCCCCACTCGTGACACACCAGAGGTTTGGAGTCTCGTCCCCATGCACTGCTCTGGGATTGTTCCCACCCCACTCCGCATCCTCCCAGCCCTGTTCTCTCCAGCAGGTTGTGTCCCCACTCCCTGCAGTGACTGACACGTTTTCCTTCCCGGTGTTTTCCAACACTCTTGTGTAATAACCCGTTTGCCTGGGGGCTGGGTACTCCCCTGTGCTCGTTCCATGATGACTTGTCACAACACAGGAGGGCACAGTCACATTCCCCACCCCTCCCCAGAGCTCCATCTCGCAGGAAATGTTCCTGTACAGCTCTGTGGCTCGTGGAACAGCTGCACTGAGCACAGAATCTCAAGAACTTGGGATGTAAAGGTGATTTTCTAACAAACTGGAATTATTTCCATGTATAACTATCAAATCTCACCATATGTCCTGCATGTAAGAAGACAAAACATACTCTAAACTGAATCTGTGAGATGATCAATGTGCACAGGTGACAAATACACTGAGGGCAAAACCAGCAGTAAAAGCTACATGACTTTATATATTAATAGAATTAATAATATTGACTCTCCTGAAAGTCTCCCTTATCTTGCTGTTGTACAGGTCATTGCAAAAAACCCTCAAAAACATTTGTCCTACAGTAGTGACTAAATCATTAGTTTATTTTAATTAAAGTCTGACATAGTTTCTAAAGCTGGCACACGTGTGAAGTTGGCAGAGAGCTCCATCCCACGCAAAGTAACTGGACTTTGTGGATTGTGCACAGAGTTTGACAGGAAAACTAAAAATCCGTGGCTCTCAAGTGATGTTAAAGACAAAAACCATGGAGAAAGGTCACTGCTCAGCAGCACTCAGCTTGCAGCAGCCTTTGAAAGGAACCCTGAGCTCAGCACACGCTGGAGCTCCATCCTCATGCCCCTGGACACCTCCAGCTCTGACCACTGCATTCCCAACATCACTAGGAAATAGGTTTTTCCATTTTTCCCAAATAGTCATATCTTTCCTTCTCCTACCTGAAATAATGGATTTAGGAGGAATCCTGTCCTCGTGCACTAACTCTGCTTTGGGCTGCCCTGCCTGTCACTGAAGAACAGAAAGCTCAGTCCGATGCTTCACCAAACATCCCTATCCCTCAGTCAGCACTACCTGTCTGTCCTAAATCCCTCCAAGAAGCTGCTTTAGGAGGAAATGGCACCAACTATTTTTCGTGGACCAAATCCATCCGTGTGCCACAGCCCCCTGGGAATTGATCTTTCTCCACGTGAAGTTATGCAGTGTAAAAAGAGGGGGGAGAAAGTCATTTCAGCACTCATTAGATTGGAAGGTGACACCAACAAACATCTGGCAGCAAAACAGAAAATGAGAGCTGTTCCAAATTAATAGCTTTCCATACGTTAATGCACCTTGGATTTTTACTGGATAAACATTAAACTGAAGTTTTAAAAATTCAAGAAATGTTAAACCACATCCACAATTTCCCTCTGATAGCTGGAACAGACAGATGGTTCGAGCCATAACTCCATGTCAAAAGATGGTTCCTCTGGTTCCTCAAGTACATCACCTTGGAGTTCTGTCAGGAAAAGCCTTGCTGGGATTCACCTTCAATATTTCTCTCTCAGGAAAAAAATATGCAACTAATGCCCCATGGGCACCCTTCAAAGTAAGTCTGCAACCTCACATGTCCAAAACTACTTGTGTGTCTCTCACAACAACAATTTATAGAAACGTGTCATTTTACCTGTATAATTGTGACAAGAAAGTACATTTGTAGGTACTTCAATTTTCTCCACATTCAGACAAATTACATTTTAATTTTCATTTTTCAATTAAAGACTAAAGTCTAAGCCAGCTATAGATTTCCACTGAGATACTGGGGTGGTTGGTTGCCAGTTCAAGCCATCAGCATCCCTTTCTGATGAGGAAAAACACTATACAGTCATTTTTAGAACAATTTCTACATTTTTAATGTATAATGTACGTAAAGGATGTAATGTAGAAAGTAATCAGAAGACACAGTAGAACTACACATCACTCACAACTATATATTCATTTTACTTACTCTATTAGCTGAGAAAACTAAAGAAATTAATCTTTATTATCTTTGAAAATCACTTGCTTTTTATAAGTAACAGAAGCTAAGTGTAATAGGAAGCCACTGCTCAGGTGGGATTTTAGAGATCAAATTCCCTTTTTCCCTTAAAGAAAAGTTAAGCTTTCAGGATCAGGCACACCCACAATAAAAAGGAATTCCCACCACTTATCTGTGCTGTAAGTAGTAGAAATATATGTGGTCAACCACCAAACAATAACACTGCTTCAGCAGCACACAGCACGCCTTAACTTTCCCCAAATCAGTCATGAAAGAATGAAAAATCTCCCTTAAATCTCTGAACCAGTACTTCAAATGAAAATACAAGGAGCCATGGAAGAAGCAGAACCACCCATATACTGAAGGCATTTGAAAACAGAAAATGCTTTTGGTTTCCCTTCTGTGATTCCATCACTCCCCTTCCTGCAGACCAGCAAAGCTCCTGCTTTGAACACACGGAGGGGTTACTTTGTTGAGGGGTTTTTTTTATTTGAATTTATGTCAAAAAGTGAATTTGTTAAGAAAGATTAAGAGTTTCACAGAAGAACATAATGACACGTGCAACACATCCTCAGGAATCAAAGTGCCAAGGAAGGAATGGAAAATAAAGTATAATTTTATACCGGTCGCCTACAGGCCGCAGTTTCTTTGCTTTTCTATTAACAGCTCACAACTCTCTGTGCTGTGAGAGCACAGAAAACTGTAACTGCCAATTAATTTAATGATATTTGCATATTCATTACCATGGTTATAAGAAACACCCGCACTCACTGTGCAGTGGGACGCAGGGATCCAACTGGCAGAGGGGCGTTTGTCTGGCAGAGCAGGACTGGGAGAAAACTGGGGGAAACAGAGTAATTATAACCAAGTGTGCAACACCAGGGCTCCTCTGACTGCCTGTGCACACTTCCTACAAGATGCTTACCTGTAAATTATTTGTTATATAATCCTGTCTCCTTTCTTTATGCCTTTTGCATCACCAGTGAGCAATTAATAACACCAGTGTGAACCCTCAAACTCTCTGCTTTTTAACTTCCAGCTACTCACTGTATTTTTTATGATAACCATATGCTAGATTATTATTTAATTATGATCAAAAAATAAACTCCCAAATGTAGGTTAGTTTGGAATGACAGCAGTTTACAAATAACTCGGATCCACTGCTTCTCTCACAGTTCAGTCACCACTTACCTGTCACAAACACGCTCACCTGAACTCAGGAAATCTGCCATTTGCATTGAAGTTCATGCAGACACACACACCCCCCTTCATGTAGAACTAAATTCTGTCCAAAACTTTTCAATGCTTCTTCCAAAAACACTCAAGCACCTTTTAAAATCATTTAAGTATATCTGCAGTAATACTTCTTTAATCAGGGCATTGTGGTTATTACAGATATCAGTATAACCCAAGGCCTTCCTGGTACCCAAATAAGGCTGTTCTTGAGCTTCTGATGTAAGTGTTACTGTTCATAAGAGCACAAAGTCTTGTATTCCCATAGAAATGCCAAAGATTCTCCATTTCCCAGACAATTTCCCAGACAAAACTGAGGCGCTGTTTCAGTACCCTGTAAACAGCTAATACTGTATCTCCAATAAACTCATTTTAAATATATACATCATATGAGACATATGGATCTACATATCTGCTCTGAAAACATAAGGTGCCTCACAAGGAAATTAAAAAAATGGGGGCCAGGAATGGCAGAATGAGATCCAGGGAAGTGGGTGATCTGACTCCAACCTCTGTGCTGTGCTCAGCTCATCCCCTCACATCTGGAAGTGCATCAGCACACAGGATCTGATTGTTGTTCTCTCCTTCGGTTTCATTTTGTGTCTCCCACTTTAGATATTAAATTTTTCAATCATCTTCCTTTGATGTTGTCTTAGTTTAATTTAAAAGCAATACAAACATGTCTGATTTACAAGATTTTTATCACCACAGTATCTTATCACCTCATTAGAGTTAATTTGCAAAGGCTTTTGTCCCAGCTGATACCAGAAAGGATTTATTTTCAACTTCGGGTTCTTTTTCCTTTCTCAGTATGTTTGTGAGCTGTTGTACCTCATCTTTGGGCACTGTGGGAAGGTCCTGCCAAACAGGGAAGTTTTGCAATACTATAAAAACCATGGGGCTTGGGCTCAGACTCTGCTTGGCTGCCGACCAAAAATGTTTTTATCTCCAGTTCTCATGAACTTCCTTTGGAGTTTTGGTCACGAGGGTTGGTTGCTTCAGGTGGTTATGAATGAAGAGAGGGACCCTGTCTGGGCCCTAAGGTGTAACTGAGGTGGTTTGCACTGAACTGGGATGACAAGCAAACCTGGGATGGCATGGACATGTGCGCACACACACACACACACACACTTAACCATTAACTGCCAGTTTATATTTTTCCCCCTTAAACTCTGGTGGTTCATCACACCTGAACATACAGAACAGGGCAGCTGCTGCAAATAACAAGTCATAAACTTATTGTTGCAAACCTTGTGGACCCAGAATATTATCTGTGTCTGAACACCCACCAAAACCACAAAGAACTATAAACTGCAGGGTTTATGATGTCACATGTTACAATTTTTCTCGGGATGAATGGTGAGGCACTGAAGGTTGGTGAGCCCCAGGAATTGCCAAGCAAGGCCCCAGGGCATTCCAAGGGCTCTAAAGAGAGAAGTCACTGTTTCCCTTGATGCTGGCAAACAGTACGTCAGGAACGAACAATAAATCACAACAAGAACAATAAGTCAGGAATCAGATCAAAAAGGTGACCCCAAAAATTAGTTTATCCGAAGGATCTCAGTAGAATCTTCCTATTTATTTTTAATTAACTGTACTGAAGCCAGAAGCATGGCATTGATATGGAGTTACCAGGTCAACATCTTAAAGAAACTTTCTGATGACGATGCACTGGTGGATTTGTTTTCCTAAGATTAGCATTCTTAGGGGAGGTAGCACCTTAAGGGAACCTCAACCTATTTCCAGCTCCTCTGATGACAGGAGCTGCTTGAATAAAGCTACTTTATTCAGATTCTGGTTAATTTTCTATTATTTTTTTAGGCAAATTAATATTCTTCTACTGAGAAGTGAAATTAGAAAATTTTTTAATAGGTGAGAAACTATTATCCACTGTAAAAGCAGCCAACAGTAAAAGCACAGTATGTCAAGACAAATTTTGATCCTCCTCCTCACTCCATAGCACGATGTCCAAGAAAAATCACATAATACTGCTTCTATGAATTTGTAATTTCATCCCAGAAAGTAAAGTATAAGATAAACATTTTCTGTTTGTTTTTCACTTTCACAGCAACACCATCCTTACTTGCTTCTAGATGGTCACATTTTGCTGACATTTACAAACATTTCATGTTGATCTTACATGGGTCACATCAATCATCTATACAGTTTCAATGACACTTTGTTAAATAAACTGTCATGAAAGATTTATAGAGAATTTGATAAAAGTAAAGAAGATGTAGTTTAGCTTTTAAAGATGCATTACCCCTTTTCTGAGGTGTAATATCAGCTCTAAAATACCATTAAGCTTTTCTGGCAGGAGATGAAGTGAGAAAATAAAATGCACTCTTTCATCAGCACTCGCTTATTTGCATCTTTGTGCTCCTACAAAACGCTGTGAGAACAGAGCACCTGGAGGGAAAGGGAACCTCACTCCCCAGTCTGTGTGTTCTGGTTGTCTCTCCTAATGCTTGGCAGAAGCCACTAATGCTCTTAACACATTATCTGAGCAAAAATTACCTCCAGATTAAAAATGAAACAAAACGAAACTCTACTTTCAGATTAACATCTTTCTGAAGGTAAACTGATATTCCCAAACTCCCTCTCTCAAAATAAGGAGTGCAGACAAGCAACACACTTTCACAGAAAGCCCTTCTTCAGATAAACATGGCTGGAGCACACTCATTAAGATGTATTTAAATTTTCAGACTTTCCTGTCTGATACCAATTTAATATTTGAGAGCGGCTAACAATGGTCTCACTGTTGGGGAGGGTCTTAATCATATTTAGTTGGCCAAGAAGGATCAAAGTTTGACAAAACTTTTCATCAGCTTTTCACCCTTGACTGCTCCAGTCCCAAAAGCAATTATTTGTTACACCTTCCAGTTACCTGCAAAGTCAGCTACTCCACAGCAGCTCTGCTTGTTATGGAATACCAGCAAGGAATACAAGACAGGAAGACTTCTCCATTTCACCATTCAGCTTGAGAAACTACAACTGATGAATTAACACTTCCAGACAAAAAAATATAACAAGATCAAGAATCTTTCACATTTCCTAAAGAGCATTAATTTTTGCAACTAAGAGGACAGCACGACACATTCCTAAAATACTTCTGTATTTTTGAGTCTGACGCCTAATGACCAGCCCTGTCACAACCTCTTACCTTCATGTTCTTACTCCATCCCAAAAGTCTCACTCCAAAGGTTAAACAGTGGATTAATCCACTGTTTTACCAAATAATTAAAGAAAACCAAGTATTATTTCAGCAGTGAAAGTGTCCTAGCAAGAAAAAATGATAAAATTATACTGGATTACCTACAGAACATCTGTGACCAAAAGGTTGCAGATGCAGGAGCAATGGTGTAAGATACTGAAAAAACAGCCTTGGCAAATCAATCTCCCACTAGTCTGTGACAGTAATTTCCATAAATATAACACAGTTACTTTGAAGGATTTCTTCCTCACTGTTTTCCTCCACCTTACAATTTCTGCATCAGTAACATAAATACAAAACACACGGTCAAAGTTCACATCAAGCTGGACACTGAAGAGTGCACTGTACATACATTTATGATTATCTTACCGTCTGTGGCCTTGAGACCTTCCTACAGATACCTTCAACATGTGTCACGATGAAAAGATAAAAGTGCATTCTTTACCTGGCACCAGAGGGCTGACAAACCTCTCACAAACCAACACCCTCCACCACCCCACCCCTCCAGCCCATTAATTCCCACATTAACCACGCTGCATCACCCCCAATGCTGGCACAGCAACTGCATTTCAGGCTGCTCAGGTCCTTCTGGTGTCTGATATGAGGACCCTGAGTTCATCTCTGCAGCGTTTCTGGGAAGAGCACATTGATATCTGGGTTATTTTTTCATGAAGAAACGAGGCAGATGCTCTGTATCCATTCTCAGTGCTGTGCAGAGAACTGGCCCTGGCAGTCCTGCTCACATCAACCACAGCCAGAACCTCTGGCAGGGCCCAAACATCCAGAACTGCTCTTCCAGCAGGGAACACCACAGATCTGACTCCTACAGCATTTCCCAAACTCACTTCCCTCTCAGCAATGCTTATTCAGGGGGAATCTGAATCAGGGATTAAAAAAAAAAAACAAACACCAACAAATCCAACTGCAGCCAAATCACAACAGTAAGTGGGATCTCAACTACATTAATTTGTGGATATTGTAATGCTGTGTTACCAGCAGTGTTCTGAGATACTGTGAATTCAAATAAAAAAGGCTGGGAGTTTAAAGGCAGCAATTGACTCAGTTATTCAACACATCTGTCAAATATATTACTGAGTGGTAAATGAATAAATATTGGATTTCAATTGCTATGACTAGAAATAAATGGGAGCCATTCTCCGAGCAGCAGCACCGTGAGCTACAGGCTTTCAGTGAGGCTTATTTAAAGAAAAAGCAGAGCAATTAAAGGAATTCTTATGTTCTGAAAAAAAAAAAACAGTTTGTGAAGTGATAGATTAGACAGCTAAAGCACAACTGCCTCTTCCTTTTACCACACACCATGTGATCTTCAGGAAAAACAACACACTAACCCAAGGAAACCATATCCCAAAGATATCCTAAAGGTCCAACACTTGAGGTCCAAAGATATATTCCTTGTTGAAATGAATATTCCAAATATTTCAGTATCTTGAAATAACTTACATGCATTCGAATCTGCCAGAACTAGATGCAATTTAAATGTTCAGATCATACACTAATGATTGCTTACTGTGTTAGATACTAAATTATATATCTCTATGTATATACACTACTTTTATTATTGTTCTGTGAAAATTACTTGAGTTAAATTTGTGACTGTTGAAAATTAGTTAGAAAAATATCAGCTATAACAAAGCAGAAGTGATCCAACATTTTTAACTGCCCTGCAACCCTCCCATTGAATTTTCTTACTGGAAAGCACTGAACTACACTGACAGATAAAGAGAAATTAGTGTCTCTCGCCATGACAACAGACTCAGGAGCTGTTTTGCTGAAGTTTCCTTCAGATCTGTAACAACTTCAGAAAACTGTTGTGTGCTCAGGAACAGCAAATCACGCAAATCACCCACATTCTAATGAAGTTCAGAGCTGCAATATGAGCAGAGGAGCATCCTCAGCCTCCCAGGATGGAATCAACACATCTGTCTCTGTGTCACAGACACACAGGACATGCTTTAAACACCCTCGTGGAGTGACTCGATTAGGGAATATCGTTGTAAGCAGCAGACAGCAGCAGACCAAGCAAGCACCTGGCTCGTCTCCATTACAGTAACAATTAATACATCCACTCCTTTGACTCCAAAGTCTTGGTTGCTGGGGAAAGACAAGGCTCTACTTCCCAAACAGACCTTCCATCCTAACGCACAGGAACTCTCATAAGTCTAAATTAACTACAGACTCCTTAACTGTTGCACCACAAGCCCCAACTTTATCGATCTAACTGGTTTTTGGTTTTTTAAACCGTCACCTGACCCATGATTTTATACCTAACTTTAGTATTACAAGGAGGACTTAATAAAATCTTAAGATGTGCATGGTCTTCAAAACTATTTCTGTAACATCCAGAATGTGGCTAAACTGTGCACATCACAAACTTCACTCTCTGTGCTCTGGCAGGGTTTGGCACACCACGAATGATCTAACCAGGTGTAACTCCTGCCTCTTGTTACCCACCTGCCTTCAAGTTGATCCTCACTGGGCACAAAAAGAATGTGACTGAGGCATCCCTTCACTGGGCAAACAATGAATGCTACTGACAACAGGCATCTTTCAGCCCAAAAGCATCATTTCAGCTCAGATCCAGGAGTTAAATCCTCTGGGCTGCTTCTGCCACAGTCTCATGGTCAAGATGATCGGCGGCCTCTTAGTTTGACATTTCAGATTTTCCCAGTCTTTATCAACGTGTGTTACAGGCTGCTGAGGGAACTACATAACAGGATTAACTAATGGCAATAACCCTCTTTTGTCAGAGAGGATTACTGTCACTCAGCACTGGGGGAAACTGAAAACCAGGAGTTCCTTTTGTGGTATTTATTTAATATTCTACTCTGTAATCTGTTTGCAACAGTATTAGTGCAAAATGTCATGGGAAGATGTAAACACTCACCAGATTCCTTTTTTGTACCTACAAACAAACCGAAGGAAAAACAAAAAACAGTTTGTTTCCTGTCGCTCAAGCCGTTCCAAGATCCTGATACTCCATGTTATTTAACGTTTTCAGCTGACTTTGGGGACATTGTAGACTGCTCTGATGAGGCATGTTCCAGTGTCAGCCAACACTTTATCCCTGGCACGCTTGTCAATCAAAATAAAACTAACAGACGGCTTCCTTTGTTTCAAATGAGCTTTCCCTGGTCATTAAAATTCACTTTTTATTACAAAAAATGCCATTTGGAGAGAGCAAATTGAAATGTTTGTGGTTGCTACTGAATCAGTTCCTACTGAAGTCGACTGTTACAGAAGAAACTTGAAAATATAAGAAATGCATTATTTCATCACCTTTGTGCTATCCATTCTTGGCCTTACTATGGCATGGAAACTACAGAATGGCCACTTCATATAAACCCTGTAACCAACATTTTGGCAACAGGATGACATGATTTCCTTTAGTGTTTCCAACAGCAGGATATAAAAATCTAGAAAATTAAAATTTTCCTAGGACTGAGCAGCAGGAGCTGAGTTAGATCTCTTTAAACAGCATAAAAATATAGTAGTTATCGAAAACATTCGGTTTCCTATGCTAAATACTGAGGAAATGATGCTCTCTTAGATTACATTTGGAAACTTATAGCAAAAGCATATAAGTCAATAGCAAAATACATTTAGAATATGTATTCCTGGTAAAATAATAAAGTGCTTCCAGCAACACCAACTTAATTTTGGGGAGATAAATCAAGAAGCTATCCAAATACATCCTGACAAAAAGCCCTGATTTCCAACCAGCCTTTGTGCCACAGAATGCAGCCTGATGATTTGTAATGATGTACAAATCATGCAAAGGAAGCCATGATTTTATCTGAAGTTCCCACATGAGTTAAGAGTTTAGACCGCTGCAAACACCAGATTTCCTTTTCCTTTTTAATAAAAGTATATTAAAAAGCCCGAACAAACAAGGTTTTGAAATCATTATCTTTCTTCTCTGCAGGGAAATCGTGCATATAGCCTCTAATTTTGTCAATTATGAGCACGTGGGATCTCAGTTATTATAAACACACTTTCCTTCCACTGACAGTGATCCAAATCCCACCCCACAGACTGATCTGCACCCCTTAAAATCAGACTCTTTCTTTTGTCAACAAGCACCATCCTCTGCAATTGCCCTTGGAATAAGATGGCAAAATGATAATGAGCATCTCCTCTTTTTACATCTTCTGCAGACCATACTTTAAATATAGAATGTAACTACTGTTAAAAAAAAAAAAAAAAACTGTCCTGGGCAACACAACTTTTCAATCTAAAAACATTGGCTGTCGTTTGGAGGAAAAGAAGACAGGAAATAAATGTCCAAAACTGAGCCCGGGTGCTGAGTACAAACCAGAATCTTTGGGTCACAACTGAATCCCACATAACCGAGCACAGGAGGAAAGCAAAAGCCCAGAGAAATTCCCAGTAATTGTAAATAATACCCTGCCTTTCTCAAGCCGATTTCAGTAAGAACTCAATTTCACCTTCTCCGTGCAAACAGCAATATTTGGGTACACAGCCCTCACACCACCCTGTCTCTAATCACTGCTGTTCTCTCTGCACTGCAAACACATCCACATCCATTTCAGCCCTAATAATAATATTTACGAAATGCCGCATTTGACACATCAAGAGAAATGCAGTTTGGCTCCCAGAATGCATAATTTTGGAATGGAAATGATTAAGAATAAATTACAGCTTCAGTTAGACAGACACACATTACATTCCTGTCCCACCAGTGGGAGGCACATCCTGCTGGACTCACCAAGCTCCAGGACTAGCAGGGATCTATCCCAAACACATGGGGAGAAGCTCCTACTCGTTCTGTGTCCTTTGATGAAGACCTAGCAAAGAAACTGGTCCTCAAACTCTAATCTATACCCAGGTACGCCCTAGGGATAAAACCATATTAATTGAAAACCTTTACTAAGTGGAATGACTCCTCTTGAACATTTGGCAACACAATCAAGAGAAATAACAAAAATTATGTCCTTCCTAATCAGATACATTGTTTTAGCACCTTGATAGAGCTGCATTTTCTGAATAAAACTCCCAGAAAGAACAAATTTGCCAGTTTTCCTTGATGTACTACTCAACACAGTCAGGGATAACATGCCCTGTACTGGACAGTGAAGCCTGAAAGAGGTCAAGAAGGGGGGGAACCTCTCTTTTTCCTTTTTCTCTCCTTCACCCCTCATTGGTAAAGGCAAATTAAAGACATCTAAATGCAGAGTAGTTTTGAGAGATCACAAACCCCATGTCCTTGGCACTGGAGGAAGAAATCCCAGTCCTGACAACCAGTAACAATGGGCATAAGGAGCTAAACTGTGAGGAGAGAATAGAATATCCTCATTGTTACAAAGAGTAAAACATCAGAGGGGGAAATAATACTCTAATTTCAAATTACTATTTTATATCCAAGTTCTTTGGAGGCAGGATTCCATACTAGTTAACAAGTTAACTAGTAAAGGTAAGCTTGGAAAATCGGATCCAAAATTTTAACTTGCCCCACCTTGCAGATGCAATATTTAATTTTACAGCCCCCAGAGCACTTTCCCATCAGCAGACTCCCAGTTTGCTGGTCTGAATTTGGGGTACAGCACATTGACCATCCACGCAGCTGCTGTGCTCCCAGCTTTTCCCCCGAGTTTCATTTGGACAGAGCACCCATAAATCCTCTGACAAGTAGTTTTCAAACCTGGTTTGCATCTCTTAGTTTCACCTACACTGCATTTCCCACACTCTGAGACAGCACCATAAACCTTCCTGAAGTGCAGACACGACACGTGACACTGACGGCTTCACCTCTGTCCTCCCTGCACTCTCACTCTTTTGCAAAAGGAAATTGGATTAGTTTGACATAATTTTGTCCTGGCAAATCCATGTTGTCTGTTATCTCCTGGGCACTCACAAACAGTTTGTTTATCAGTTGCAGTATTTCTCTAGTTGAGTGGTCTATAATTTCCAAGCTTATCCTCCTCCTTTCTTCCCTCTGCTTTCCTGGTACCTCCCTCGTCCCTCCATGACTTTTCAAAGTCAGCCATTAATCACTCCGACATCCCATCCACCATTCCTTAACTACATTATTCCAGACCCAGCTCATCTGAAAACATCCAACCTAAACAAGCTTTCTGTCACACTTGTTTTCTCACTCAAGTTTTCATCTTGCACTTCTGTCACTGCTATTAACTGTGTCAGACATCCAACTGCAGGTGACCCAGAGCCACGAAACTTTCCCAGCACCATCTGTTGCTTCCCTTCCCTTCACGCTGCAGCACATCAACCCTCGTTTTGCTCTTCCCAAGATGGACATGTGGAATCATTCCCTCTCACTCTGGAAGGCATCTCTGATGGCATCTCCCTGTTCTCTGCCCTTTCTCATCCTGTCCCACGTGCTCATGCTGTTCTCTCTTCCCAGCTGCCTTCCCTGACCTCCCTCTCTTGCCACACTGAGCACCCCCGACTGTCAGAGAACGATTCCAACCCAGCCAATCTGACCTCTTCCTACAGCTGCTATTTTTATTCCTTGAAGGAATCATTTGTATTTATACCCACATTAAATTAAGGAACTTCAAGGTTTCTTAAAAATTTTTACCCTTCTACTGCTGCGAAACTCTTACTTCCCAACCCTAATACATCAGTCTGTGTTATTTTAAGGCCCTGTTTTATTTATTTCTTCTACTTCTCATGTGGCTCACAAACTCTATCATTTCATAGCCACTCTCACCCAATTTCTGTTAGATTTTGACATTCTCAACTAGTTTTTTTTCCATAAACTTCCCTTTAAAGCTGCTTTATCTTATATATGAATTAAACAAAAAAATCTATAAAGCATTTCAGTACATGCTTGTTATATGTCTGAACATCATATTCAGTGTTCCTCTCCCACATCATCTCCCTCCACAGCCTGGACCTTAAAGCAAGTGCACATGCCCTGTTTTAAAGGCAACATCTCTTCCTTCTTTAATTGCTTTTGCTTCCTGAACAAGTCATATCCTTTACATGTGAATTACCTGACCAACTCTTTTTCATAACAATGATAAATTATGATAATATACTATTATTTTTGTTATTTCCCTGTCCTACTGAGATTACAACATGACTTTAGGGTGATCTGGAACCAACCCACCAGCCTGTTTCTTGTACCTGCTCTAAACTCATTAACAGTAACCTCACACCTCTGTTTTTTTAAAAGCTTGACCAGTTGTTTTATCGACGCTCACCCCCAAGCCTTGCCATATCATTCTAATTCTAATCTAGAAGCTCTGTGATTAATTAGCAAGTTAATATGTAAACACACACATCAACTTTTTCAGGATGTGCATTCCAGTGAACACATTTCTTTCCCTCTGGTATTAACACTTCCACTTGTCCAAAACAGGTTGGAAGAGCAAGAAACCAGCAGAACTAACAAGCAGTTCCTAAATCACACCATCAAGAGAGTTCCTGGTCCACTGATAGGGATAAAATCCTCCTGTTTCTTGCAGAAATAATTGGCAACAGCCTGTGCACAGTTTCAGTCTGCACGGGAAAGGCAGCAAAATCCAATGGATTCAAAGGTACAACCACCTTATGTACAGTTTGTTACAATCCCTGAATGAAGTGATAACAGCTGCTGTATGAAAGCAGTGTTACCTTCCTTATCTTGCATCTCCAAGTCTGAATCCTCCTGTTTCCCTTTACACTTACTCCCCTTATCACCCCTCTCCATTTTCATACACCACTCCAGACTTTTACCGGCCCGTTTTTCCAAAGCAGCACATCCAGAAGTTTCCTGCAGCTCTCCTTCACAGTACAAAATGACATAATACAATATTGATCCAGGAGCAGTGCTGCTGTCACGCAGCTGACACCGTGATATAGTGCTCCAAGTCAGCAAGGGTCTACCAAAAATTGTGCAGGGTTTGTGTGCAATGCAGCTGCCAAAGGACTGAGGCAGCACTGGGTGTGCTCAGTCAGGGAAAACATCTCAGGAGTGACACAGATCCCAATCCATCAGAATCCCAGGATCAATTATCACAGTTGTTTACTTTTTTTTTAATAAATCTTTCTTACTCTGTTTATGACCATTTTGTTTAGTTTCCCAGAAACTGCAAAATTCTACTTAACAGGAATTAGAAGTCTGTCTTCCCCCAGCTACAGCCATTCAATCAGGGAGCTGAGCTTCTCTTCTCTAATGATTTACTTTTTTAGGCCATGCTAAACTTGAATGCAGTTAAATTAGGAACATTACTTTTACCCAAATAAAGAACAGAAGAAAGAGACCAAATGTTATGCTGCAGGATTTTGCTCTGATGCCACACATATGTCCTTAAAATTGAGTTTATTCTGCATGATCTTTTCCAAAAAAATGTCACATTTATCTATGAATTCCTTAGAAACCCAGGACTTTTTTGTAAAGCTAATATTTTTTCATCCACAGAGCTCTGCCTTGAAATACAGATCATTTCATTTGTGAAGTAATAATAATGCTGCAACACGTAATACTATTATTCTAACTAAACCAAACAATAAATATTTGTATTTTGTACACCCTGGGCAGGCTCAGTTGCAGAGTCTCCTATAGAAATCATACAAACACAAACTGTTGATAAGACCTCATTGGATCATTCTGGAAAAACAGCAAGAGAAAAATACCGTAATTTTTTTTTATTATATGAGTTCTTTACATATAATCCTTTAACATTCCCGTGTTTCATAATATTGATTTCTATGACACAGGAATAGACTTGGGTCTGGAGCACCCTCATAACACCTATTACTTGAAAAGCTGTCAAATTTTGAAAATCCGTATTTTCTTGAATTTAATTGAGATTCCATTAATTGAACTGTCCTTTTATTAACATCCTTTCCCCATTCCCAGTATTACACTTGTGATAATTAGAACTGTCAACCCCCTTTAAATTTTTACAGCAAAGCCAACTGGGGTCTTCCCTCAAAGTGGCTTAAATTCCTGCCTGGATCTCCTCCGACCCTAAATTATTGCTTACACCAACAGTAACCTCACAGCCCAATGTCACTTGAATTTTGCCTTCTCCTTTTTCTCCAAATCTATTCTGCTTTCCCAGCACTACTCTCAGTAACTCCTTCCTGTCTCAAACACAGTTTGTAGAAGAAATGGAACATTTTGGGACACTGGGGAATGATCTCCTACTCCTGCCAGTCTTTCTGAGGCACCAAGAAACCAGAGCTGTTTTCAAGGCAAGCAGCTGAAGGAAGTTGTGTGGGGCTAAAGCTGGGACTTGGAGGGCAAATCTGATGAGAAGAAACAAAAGATGAGGGCATGTGACTGAAGTGAGGAGTGGGTGTTGAGCAGAAAAGGGAGGGGAAGCTGTGTGAGCTGTGAAAGACGAGCAGGAAACATGAAGTGCTCTCCAAAGACAAGTGCAGCTCAGTATTTCCAGTGCAGCTCCTACCCATGAACAGCACTGCCAAAGGCATCTGGCTCTTCCCAGTGCTGGTTCACAGGGATGGCTGCAGCCTGCAGGAGCTCCAGGTACTCCAGCAGTCCCACAGTGGGTCTGGACAGCCCAGTACCTGCAGGACCCTCGTGAGTGGCACTGGCTGCTGATTACAGGAGTTTTACAGGGTTTGACTGAGTTTTTAAAAATCTCAAGTAATCACACACAGAGTTATGTTAAAAGACCACTACTGAGAGGACCAAGTACCCTAAAGTGATGTAATTTCAGGATTTTGGCTGCCTGTGTGGCTCAAGTTCTGCTGTCCTGTTATAGTCCAACTACTGCCCTTCCCCCTGATCCATCCCAAAAAACATAACCCCTGGGACGGACACCGGTGCTGTGAGGTTGGGCTGGCGAGCAGCCTGACCTCACCTCATTGCTCTGCACAAAAAAACCCAACATTTATGAACATTTAAAGGATCATTTCCCAACTCTCCCATTTGTAATGTATAGCCTGGGATACAGGATGTGCTGTTAAACACAGGATAGACGGGGCCTGGAGGTACAGGGAAGGTGCCTGTCCCAGAGTGATGCAACAGATGTTGGATAAAGTTCTGGAATCAAACAAAGCTTAAAGAACTCTGTCTCAGAGAACATGGAAAAAATGCTCATTTGGAAGTATAATTCATATTAACATTCTGAAGTAAGACTGAGAGAAGTTTAAAAGAAGTCAGTGCTGGTTTTGTACATTCTGCGATGCCACTTCAGCTCCCGCCCCGTCCCTCACTCACCCGGTGGCAGTGGCAGGAGCACAGGGAGCAGGATGGAGTGATCCAGCCTGTGAAATCTGTAATACAGCTCTGCCTGAACCACCAGCAGACAACGTAGACAGTTCCAACTAGAACGGCTGTTATTTTCCAATTAAAAATCACAAGACAAAAATATTAACTTATTAAGCGAGTGTTCAGTTCACACAATCACAACTACATTTCCAGCAATATATTCTTTTTTTTTTTTTTTAAGAGAGGCTGGCAGGATGTCTCTGGCATAAATAATTTAATGTGACAAAACAGTTTATTGTCTGCTGCTGATATGCAAACAATGCTGCTCCATATTGTGAAATACTGGCTCGGTATGTAAAGAACTGTAAAGGATTTTCCTTTGAGGGGGGAAAACAAAATTTGTTGACGTTTTTCCAACTGTTTTACCTAGTAAAGTATTAGCTGAGTTAGGCTTTGAGAAAGATTATCTTCCACTATCATAGAAGCAAGTTAATAAAGTGACAATAACAAACTGATGTATCTGTCAAAGTTTATAGATAAGAATGTCAAGCTATAGGTTATCAGCCTACAGGACTGACACTGTTCATATATCACAGCCCCCCAACACACACTCTGTCAGCATTGTTTATTTTCAGTCAGGAGTTAAATAATGACCATGTACTAAAAATGCCTTTGGGGAACTGCTTTGTCTTACATACTGTTCACCTGTTTACTTCAGAGTAAGTTTGGAGTTGCTTTTATTTAATTTTCTGTTTGAACAGCTGGTATTTATCAACTTCAAATGGACTTCAGGTCAATACACTGCAAAAAATTGTACAGCCATTTCTACACTTGGTGCACACACAGAGCTTGTAAAATGCTAATGAGAACAGCTCCACACCCAGCCCAGCTCCAGAGGAACCCAGAGAATATCCTCAATATCCTTGAAACCACAGCAGCACTGGGAAAGGAACATACAAAAATAGAGGGTTTTTTTCAAGGATCCAGCTACAGAAA